>NW_018743327.1:1430862-1837195 GCF_001683475.1 Chenopodium quinoa
TTGACAATATTGATTCGAGATTCGACAGATGAGAATTGATGTTTAGGTCTAGTTTTAATAGGCAGGTTAATTTATAAATGGTTAGGTCGAGATTCGAAAGATGAGATTTAATACCGATAAATTAATTGTGTGATTATAATACGTAGCGAAAGCCCTTTATAATCTGATTAATATATGCATTGATGAATGATTATTATATTTTACCCTGGAATATTATTTATTGGTGAACCTGTGCCCTAGATCCTTTTATATATTATTTTCTCCCTATTCTTGATCTCCATAGTTTAGTTTATTATTCAAATTCACATATTGGTTACCTAATAATCTAGATCATTTTAGTTAATTAGGAATAGAAAGATCCGTTTCTCTGTGGATTCGACCCAACTTCCCTATCTACATTAGTTAGAGGATTTAGGTATTACTTTTCATTTGGGGATACGACTTTACCCTGTCAAAATTTGTCGCCGTTGCTGGGGAAATGGTTTTATTTTATTTCTGATTATTTTTGTAGTCTAGGTTATTTTCTTTTTTGTCTCAGAGAACATTAGTGCTCTGAGGCAAATCTCATATTTGCTTCTAGTTTTTTTTGTTTATGCCCAGGTGTTCCAGATCAGGGAACATCCCATTCGATCCTGAGATCGAGTGTTCCTTCCATAGACAGAAAAATCTCTATAAGCAAATCCTGGCGGATCTTGGTGATAATAATAATAATCACCGAGACCCTCCAACTGGTTCTAGCGATTCAGAGGTATCATCAGATCCAAAATCAGAGATGACGGCTCCAAAGAAGCTTAGTGATTACTCACAACCAAAGCTTACAGATTTTCCACATCTCACCCCCACTCCGGCTCTTGATGGGGTTCAATTTGAAATTAAACCTCAATTTATAACGATGATAGAGAGGAAGCAATTTAGTGGAGCCAAGGGTGAAGACCCGAATCTTCACATTGCCGACTATTGTCAATATTGTAACACCATCAGGCAAGCCGGGGTCACTCAAGACCAAATCAGGGAGATTCTCTTTCCCTTTTCTTTAACTGGAAAAGCTAAATTGTGGTTTAATGGCTTAAATAGAACTGCACTTGGTATAACTGACTGGGAAACTCTGGTTTTGAATTTTTATAACAAGTACTATCCTGCAGAGAGAACAGCCGTACTACGGAGTGCGATTCAGAACTTTGCCCAAGAAGCCGATGAATCTTTATATGAGGCTTGGGAGAGGTTCAAGGACCTACAAAGAGACTGCCCCCACCATAATTTAGCACAATGGCAGTTAATCCAAGTCTTTTATAATGGCCTTGGAAATTCTTCTCGAATAATTTTAGATTCTGCAGCTAGTGGGAGATTTATGAATCTTGATGTTGAAGATGCAGGTCAGGTTATTGAAGACATGGCGATACACAATTCCCAATATGGGAATCCTAGAGGATTTGCTAACAAGGGGAAGCATAGTGTTGACTCTGTATCCTTTTTGCAAGCTCAGCTGACCTCTATTTGCCAAAAATTATATAATCTGAGCACTGCTAATGTACCTAATGTTTCTGCGATTAATAATAATTCTAATGAGGCCTTCTGTGAAAATTGTGGTATTTTAGGTCATTGGGAACAAGATTGCAGGAGTTCCGTGGAGCAAGTTAATGCCTTTATAGCTTACAGGCAGAATAACCCATACTCCAACACCTACAATCCTGGGTATTGGAACCATCCGTACCTTTCCTACCGGAGTACCAATGTTCAGAATCCACCACCACAAGAACCATAGGCGCCACAACAACAGCAGCAGAAATATTACCATCCCAATGCTGGCCAGAAGAACCAACCACAACAACCCTCCTCATCTTCTGACCCTTCTCTGGTGGAAATTAGAGCAACGTTGGCTAATATGCAAAAACACATGGAGAGTAGAGATGCGACCATTGATCAAATTCTAGCACATAATAAAATTGTAGATAATCAAATTGCACAACTTTCCGCTACTCTACAACCCCGCCAACAGGGAGCTCTGCCGGAACAGCCGACCAGGCCTACGGATCAAGCATTTGCAATTACTCTAAGGAGTGGTTCAAACTATGAAGGGCCCCCTATGCCCAGAGTTGATGAACCTGTTTTATTAAATAATGCTAATCTTGATTCCGTTAAACCAAACAATGTAGTTAATGGCCCTGCAGGGCTAAAGGATAATACTAACATACCTAATTCTATATTGCAGGGTACGACTCCAGAGAAGGTGACTACTCCAGACAAGAGCAGCAATGCTCAAAAGCCAATTATCAGACTTCCATTCCCCAATCGTCAATTGAAGACAAACTTGGATAAGCAGTTTGGTAAGTTCCTGGAGATGGTAAAATATTTGAAGGTAATAGTTCCCTTCACTGAATTAATCACACAAATTCCTTCGTATGCAAAATTTATGAAAGAAATATGACGAGGAAAAGGTCTATTAGTGAGGTAGAGACAGTAGCTTTCACTGCAGAGTGTAGTGTCGTACTTCAAAATAAGTCTCCATCTAAATTAAAAGATCTGGGTAGTTTTTTCTATCCCTTGTCATATAGGCAATCTAATGATTGATAATGCATTGTGTGATTTGGGAGCTAGCGTTAGTGTCATTCCATTATCTGTGTGTTCCAAACTGGATATGGGTAAATTAAAAGCTACCAATATTACTCTACAAATGGCCGACCGTTCTTTCAAATACCCCTTAGGTGTTTTAGAGGATGTCCCCGTTAGAGTAGGTAAATTTTATATACCTGTTGATTTTGTTGTTCTTGATATGGCTGAGGATATGCAAACCCCAATTATTTTGGGTAGACCATTCCTTAACACTGCAGGAGCAATCATAGATGTAAGAAGTGGTAAGTTAATACTATCAGTAGGGGATGATAAAGTTATTTTCAATCTTAATAATACCCCTAAAAGCTCAATGACTAAGGAAAAATGTTTCAGTGTTAATGTGGTTGAGAATTATTCTAACAAGCCCCAAGCTCTTGAAAAAGATCCCTTGGAGGCGGTATCTTATGTTGCATCCTTTTCAGATGAGATAGACAAATGGAAGAAGGAAGTTGATGCAATAGAAAGAGCACTCTACAATGTTGGTCTTGATTTTGAGGACAACAAGGTGGAATCAATCAAGCAAGTTATGCGATTGGAGCCTACGGTAAGTGTTCCGCCACAGATCGAGTTGCAAGTGTTGAATGCAATGACAATTTGAAGCAACCCTCGATCAAAGATGGATCTTTAGTACGTAACATTACAGATCCCCCAGTCCAAGTCAAGGAGGATCCACCAGATAAGGTGAATTGGCGTCCCATAGGGCATGTCAAGAAGCCGCGTCGCAGCCGAAACACCGCTAGACCGGGTGAGAAACCACCCGATCAAGCGTTAGGTCAAGGATCCTAGTTATTATAATGTGGTAAGAGGGTCGTGCGAGACCTAGATAAACCCGCGCTTTGCGGGAGGCAACCCATATTTCTTGCTTTCTAGACTAGTTTTCCTTTTTCTCTATTTTTATTTTTATTTTAGAGAGGCGAGGAGAGTGAAATTTTACCTTTTATAAGTGTCTTTTGTATAGGTATAGTTTTGAGAGGTAAAGAGACTTAGAACAATTTGAAGACGAAATGAAATCAAAGAAGAAGCTAAGAATATCCGACTAGGCACGGGAGCGAGGACAATTTTCAGCTCTTAATTCGCCCGATCGGGCGAGGCTGCCCAATCGGGCGCGCAAATGAACTCAGAAATTCGAGCTTAATTCGCCCGATCGGGCGAGGCTGCCCGATCGGGCGAGGCTGCCCGATCGGGCGCATTTTTGTGAAAAATCGAGTGATGGAAAAGAAATGTCGGGCGAATGATAGGGCGAAATTTTACTTCGTATTCGCGCCCGATCGGGCGCGCAACCACAATTCTGGAATATTATTTATTGGTGAACCTGTGCCCTAGATCCTTTTATATATTATTTTCTCCCTATTCTTGATCTCCATAGTTTAGTTTATTATTCAAATTCATATATTGGTTACCTAATAATCTAGATCATTTTAGTTAATTAGGAATAGAAAGATCCGTTTCTCTGTAGATTCGACCCTACTTCCCTATCTACGTTAGTTAGAGGATTTAGGTATTACTTTTGATTTGGGGATACTGTAGGAGTTATAGGTACTATGCAGCGGAAAAACATGAATCATATTCAATCTAGTACCAATCCCAAGAATCACATGCGTAACACACAAGACACATAATCATACCTTTGACGCGTGAATTCCACGAAGCTATTCGACAAGCAAATCAGGGAGAGAATAGAGCCCCAAGGTTGCTCCTCTACTTAGTCCACGAGATTCGAACGAGCCGTCCACCAATACTAGATTGGTCGAGTGATTGAGGAGAACCGCGATCACCACCTTTACGGACAACCGACCACCGCACGAACCACCACCACCACGACACACCACCGGCGCCTAGGAGGAGGAGAGAGCCGTGAGAGAGAGGACTATGAGAGGGGTGGGTTTCGTGTTTGCTAATTAGGGTTTGATCACACTGATCAGTTATTTGCTTACTTGCTGCAAACCTAGGCACCTAGTCTATTTATAATCTCATTATAATTAGACTAGGGCACGAAGCCCAAAACTCCCTTGTCCACTCCATATGGCCGGCCACCTAGAGTGATGAGGCCCGTGATGGGCCTCGTCCTCTAATGCTCGATCTAGCCCCTTTGTGTGACCTTATAGGATCCGTCCAATTGGGCTTTGGGCTATTTTACTAGTCCAAAAATCGTTAGTACCTCTAGTTATGGCAAAACGACGACCCAAATGTACGAACTTAATTATCTCCATAATTTGATCCAATCATATATCTAGTAATTGCACACGACGAAGACATAACTCCTTCAATCTCCCACTTGTCTGAGACAAGGGTTCAATATTCAAATTCCTTAAGTCAATATATGTGTCGATTTGATAATATGATTGCATCACATGTCGAGATCATATTAATCTACAAATCGTTTCTTGAAATCTGAGTTAGAATTACAAAACCAAATGATTACTGTGTAATACATTTGAACGTGGCCACGTATTTTCTGAATTCTCCCTCTTCAAGCGGCCATGACACATTTCCTAATTTAATAGGTAGACTCTATCCAATCTTGTGGTAACATGACTCCCACTCAACTTCTGAAATAACCGGGAAACACCCTTTATAATCTCCAGTTACGGCTAGACGTTTAAGTGTACCACAGTCACAACATCCATTGAATGAAATCAATGTTCCACTCATCTCAAAGGAATCCACTAATATATACGGAAGCTCTATACTTGAACTTCAAAGTAGGTCAATAGTTCGATCATGCATCATTCATGCATATCCAAGTGATTGACCAAGCATCACTATGCCCCTATAGCCCATGAAACTGCGTTATCCAATCAATCTTACATGCTAGTCCATTTATTGAAATCATTTATGTCCACTTTAATGATCTCGAACTAAGAACTTTAAATAATGTATGAATTTTGTTCACCTGTGGGGTTTCAATTCACCAGGTCATCAACCTGATGAGCCCATCAATTCATAATTATTTTGGACATTTTATTTAATTTCCAAAACCATAATTAAATAAGAGAAATAATAATTTCTATTTTAAACATAATTCTGCAAATTGATGCATTTCTTATGTAATATGTTTTCTCAAAACATATACAACTTAAATTACATAACTTGCTTCAATCCTAAGACTTTAACATGACTCTCATATCTTAGTCCATGGAAGGGGTTTAGTGATTTCTCACTCATAATAAAACTTTGCAGAACACGACCTTCCGCTGGTCAATGATCTCATAATTGAGGTGATATCTCATATCCTTTTGGATTTGTGATGTGACTCTGGCTCCTTTGTTTTGGGAAAAGGTGACTTGTTAGTCACATGACATTTTAATCCAAACTTCCTCTGCAACTATACACATATTCTGACAATGAGTATGCAACAGTGCTCTGCTTTGAACTCTTCAAGCTCACTGTCCTTCTCCATCCATACACAAATATGCATTCAGATCACCATCTAGAATCATCTTGCCCGTTTGGAAAACTTGCATTCATGTAACCTTTTGACAACTTGCTTAAATTACCATTTAACACAACAGCTAGAAGAATTCCTTTTAGTGCTTCTCAAGTACTCAAGGATCTGTTATTGGTAATTCTCCGTATGCTTATTCTGAGTTTGCTTGATTCTGCTACACATGCACAAGTCATATGCAACATCTTGCAATGTACATTTCATGGCACATGTAATGGATCCTTTTGCAGAAGCATAAGGTACATTATCAATACAACTCAACTCTATTAGCTTTTGAAGGCACTGAGTCATACTGAGTGTATTACCATGAAACATGGGAAGATATCCTATATTAGAGTCTTGCTTCATGAACTTGTCAAGATCCTTATCAACATAAGTCTCTCGATTCATTCCAATCATTCTTCAAGATTCACTTCATGGATCTTAATTCCCAATATGTACTCAACATCTCCTAAGTCTATCATATTGAAACAATCTTTCTAATCATTGCTTGACTCATTCAAGCATTGATATATCATTTCATATGAACTGTATGTCAACTACATACTAGACTAAAAAACCAATTGCTCCCACTAAACTTCTTGTCTCTACAAGAATTCTTTCGTTCTACTAAGGAAATCAAACTGTTTGTAAGACTATTATGGACTAACACATCTTTACAAACATGGAGTCCATACTGGATTTCATGGATTTAAGCCATTTCCTGAGTTGGCACTTATCCAAAGCTTGATTGTAGGCCATGGATTCTAACCGTTCTAATAAGAAAATTTTAGAATCCACCTTTTCTCAGAATTTCAACAAACTGTTTGTTTTGATCCCAAGTCAACTACGATAGGTATGAGCGACAATAGAATTATTCTCTTCAACTCTTTGAAGTCTTTCATTCTAGTGGGACGATAGAAGCCTCGCTAGTGGAATTAGCTTGCTTCGACACATGGTTTATCAAATTAGCTGATTTCATATGCTTTCGTCTCTGGTGTAGTGTTATCCACATCCATTTGTTGCTCGTCTCGAATCTCATCGAGATCTAACTTCACTCCCACTTGGCTTTGTAGGAAGACATTCTTTCTATAAAGACACTATCGCGAGCAACAAACACTTTGTTTCTACGCGATTGTAGGAATAATACCTCTTAGTTTCCATGAGAAAACCCATGAAGAACTACTTTTCTGATTTAGGGTGTATTATGTCATCTTAGTAAACATTTTACTTTGATTTCATAACCCTTAATCCTATTTAGAAAAGATAACTTTTGGAACATTTCCAAATCATAACTCTTATGACATTTTTTCTTCTGCTTTGGTTAAGTTTCTTGTTTAGTATATTTGCAATTGTTGTTGTTCTAATGCATATCCTCAAAATGATATTTGTAAATCATTAAATTTTAGATCGAACAATGGCAAGCAAAGTTTGATTCCTTCTTCATAAACATACAATTGAATTGTAATGTTTCTGGATTGTGAATTAATTCAACAATTCCCTTTAGATGATCATTCCTTCTGAGTAAAATATTTATCACAACAATCATATTGTGGTGTTAAATTGTTTATCTCAAACTGATTTTACATTTCATTTTTGGAATTTTGAACTTTTAAATGTTTCTAAGCTTTACTTCATTAAGTAATTATCGATATATTTACTTAAATCGTTAGTAAAAGCAATGAAATAGTTAAATCCCTTTGCTAGTTTTGAACTTATTGATTCACATACATCATATGTATGAGTACCAAAAGGTCATTTTAGCTTCTTTTACCCTTTCTACTAAAAGGCAACTTGGTCATTTTAACTTTTATCAAGCATGACTTCTAATTCTCAAGTGATTCATAATCATATAAGAATGAGAGTACATCCAAAACTTTGGATGTGCAAATGGTTTATGTGACCCAACCTTACTTTGTTATAAGTAAGTGTACCTTGAATCATCTAAATTTACTTTTGTGATCTACGTATATCAATGTCATAAAACAAAATTAACTCATATCTAGCAAAATGAAAACAATTTATTACCTTGGTCATGGATCAACACTTGTCCAAGCCAAGTAAACCAAATTCAGTATTCAAAACAAGAAAATCGAAATATTGTCTCATCAAAACTGGAAATTGTTCTAAAATCATGATAAACTAATCAAAATTTAAAACTATGAAGCTATCTCTGGCCACTCAAATACTTCTAGTGCACCTTCAAGCTCCATTTCCAAGCTAGCTTCACTTGTTTGCAGTTCCTGCGCAACATCACTATGTTAAGCACTGCAACTTGGTATCTCATACCTAAGTGAATGTTTAACATGTTTATAACATTATACACGAGGTTGATGCTCCATTCTTCTTGAGGAATTCATGGTATTTCTGGAAATTTCGCTTCCAATGCCCCTTCTTCTTGCAGTAAAAGCATTCACTTTCACTTGCAGCCTTGAGCTTTGGAGTCGTCTTAGGATTCTCAGGAGCCTTGGCAACTTGCTTGCCCTTGCTCTTGGAACTAGCCTTTTGCCCCTTCTTCTTGAACCCCTTTCCCTTTTGAATCATATGAACTTCCTTCTTAGGTTCCTTAGGGATTTGTTTCTCAGCACTAACCAGCATTGCATGCAATTGATTCATAGTCTTTGCAGTGGCAATCATGTTAAAATTCATGATAAACTGGTTGAAACTTTCTGGTAGTGAATGGAGAATGATGTCTGTTGCCAAATCATCACTATATGGGTGCCCCAGTTTCTCCATACTTTGAATTAGGCCGATCATTTTGAAAACATGATCATGAACTATGGCTCCCTTCTCCATCCTACAATCCAGAATCTCACGATGGAGCTCATACCTTTCAACTCTAGCTTGTTTCTTAAACAAAGCTTTGAGTTCTTGCATGATTGAATAGGCATCCTGGTCCTCAAAACGCTTTTGAAGACTAGGCTCCATAGTAGCAATCATTAAGAAAGTGATAGGTATAGCTCTGTCATGAGCTTCCTTGTGCTTCTTGATATCTACCGCAGTTGGATTTGCTGGCAGAGGTCCTGGTAATGGGGTATCAATGATATCCTCTTTACCCTCAGATTTCAGAACAAGTCTTAGCATTCTTTCCCAAGTGGAAAAGTTCTCCCCTGTCAACCTATCCTTCTCAAGGAATGGTCGAAGGTTGTAAATGTTGTTGTCATTGTGGTTACGGCTACTCATCTATATCAAATAAGGCAAAGTTTAATAATTATGTTTAATTTAAATTAAAGTACCATAAACGCATTCATTTGGTAACTTTAAAACACTTTATTCAATAATTAATTGATCCCAATTGAATTTTAAGTGATTCCAAGATCCTTTATTTATGCAATAATTGACCAGACTGAGGCCCTACCATCAACCATTACATTTTCAAGGTGAGTAAACTCTTTACTGATTACAACTCTTGTAACTCTTGGTTGAATAATTAATCATCACGTGCTTAATTATTACCCTTAGCTTCAAGGTTCTAAACTCTTTAGGTAACCTTGTTGAGTATAACCAATTAAAAGTGTAAAACGTGATTTACCCCCACTCCCCTAAGATATAATATGACACCCAGCTGAGGCATGACCCATCATAAAATATCAAAGGTTTCATTGGGGTTTTAATTGGAAAAGCTATCTCAATATTACTGGGACCTAGATTTATTATGTTGTGATTATTTAGTGAACTCTAGCGCATCATCAATCAACATAAATAAAATCTAACATGCATAATCTACTAATGCAATAAATCATGACATAGTATGGCCCCTTAGTCCTAAGAAAACTAGAAATGAAAAAGCTCCCACTTGAATCATCATGGATCTCCATCCACCTTGCTCCTTTGGGCCTTCACTTCATGGGCTTCTTTGGACTAAAACTATTTAAATAACTATTCTATTTACTTTAAATAAAAGTTACAAAAATACTTAACGGTACGCAGACCGTATTTAGATTACAAAAATACATCACGATGCGCAGATCGTATTTAAGAATATATGGGCTATACTAGTCTATATATAGCAACATAATATCATATATTATAAAAGTGCCATATAATAAATCACTCAACATGCTTGTATAAACTACAACATCGAATGTTCATAATAAAGTCAACGCATTTCCTAAAATATCTCATATTTTAATCATAATTAGATAATATCATATATTATTCATGACCGTTATAAAATATCATATATTTAATTTAGTCATGAGATAGAATCAAATCATATTTTAATCTTGAAAGATAAATCATATTTAATCTTTCATGATTATCCTAACAAATTTAGGAGATTCTATCCTAATTATTAGCCAATCAAATAATTTTAAAATCAATTATATCCTAATCTAATTATGGGATAATCACATTATTTAAATCAATTATTATCCTTTTGGAATATGCTCAGAATATCCTAATCAATCTTATCCAAAATTAACCACTTTAATTAGGATAATTACTAATTTAACAACTTTAATTATGGATAATATCAAATATAACAACTTTTGAATATTTGATTTTATCCTAAAATAAAAGATTTTATCCAAATAAAACCAACTTTATCTTTTAAAAATAAAAGATCATATTTTCAAAATATTCTATCTTATCCAAAATAAAACTGATTTCATCGAAAAATAATTCATAATTATCTTGAAATAATTTTTAAAATAAGATAATTTTTTTTTTTTGAAAAACCGCAAGCCACCACCGCCGGCCACCGTGGTTGGCTAGCCGAAGCTAGCCACGGTGGCTGGCTGCCATAACAGCAGCCACTGCCGCAAGGCATCAGCGGGCAGCTGCTCTGGTAGCCGTGGTAGCAGCCGTGCAACGCTTGCACGCTGCTGCCCACAGCCACCCCTGACCGCCTGCCCTCCCTCCCTCGCTCTCGAACTGCCACCTGGTCGGCAGCCGCCGTGGCTGCGCCACCCAGCCGCGGTTGCCGACCACCTAAAACTTTTTTTGTGTTTTAATTTAATTAAAATAATGCTTATCATAATTAAATTAAATAGTCCATAAGATTAAAATTAAATCACATTCAACTTTAAAATTAGGGTTCTTCATAAAATTAATCCCAATTTAATTCTAACTTTTAAAATTAAATTGATCATCATACATAAAACACTTTTATGCATAAATCAATCCGATTAAAATTATGAATCATAAAATAAATCGAATTAAATCAAAATCAAGCACAAAAATCATATTTTAGGGCTAGGATTTTCGAAAAATTCGAAATTTAGGGTGAGGGGGTTTGAAAATTTCGAACATATTAGTGCTAAAATTTGGTCTCTTCATGGCTATTTTGAGCATAATTAAATCACATTTAATCGATTCCAAAAGTTTAATCACATTAAATATAATAATTGAACCATAATTAAATTAATTTCTCCCTCTTAATTGATTATAAAATTAACGTGGATATCAAATAGTCGTATTATTATGATCTAGCGCGTTCATGTAAGAGGCTAACTGATACCACTGTAGGAGTTTATAGGTACTACGCAGCGGAAAAACATGAATCATATTCAATCTGGTACCAATCCCAAGAATCACATGCATAACACACAAGACAAATAATCGTACCTTTGACGCGTGAATTCCACGAAGCTATTCGACAGGCAAATCAGGGAGAGAATAGAGCCTCAAGCGTTGCTCCTCTACTTAGTCCACGAGATTCGAACGAGCCGTCCACCAATACTAGATTGGTCGAGTGATTGAGGAGAACCGCGATCACCACTAGGGATGTCACTGGGGCGGGTCTAGTAGGAGACCCGCCCCATCCCCGCCCCGATGGGGCGGGGATGGGTCTAGCTTTGGCGGGTCGCGGGGCGGGGATGGGTCTAAAATCCATACCCGCCATGGGTGATGGGGCGGGGATGGTTGTTATGTAATACCCGCCCCGCCCAGACCCGCCCCATACCCGCCCCGCCTCGCCCCGCCTGACCCACCCCGTACCCGCCCCGCCCCGCCTGACCCACTCCATACCCGACCCATACCCGCTTTATACCCACCCCATACCCGCATAAGACCCGACTAGCCATAGCATAATACGATTAAAAAAAAAAAATTTACTACACCTAATGAAATCTAACCCAGTAACCCACTTACCCAATACCCACCCTCATTCAGTCATTCACTCATTCTCAAAACAAAAACCCTAGCCTCACTGCCTCACTCTCTCCTCTCACAGTCTCACTGCCTCACTGTCTCAAGCGCTGAATCTCTTCCTCAAGCCTCAAACCCCTCTCTTCGATCCTTCTTCTTCAACCTCGTGGTCCTCGTCTGCAATCAAATCTCTTCGATCCTTCTTCTTCAACCTCGATCTTGCAAGGCTGCAACTCATTCAATTTAGGTAAACGTTTTCGCATTATTATCTTTGAATTTTCTTAATTCAATATGTTCAATTAAGAATTTCTTAATTGGGTTTTCGATTGAAAGTATGTGATTCGTCTTTTATTTATGATTTGTTCGATTGCGGTTTTCAATATTTCATTTGATTGAGCTAGGGTTTCGTGTTATATTTGTATGATACTTTCAATCTAATGCAATGTAGTTGATTACTGTTATTTTTTGTATGATAATGTATGAATATGATGACCTCCAAATTTTTTAGTTTATTAGGGTTTTAATCTAGAATTTTCATTACTTGTTTTTTTATATTTAATTTCACAAAATAGATATAATAAAGTCGAAATATGTATAGATTGTAATTAGTTTTTCTCATTAATTTCAGACTTATAAGTTTATGTTTATTATTTTGGCTTATGTGTGATAACTAAATTCGGATTATGTCATTTGACCACTTATTCGATCATTATAGATTTAGTTACTTTTTTTTTTATTTAATTCATTTACTAAGATCAATCTCTGTAGTACACACTAACTTAACACACTTTGTATATAATTAAGTGGGGATGAATTTTGATTGTATTGTAGTTCAAAATATATATACTGATTTTTTACTAAATTTGAATTGAAAATGACTGGCTATTAGCCTATGAATGATGCATGGTGTGTGTGAGCGTTTGTGTTTGTATCTATGTGGCTCAGTGGCTATAAATTTGTGTTGTAGCCTGTATGTAGTGGTTAGTGACTTAGTGTGATAGGTGGTTAACTGGTTATGCAGCAGCAACAATATATTAACATAGCAGTTACAGTATGACATTATGCATTGATAGGCCTTTCAACATGATATCTTCCGATAGTTGTGCTAGAAGCATGATCTGCCTTTGCTGCTGTGCATTGCTAATTTGCTATTATTAATTTATTATTGCTGTTTCTGAGATGTCAAATGTGTTCAATACTGTAGTCAATATGTCTAGTGCATTAATTGTCTTTATTTAATTTTTACAGGGGAGAATGACATCTAAAAATGAGAATAACGCTAGTGTTCCCACTTCCGCTAGTAATACTCCAATTGCAATAGATGATGATGAAAGTCCTCTAGAGACTAATTCCGATCCTTCTCTCCTACCAATTACTAGTAGGCATACTTCGGCAGTGTGGTCTGATTTTAAGAGAAAGAGAGTTGGGGATGTGATAAAAGCTGAGTGCAACCATTGCTCCAAGCTACTTGCTGGTGGGTCAAAAGCAGGAACTACTCATTTGAAAGATCATATAAAAATATGTCCAAAGAGAGTATGTCAAGATCTTCGACAAACAAGAATGTTTGGTACAAAAAAAACTTGAATGATAAGAATGACACGATGACATTGGCTCCTTACGAATTCCACCAAGAAGATGGAAGAAGAGACTTGGCAGAGATGATTATTTTGCATGAGTATCCAATTAGCATGGTTGAGCATATTGGTTTTAGAAAATATAGCAAGACACTCCAACCTGGATTTAAAGTGCCGTCTCGCAACACAACTAGAAAAGATATTATGAAAAGATATGAGCTTGAGAAGGAGAATGTTGCAACCTTGTTGAGGAAAGCAAAGGGTAAGATTGCCTTAACTACTGACATGTGGACAGCTGACAACCAGAGAAAAGGCTATATGGCGGTCACCTCACATTTTATTGATAATACATGGAAGTTGCAAAGTCGGATCATAAGGTATTGTTTTCTGGTTACTTATAACTTGTTTATTTTTTTTGGTTGTCTTTGTATTGCTATAGTTTTTTGTGTGAATTTTAAAATCATAAGAATTATAAGTTGTGATGATGGATGATAATAATGAGCCCATATATCCACAATAGTATTGAATAGACAAATAATATATGTTATTTTCATTGGTTTTGGTAGGTTTTTATATGTCCCCGCCCCTCATACTGCTGAGGTTCTTGCTGATGCTTTGAAAGAAAGCATTCAATCATGGAATCTTGATCTTAGGTTGTCTTCTATAACCGTGGATAATTGTTCAACTAATGATGCAATGATGGAAATTTTGAAAGGAGTGTTTCCATATGGCTCACTTTTATTGCGAGGTGATTTTTTTCATATGCGTTGTTGTGCTCACATATTAAATTTGATTGTTCAAGATGGTTTAAGTGCTGTGGTATCAAATGGTGTTCAAAGAATTAGGGATAGTGTTGTGTTTTGGACTGCTTCTGATAAGAGAGTACAAAGGTTTGAACAAGTGGCTAAGCAAATAACTCCTGAGTGTAGTAGAAAGTTAGCACTTGATTGCAAAACCCGGTGGAATTCTACTTATGAAATGCTTTCTATTGCTACTAGTTATAAAGAAGTGTTTGTTGTTTTAAGTGCTCGTAATAATTTATATAAGAATCCACCGACCCCTGAAGATTGGGAAAAAGTTGAGAAAATATGTGAACATTTGGAAGTGTTTAGTAAAACTACCCTTAATTTTTCAGGAACAAATTACCCTACGGCCAATCTTTATTTTCCTAAAATTTGTGCTTTGAGAATTGCTATTTCTGGTTGGCTTTTATCTCCTCATGATTATGTAAGGAAAATGGCCGACATTATGTTACAAAAATATAACAAGTATTGGGCTAGTGTGAATGGCTTAATGGGAGTGGCAACAATACTAGATCCTAGATACAAAATGGCTCTTATTCGCTTTTATTTTGCAAAAATTTTTGATGAGCATGACTTTGAAATTGAGGTTAGTAGAATTAGTGATCTTCTACGAAGATTGGTTGATGAATATGGGTCTAAGATGGGTAAAACTCAAGGTAGTAGCAACCAACAAGCTTTTGATTTGGGTAGTAGTAGCAAATCCAATGAAGAGACCTTTATGCAAGAATTTGCTGAATTTTTACAACAAGATAAGGACTCAAGTCATGATATATCAGATTTGGATAAGTATTTAGATGCTGCTAATGTGCCTCTAGTCCAAGATTTTGATATTCTTAACTGGTGGAAGACAAATGGAGGCACATATCCCATTCTTCAGCAAATAGCACGAGATATATTGAGCATTCCTGTTTCTACTGTTGCATCAGAGTCCGCATTTAGCACAAGTGGTCGGGTTCTTAATCCTTATCGTAGTCGGCTTTTACCGGAAGCTGTAGAAGCTTTGATGTGTACTCAAAATTGGATATGGGCTGCTTCTAAAAGTAAATAGCTAAAATAAAATTTTATTTAATTAATAATATTATTTATTATTTATTTTAATTAATTCACATTGTATTTGCAGATTGTGGAGAATTTAAGGATGATGAATATGCTAAATTAGTGGGAGAATTAGAGGAAGGATTTGAAACATGTGATATCGATTCTGGAACAAGTGGACTTTGCACCGAATAATTCAAGGCCTAATGAATTTCTTGTTATGTATTTGAATATTTGTAGACTTGTAGTTATTTTTAATATTTGGACTTTGGACAATTTGGAGTTAGTGTTTTTTTTTTCTCTTATGTACTACTAATTTTAAGTTTTTTAATATGTAGTAATGTAGTATGTATGCCTAAGGTGTTGCACTTTATGAAAATGGTTGATCTTGCAGTGGTTTTTGTTGGATTTGAGTTAATGGGATTTGTATGCACTGCTACTTTTTCATTAGTCTACTATGAAGTCTGCAGGGTTTCAGTTGACACTTGAAACTTGAAAGACAGTTGCTTTTCTCAATACTAAGTTGGCGGGTATGGGGCGGGGAATTGGCGGGGATGGGGCGGGGGTTTGGCGGGTATGGGGTGGGGGTTTGGCGGGTATGGGGCGGGGGTGGTTTTAGAGTTGGACCCGCCGGGGCGGGGACGGGGATTATTTTCAGACCCGACATGGGGATGGGGATGGGAATGGGGATGAAAATGTGAGGCGGGGATGGGGATGGGAATGCCAAAATCCGCCCCGCCCCGCCCCGTTGACACCCCTAATCACCACCTTTACGGACAACCGACCACCGCACGAACCACCACCACCACGACACACCACCGACGCCTAGGAAGAGGAGAGAGCCGTGGGAGAGAGGACTATGAGAGGGGTGGGTTTCGTGTTTGCTAATTAGGTTTGATCACACTGATCAGTTAATTGCTTACTTGATGCAAACCTAGGCACCTAGTCTATTTATAATCTCATTATAATTAGACTTGGGCACGAAGCCCAAAACTCCCTTGTCCACTCCATATGGCCGGCCACCTAGAGTGATGAGGCCCGTGATGGGCCTCGTCCTCTAATGCTCGATCTAGCCCTTTTGTGTGACCTTATAGGATCCGTCCAATTGGGCTTTGGGCTATTTTACTAGTCCAAAGATCGTTAGTACCTCTAGCTATGGCAAAACGACGACCCAAATGTACGAACTTAATTATCTCCATAATTTGATCCAATTATATATCTAGTAATTGCAAACACGAAGACATAACTCCTTCAAATACGACTTTACCCTGTAAATCATGCTTCCCTGTGCCCCTTACTTGAGAAAATTTGTTTTGATTCTTGGTTATTGATAATGAGCATTGTGGATTTGTTGGTCATGATTTGAAGTTTAATTGCCTTGAAACCTTAACATGCGTCAATTTTGTCCAACTACTTGTGAATATAGTGCTTGACTAGTTGATTTAGTTAGGAATGTGTGATAGTTCCATAGTTCCTGGTATGTCAATGAATTTGAGTATTGGTCTGCAACTATTAGTAATATTTATATTATTCATTATTATGCACATTGTGGAGGACAAAGGCATTTGTTCTTTTAGGTAGCCTCCAGATGATTGTAGATACATTTGTTCCCTTCTTGCTACCCATGTTGTTGCCTTGACTTTTGTTGTTTTATTAGCCATATTACAAGCCTATTTTGCCCCATTGGTTACTAGTCCCAAGCTTGGCTTGGGGGAGCTATTAGTTAGTGAGGTGAGGGAGTTTGTAGTGTGCTTAATATTTGCACAATTTGGGTAGGTTTTGAGAAGTTGTTTTGTTTTTTATCATGTTTATTTTTGATGAGTTTGAGAGTTATATTTTCTTGGAAAAAAAAATAAACATGATGTTATGAAAAAAAAGAGAAGTTCAAAAAAAAAATGAAAAAAAATAAGCGAACTTCAAAAGAAAAGAAAAAATTGTTCATTATTCACATGTTCTAGTTGGAGGTTGATAAAAAAAAAAAAAGGAGCTTCAATGAAAAATTCAAGTTTGGAAAAATGGTTTGTTTATTCACTCCACTCCTTCATTATTATATTTTATGAGTGATATGTAAGAGTTGGGATTGTTTATTATGATTGGAGTATATTTGGTTGATGTTAGAGTTGGTTATGTAGGAGATGTTGATCATTATTTATTTTGATCATGGGTTTGATAGGATTTGCTCCCTTAAGCATAGCTTTTCTCTCACTTGTTCCCAAATGATTCCTACCCTTTACCCTAGCCTTACATTACAAGCTTTAAAGACTTTCCGACTTTTGTGCATATAATTGTATGAATGTGAAAGTGTTGTTTATCAATGCAAGTTATGATTTGACATATTTCGAGTCGACTAGTAGGATTGAGCGTTCATTGTTTTATACACACGAGAGTGTGAGTTGGGAGGGCATTGTTCATATAAAGGGGTTGGATGGGGAGCGATCGAGTACATCTTTTACTCGCCACAAAAATGAGAGTTGAGTGCGTGAGCACTAGTCTTGAATTCTATATGCTCTTGTGGTTTGGTCTGTTTGACAATCGTTAGGGAAGATTGGTAATTAGATGGATTTGATTGGTTGATTTTGAAGCATGTTTGTTTGATTTACCCTGGATCGTTTGTGCTTGAATTTTACTTTTGGGGTGATGCATATTTATTGATTCATTGATGAGATCTTTGCTTAGGGACAAGCAAAGGTTTGGCTTGGGGGAGTTTGATGCGTCTGTTTTATATAGTATTTTACCCCCGTCCCCTGGTCGTAATTAGTAGTGTTTTTGGCTCTTTAGACCACTTTTATTACTAATTGGTGTTTTCTAGTGTTTTCGTTGATTTGTTTGACTTTTGCAGGGATTTATGATTTTGGAGTATTTTCCCGAGATATTTTGGAGCAATCACGAGCATTGGAGAAACACGACCAGATTTTATAGCCCAGGGCCGGTTAGAGCCATCGAACCGGTGATTAAGGGCTCGGTATAGGTGATACCGGGGCATTTGGACCGAGTATTCAAGACCGGAAGAGGAAACCCATATTGGCCCGAAGAATTGGAGCCCAATCGTAGTCCATATAGTGGCCCAAGAGAGCCGCCCGACCAAAGAGGCTGGCGCTTGGAGGCGCGCCCGGCCGGGCAGGAGAAGCTAAGACTGGCGCCCGGTGACGCGCCCGGCCGGGCGCGAGATTAGTACATTGAGCAAAAAGGCGCGCCCGATCTGGCGGTGCCTCGCCTGATCGGGCGCGTGTATTTATTAGGAGACGATTAGCGTCGTTTTAGTTTGTTTTAATTTAGGATTTGTACGGAGTATAAATACTCCTCCGTAATACGATTACACACACTCTCTCTATTTTTCTTTACTCCCTTAATTATTTTCTTAGATTTTCTCTCTCAGATACTTTTGTTCTTAATCCATTCTTAATTCCAGATTTATTTTGGTAACGATTTCTCTTCTCTTAATCTTAGTTGTTTATTTTATTCCTTTAATCATGTCTTGCTTTATTGCTTTGATTAGTTTAGTTTCTATTTTGTGTGAGTAGTTTTCTTTCTAGGGTTTATGGGAATCCATAAATAATATGAAGGGGTAATTTATTGTTGTTGATTGTCAATGCTAGATTAATTTCCTATTGATTGATTTAATGCTATGTGACTAGGTTAGGCCTGATCTTTTATGCATGAGTTTGACAATATTGATTCGAGATTCGACAGATGAGAATTGATGTTTAGTTCTAGTTTCAATAGGCAGGTTAATTTATAAATGGTTAGGTCGAGATTCAAAAGATGAGATTTAATACCGATAAATTAATTGTGTGATTATAATACGTAGCGAAAGCCCTTTATAATCTGATTAATATATGCATTGATGAATGATTATTATATTTTACCCTGGAATATTATTTATTGGTGAACCTGTGCCCTAGATCCTTTTATATATTATTTTCTCCCTATTCTTGATCTCCATAGTTTTGTTTATTATTCAAATTCACATATTGGTTACCTAATAATCTAGATCATTTTAGTTAATTAGGAATAGAAAGATTCGTTTCTCTGTGGATTCGACCCTACTTCCCTATCTACATTAGTTAGAGGATTTAGGTATTACTTTTGATTTGGGGATACGACTTTACCCTGTCAAAAGGGGGGATAAATATTCAACACATGGGCCAACTAAACTTTGCCCAGAGTGGAGAATACCCAAGGTAATTTTCTTTCCCTTATCTCTTATTTTTCTTTTCTTTCTTAATTCCCCTTCCCCTTTTTTTTACATGGCCAGCACCACCACCACGCACCACCAGCTGACCACCACAGCCACTGGCGCAAGCCCCAGCAACCGCGGTGACACCGGCGGGTGTGGCTGTTGCTGCTTGCGGCTTTTTGAAAAAAAATTATTATTTTTAATTCTTTTGTTTTAATTCCTTAAACTAAATATTAATTATTGGTATTGTGATCATTTTCATGATGTTTGATTAAAGGTAGTATATAAATAAATTTTCAAATTTGATTTTTAATTAAAAAGCCCCAAGTTGAAAACCCTAGGTTTCTAAATTATTGTATATTAAAGGAATAAGATTTAGGGTGGTTTAAATCTTTGATTTGAGGGTTTTAAAATATATTTACAGCAAGTTTTAATGATTTAATAAAGCTGAAAATTTTGTTAGTAAGCTATAATTGAGTTTCTTGAAGGAACTTTTGACTACCCGTTGATTGGGATTAAAGTAAGGGGTTTTTAATTAATTTCCAGCTTGTTTTAAATAGATTACGAGTGATTTAATGAGGGTATATACAGATGGAAATTTGTGTGGAGTAAATTTTAAGGCCTTGTTATAATTTTGGATTGTAGGAGACTTCCAAGTGAATGATTTCATATAGTCATGACGATTTTAAGATCGTATTCAACGTACGTTTGTGTACTTGATGTTTATTTGGTGATATAGGAACATGCTATGCTTTGAATAATTGATTCCAAATAGTATCATGATAGATTTTGATTATAATTTATTATTTGGTTGATGTTGGTAATTAAATTATGAAGCATGAATTATTTGTGATGGATTAGTGAAGGAAAATAATTAATTTGGCATGTTGTATATGAACCACACTTTTATTATTCGCATGATAGAGAGCATATTTAATTAAACTAAATGTTTACTTTGGTTTGGAATATTAAAAAGGAATTTTATTATGGTTCATATAATTTTTATTGATGCTATAAGCATGAGGAAAGAGCTATTTAAGTGTCTATTTACACAAGGAATACATTAAATACTGGTGCCTTAGTGCACTTAAGGTGTTTTTAATACCGAGTGATATGAATTTTGGCACATTATGCGTTTAAGGTGTCTTTGATACCGATGTAGATTAAAAAGGGTTTAACATAAAATATTATGTGGTCACTAATTATTCAAGAGTTAAATTGGTATGTTTAATTGTTTGAATAATTATAATGTTTGATTGTGTTATGGTTTGAGAGTCATCACCAAGTCTAATAATATGTAAATAACGTAAAGTGAAAAAGATTACACACTAAAATTCTTGGAACATATATACCTTGAGTATGAACATATGGGGGGAGTTATGTGATTTTATATTTAACCATAACTTCTACTGGGAGTACAAAACGTTGTATTTTTCTTTTATTATTATAGGCAAGAATTTCGCCACTTACGAGTTTTTTATTTTTTATTTTTTATTTTTTATTTTATTTATTTATTTACTGGCACGGTTAGCTATCGTGTTACTACCTCTTTATTGGAGCAAGTTAGGGAGAAAACCCGTTCGATCCGTAATCAATGCTAAATGAATCAATTAATCATTTAATTGAAGGTCATGTTGTATGTTGTATGCTTGTAAACAGGTGCAACAAGCCAACAAGGTAAGTTGTGTGATGATAGGTGAAAGCATGTTAGTGTGTTTATTTACGCTTATATACTCAACATTGCTGATTGTGCATTTGTATGTTTGTTTGGCATTGTCTTTATTTTGGCCCTACGATGACCAATTTTTAATGAAAAGTAGTGGAGACAAGTAGAGAGAAGCTTTTCAGATGATGAAGCATATTCATAATGGGCATGAGTGAAGAGCGAATCATGCTTAGTTTCCATAAGTTTATGATGTGATTTATTGCTTTGATTATTTTATTTTATTATGCTTGTGAGACTAACGCAAAGGTTCTAAGTTGGTTTGATTTTGAATAAGGGGCTACAATGATTCCAAATTGTAGGTTGACTTCGTTTTACTTTGACTTGACTTCATTTTCGCTTGGTTGACTTTTAAAGTTGAATTGTTTTGAATGTTTTAAAAGATAGTCTTCGGATGTGTGTATTTGATAGTTGCCTTAGCCGTTTTCACGATGGCGGTAATATCTTAGATTTTCCTATTTTGAGTTTTAAAGAGAGCAAAACAGGTATTTTGAAGGAAAAAAATTTCTAGGGTGTTACAAATACACTTTAACAATTACTTACAAAGTAAAGATATAGTGTAAAAGTAGTTGG
Organism: Chenopodium quinoa; assembly: GCF_001683475.1. NCBI lineage: Eukaryota > Viridiplantae > Streptophyta > Magnoliopsida > Caryophyllales > Amaranthaceae > Chenopodium > Chenopodium quinoa. The sequence continues at coordinate 1,452,872 of NW_018743327.1, forward strand.
TTATATATACAAAATTTAAACTATAGACAAAAAATATAGTGCTTAGTGGCCGGTAGTGTAGGTTATGTAATCAATGGAATGATTGTGATATTTGATGTGGGTTATGCGGATGCAATTGGTGCGGGTCGATGGTTGGTGACTTGATGTAGTAGGTGGTTGGTGTGGATTGAAAGAATTATATAAGATGGATGAGAAAGAGAATTGGATGTAGGATTGTGGACAAATTATCAAATTCAATTGTAAAGCTATAGTAGATTTTCATTTTCAAATAAACGTATTTTCAAAAAAATAAAATAAATAAAAAAAAAATAGGTCGAGGGCTCGGGTTTGGTGAGTCTGATTTGAGTATTTGACCAGCAAATTTACGGGTGGGTACGGTTTCCAGCTGTATTGGACTTCGAGTAAAAAAAAATTGTTCAAAACCCAAAAAAAGGGGTTGGGTTTGAGCCGAATTTGGAGATGGTAAAAAATTAAAAAGTCTAGGTGCAACAAATTGGTGGGAGGAATTAGTATTCGTTGTGCTTGAAAGATTTGATGCAAGTCTAAGGGCCTGTAAGTATAAAATCTAGGAATTCCCAACATCTTCCATATTTCAATTCCATCTTAACAGAAAATAGAAATGGTAATGCTTAAATCAATGCAAGAGAATTACCCCTTAATCGATTCCATCTTCCTCGAATTTTGCGGGTCTCGTGGCATTTTCACTGGTAATCTTTTCTTCAATTTTCTCTCTCTTCAAAGTTATAAATTCATTGCTTAATTTGGTTTATTGCTACTAATATTACTAATTGGGTGTATATATAACACTGAAATTTTCCAACTAAACAAAACCCTTTATTAATTTTACCTTTTTAATATCCTTAATTAGTTGGAATTCTCCGATTTGCTGGGATTTTGTATTGCTATACATTTTCTGTGATACCCAGTGAGTTTCTTCAGTTGTTAATGGGATAATGGAGTTAGTAATGTGCTAGAAAGAACTGAAACTTCTGGGACCTTAGGTTTACGGTTTACCCTTTTCTGTATTAATGAAGCTCTGGAATATGTGGGGCTTGAGGTCTTCCTGTTTTCGAAACGTTTCTTATAGGCAGTTCATGTTAAAAGTGTATTGCTCTCCGTTTATTTTTTGTTGCAAAGTTTTCATTTGTTTGGTCGATGCATAACATCAACCATTTATAACATTATTTGCAAATTAAGTAATACAAATAAATTGTAAAAGTTGATAACATAGTATGCATTGAGATAATCTAATAGGAACCCATATGACCGTTTTTTTTTTTCTTTGTAAACTATCAAAGATGGTCAAGTATGGTGTGTGAATAGCGAAAAAGTTAAAGTGTTGCCATTGATAATAAATGGGTTGAAAGTGTTGATTAGAATCAGCCGATGTAATAGTTGGAAATTATGTTGCATTACACCTTGTCAACACTTATTAAAATCTTAATTTTGTTATTTGACAAATGCAACTTTCAATTTTTCTACAGTGGAAGATTTCCTAATTTCTGATCTGAATTCTTTGATTTCCTTCACTGAAAAGAAACCAAATCCAGAGAGATTGAAGCAGGTTTTGCTTCACCACATTAAAATAGCTTATATGCTTCAAACCGATGTCAGTTTTGTGCCTGTCTGTGATAGGGTGTAATGTGGGTGTATAGGGAATTGATCAAGTGCTTTCAATAGTTGATGGTCTTCATGGACCCTTGTTGAACGGTGTGGAGTTACTGAAAGATGCTCAGAAAAGTAAACAAACATTCCTTGCTTATGAAGGGTAAGATTTGAGCCTGAACACTCCCTTGTTATTCATTGTTGAAGAGGATGTTGCTTATTGGGGAGTCCTATTATTGTGTGTTTGTAGGATTGATCCTCTTCTACATGGAGTGCTAAGAGAGGGGTTTGTAACAGAACTAGTTGGACCGTCATCTTCAGGCAAAACACAGGTGAATCTTGCTAGCTTCCAATTTATTCTCAGTTGATTGTCTTGTTATTTTTTATACATTGCTAGGAGATATTTGGATGAGAGTACCTACTGTGAACATGTTGTAAACTTAACATTGGATTTAAACTTACTGCTAATGTTTAGGTATGTCTCCAAGCTGCCGCAACTGTTGCAAAGGAATACGCAAGTGGTGTTGTATTGTTAGACTCAGGAAATTCCTTTTCTGCACCACGAATTGCGCACCTTGTGAATCAGGCTTCATTTTCTACTTCAAAGCAGGTATCCCCCTTTTTTTTTTTTTGTGTGCATTGTTTTGTTTTGGAAAGTTATCTTTTGCAGTTACATGGTTTTGTTTCAGTGTAAGGCTGTTTTTGTATATTATGTTTCCTTGGAATGGTTACTTTCTGCTGTTTCGAGTGAGAAGTAGGCAATGCCTATGATCTTTTGAAATGAAGGACTCCTCCCATCTTGATATTATTCTTTCATTGTCTTAATGCCAATCCCTAGAAAATCAAGGATTTAACTATGATTTCACCAATAGACCTGTTCTAATTGTTGTGCCATTCACACCCTCTCTTCATGCAGCACTTGTATACTTGATTTAAGTGGATGTTTTGGGATATATGATCATAAGCCTACCATTCTCTTAGGAAATGCGGTTTTAAAGCATCTCACAACAGTAGCTATTTGACAATACTTTGTATGAGGGAGTATCCGAATATTATCGTAGGATTTGATGATCATTATATTTTTTTACTCAACATCTCTGTGATATTAATGACTGTTATCACTTGATACTAATTGCTAACATCTTAAATATTTATGATGTATCTAGTATAAACACATTGTACGATTGTTAACAAATTTTAAAGCTGATTTGCATCCTACATCTGATTTTATAACATTGTTCTAAATATACTTGCTAACAGAGCTCAGATTAACTTTGTATTTGCTACCTTCTGGAATCAGTTGATTTTCTCCAACTTTCTTGTATGTACTTGGCTAATATCCTTGTGCTATTCCTCTGCATTAGGTGCCAGAGCTCTTGAATGTTTTTATTCTTACATAATATAACATGCATGTATCGTTAGTTTAAAGCAACATATTTTAAATAGGATTACATTATTTACATATATACAAACTGGAGTTGAAATGTTATTGGTTAGTTTGCTTAGAATCTGTCCACCTGGTGAAAATTCATGATACTTATCGTTAGCTGAGTTAAGATAGAAGAATTAAAATCTGGTGGTTCACCCTGCCATGTGTTCGCATGCTTCTCTTGAAAGACAGACTTTAAAGGGCAGAATCCTGTTGGTCCAGAAAGAGCTATAGGGAAAATAGGCTGATAGAATGAGCAGATGAATTGGTTTGATTCTTCCAAGTCCAAAGTAACGGCATAGTTACCTCTTAAAGGAATTTGCTGGTAGAAGCACATAACCTGCTAAAATTGCAGCTTTCCCTCTCTCTCTGTGTCAGGCCTGTCAGCTTTAGATTCATCTTTTAAATTTTGTCCAAGTTTTCCAGGCTCAGTGCTTGCCTTATACCAATACCTTTGATATTTTTGGTTTTTCATTTGTTGGATAGACTGTCAGTATTGAAAAGTGTTATTTTTTCACATAAGACCTGAAAACATGTCTTGTTCTGGCTCAGTGTGGAAGCCTCTGATTTTGTGTTTCACCAAGAGTGTTGAAGTACTTGACTGAATTCATTTCGCACCTTTAATCAATGTTGTGGCCTCAGGGACATTGCTGTTACGTTTTGTAATTTGTACACAGTCAGGCAACTTCTTAATATTAGCTTTGATGATCTTTAAGTCTAAAGACTACCTTGCACTTATCTTGTTACATGATGATGTTGTAGGCCGATAATGAAGCTCTTCATATTGTTATGAAGAACATATGGTGTTACCCTGTATTTGATATCTTTTCCTTGTTCAATGTACTGCATCAACTAGAGTTGAAATTGAAAAACGAGGTTTGTATTGTTAGTATTTGCTTGCAGCACACTGCATATAAACTATTTTCTGATGGATGATTTTAGGTTTAATTTTGGTTTTTGGTAGATGTGTTCAGTGAGGTTGCTCATTGTGGACTCATTTTCATCTCTCATTATTCCTCTTCTCGGAGGCGGTGGTCCGTATGGTAAGTTTCTCTTGTGCAAATCGAGCATCTAAATTTTCTCTGCTTTTAATTTTGTTATGCTAGTTAGTTCTTTATGGTATGGTAATTCTTTTAATTAGTTCTCTGAATTTGAAGTAGGGTTTTGGGAAACTCAGGCTTGAAATGGTTTTTTCTAAAAAAAGGGAAAGACACCTAAATTTTTAATTCAGTTTGCTTCTCATGTGCCATATGCTCCGCACAAGATTAACACTTCCGCTATAAAAAGAAACATGCTAAATTATATCTTACATTCGAACTCTGTAATACAGGAGGCACTACTTCCTCTTCCTCATTTCTAGAAGTTAGGCGTTTACGTGGCATTGGCACTTGTTAATTTTCAACAGATATAAACACCACACCAATGCACTGGATATCTTTACTTACTCCTTGCGATAATACCTACTGTGGCTTTAGGCCGGTTTGTCTAGGTTACGGTAAACGTGAGGTTGAAGTTGCTGTATGTGGTTTGATGTGATGCTTTTCTATGACCAACTGTCCAACCCTGTCATCAGACACCGATGGACTTAACCTAATTGATAGACGAGCAATTTCTTGTGTTAAGAACCACTTAATTGGAGGGAGCCTATGGGCTATGGTGTTTTTAAAACACAGCAAACCTCTCTTATAAAGCTAAAAAAAAGAATCTGTGTTTTTCATAGTGACATTATTATGGAGATTATGTCTCTTATCCTGATCTTTCTCATCACCAGAATTTGTGATCTTATCTCTGTCTTTTTCATTACATACGCTTACCAGAGTTTTCTGTGTCTTTTCATTACCAGAATTTTGTGGTCTTGTCTCAGTCATTCTCATCACATACTCTTTTAATACAGTAGTTACTTATGAGGGTTTCCAATCAGATTGTTCATCAGTTGTATAATAGTCCATTTTTTGAAAGAGAATGAAAGAAATTTGCTGATCTAGGTCTCTAACATGGCTAAATTTTATGGGACAACCCAATGTTGACATTTGGTACTTTCAATAGATAAATTGCATATTTGATGGATTTCAGGACATGCTCAAATGGTTTCTGCTGGAAATTTGCTAAAGAAGATAGCCCACGAATACAGTATTTGTGTCCTGGTGAGTAGCACACTTGAATATGTGAAAACCTTGACATACTTGACCCTGCATTAAAAAGATGTAATTCCATAGCACTTGTATTGTCGCTGACTCAGATATATTTGATGGCATTTGCTTAGGTGACAAATCATATGGTAGCTGGAGAAGGTGGTTCAGCAAAGCCGGCTCTTGGAGAAAGTTGGAAAAGCGTCCCACATGTAAGGTTCCTCCTCTCTCGTGATCGAGAGACAAACACTTGTACCATCTCTGTTGTCAGACACCCATCCATGGTAGGTTTCTTTAAAACGATGTATAAACTTTTGGTTACAATCAAGCTATGTGTTTGTAATTTCCATAATGTTGTTCCCTACTCCTTGTTTCCCAGGCTGCTGGGAATCAAGCGAAGTTCAAGATTTGTGATTATTAAGAAGAGCTCAGATAGTGTAATGTTTATATACAACTATTATAATGGTAGCGTAAAACTCTTCGATGTCAATTTATGATATTATCTCAAACTATTTGTAACAGGGATGTGAAATGTTTTTGTATGCAATGCAAATATATGCTAATATTCGAATTCAGTACCAGTAATTTATTTTAAATTTTATTTTATTGAACTCTATATCCAAAGCACATAGGCTGTGTTCATGCTGATTTCAGTGAAAAAAGATGCAATCTACTCACCTCCTTACGTTGCTACCAGTGCCGAATTCATTATCGTTACAATCCGCAAAGGAAACTGAAGAGTACATTCAGCTACGTTCAATCAATTAATGATCCTTGAAAGTGTAATCGATAAAAGCTCAAAGAGCTGACGAGTTTGAAACTCCCTATCAGTCCATGGAGCATTCACATAAGTACTATACGTTCACATCTGAAGGGATGCATGTACATCACATGCTGTCGTTTGCAGATACTTCGTATTAGACATGCTAGTACAAGTGCAAAGAACTCTCATATTAACTTACCAATGAGAAGAGTAGCTTTGTTTAGCACCATCTTTTTATCAACTTGATTACCGATAACCATTAAAATCAATTGCTCAACATTAGAAGTTTGGAAGCAATGAACCAAAACATGCTGTGGAAGCCTTACTGACTACGGACGATTCAATGGTTGAGTTCCATGGCTGAGTTCCTATTAGTTAACCTTGTGATCAAGAGTTTAAATATTGTGCAAATTATGAGTCTATATTCTTAAAACCTTTAATTAATCACATGAAATAAAAGTCAAAAAAGAAAGTCAGGAAAGTATGTGCCATGTCAGGCCCGCAGAACAGCAAGTGCAAGGTGTTCCTTTACATAGAACCCCTTTAAAAAGGGCCCCCAATTTAAAGGGCCCTTTTTTTTTTTTTAATTTCTTATTCTGTTTTTTTTTTTTTTTTTTTTTTTTTTTTTTTTTTTTTTTTATTTAAAAAAAAGGCTAAACTTCCTTGTTTATAACGCCAAGCAAGCAGCATACTATGGATTTTCCTCATTATTTTCCCTTTTTTTCAACCTTCCATATTAATTTTTCCAATTTTCCAAATTCCTCCATAATTACATCAAGGATTTTCAACGGAAAAAAAATAAAATTAAACTCAATCAAATTCAAATTGTTTTTATTCCAAAACAATGACAATGAGAAATCAATTTCGATCTTTCATAATTATTGTTAACAAATGATAATTATTTTATTGTATATATATATGGGCTATCTTCCATCAATTTTCAATCATCTTCATCTATTCTCAATTGATACAAAGTATAAAACAAATTGAAGGTTTGAAGCAATTTCAGTTCTTTGCATTGTGGTCATCGAATCGTTTAAATGTAAATAAGTTTTTTTATTAAATTTTTCTGGTTTTGATAATGAATTGAAGCAATTTTTAATAGTATTTTATACACAAGTTGATCTGTTTATACTATTGATAATCTGTTTATAATAAAAAAATTGCAAAAAATAATCCCAACTTTGCTCCATTCATCCAAAATAATCCCAACTTTTGATTATTTTTTAATAATCCCAACTTTATACTATTTCCGCCCAAAATAGTCCCAATCGGTCATCCAACTTGCTATTACAAGTTACTGGACATCATACGATAGGTTAAAACATAATGAAAAAAAAAGAAAAAAAAAAGACACCAGCTTCTATTCCATCATCAACCTCTGCTGGTTTAGGAGCTTCCTCTAATTTTGGAAGCTTCTATGATCTTCCCTTGACTAAACTCTATTGCAAAAATTTTCCTAAATTCAACACAAACAACTCCAGTTTAATGATCAATTAATCAAAACAATCACTCGACTTTATAGTATCATAAATCACATAACCTCAAGAATCATTAATTAACGGTTTAAAATATATTTAACTAGAAAAAAAAAACAATTAATTCGTCCAATCTAACCTAAAGCATGAGAAATCAAAGCTTAAAATAAAATTGAATCTGATAATTTTGTCAAAATTAAACCAGATTCAGTCGCCATTGTTGGATAATTGGATGAAACAATAAACCGTTGAATTTTCCAACAAAAGTAGAGAATTGAAGAGAAAGAAAGCGTGGTGGAGGTTGCGGTATGTAGTGGTTATGGTTTCGTGGTGTTTTGAGGTGAGGAAATGGTGGTTTAAGGGGAAGGGAGAGGGCTGACGGCGGGAGAGGGGAAGGGACGACGACCACAAGGGTAGGGGGGGGGGGGGGGAGGTGGTGCCTGCCAGAGGGGATGACCTGAGGCGGTGTGTGGGGATTTGGTGGTTTTTTTTAGTTAATTAGTGCTAAAATAAAAAAAATAAAAAAAAACTTGTTTGATAGGTCACCGGTCACCTGGAATTGTTTTGAGCGGATAAAGTATAAAGTTGGAATTATTAAAAAATAATCCAAACTAGGGATTGTTTTTGGCGGATGGAGCAAAGTTGGGATTATTCTTGTTAATTTTTCCTTAAAAAAAAGGTACCCCCTCCGTGTTTTTTTAAGTGTTACAGTTTGAGCGGCACATAGTTTTAGACAATTTAATTGACTTAAATAAAATAAGAGGTAAGTGGGGTAGTTGACGTATTAAAAAATTGTAAAAGAAAAATAGTGGGGTTAATAGTTTATTGAAAAGTAATGAATGTGACAGGAAATATATAATAAAAAAGTAATAGTGGATTTGGGTGGGGGACTGGGGGGCCATAAGAGGAGAGAGATATAATATTTTAATGTAGTTTTTTGCCAAAAAATGAAGTGTAATACTTAAAAAAACACAGTCGAAAATAGAAAGTGTAACACTTAAAAAAACACGGAGGGAGTAAATCTCTTTTGATAATCAGTTAATTACGTAACCTATTAATTTTTAATAGTATTTTAAAGTTAAATTTGTTTTCATAATCTGTTTTGATAATGAATTGATAATCGTGTAAAGGTAAATTTGTGTTGATAATCTCTTAATTACATAATAGTAATAATTATTGATGAACTATATACACTTTGATCTGTTTGTACTACTCTGTATCTAAGAATTTTTTTTGAAGGTCGAAATTCTAAATAAAAAAAAATTCTAGATAATTAAATTATATAATTTTCACATAATTAAGGGCCCCTTTTTCGATTTGGAACAGGGCCTCTAAAATCATTGCTACGATTCTGTGTCATGTGGCATGTGAGCTTGATGGTAGGAGGAGAGAGAAAAATATAGAAATATTAAAATATGATAGTTGAGAGTCCACTAGAAAAGAAAAAATTAGTAAAATATTGTAAAAGGTTTTCAAAAAAAGGAAATGGAGCAAGTAATAAAATACGGCTACAAAGGAAAATGGAGCAAGTAATAAAATACGGAGGGAGTATTATGTTATACAAAGTATAATTTATGTGTTCTAATTTTGTTAATTCTATATTAGGAGAAAATACTCTATTAGGTTTAATTAAGGAAATTTTGTCAACAATTACAATTTAAATAACCACTTTTGAGAACAATTACGTAATTTTTTTTTTATTTTTTATTTTTTTGAAAAACTTACTTCAAAAATACAGAAAAGCTTAAGTAGCACTACCACTTTTGGTTATATAGCAAAAGTCTCTGGTTGGTGGGGTTTACTTTATATGAAAAATACACTTTAATAATCCCAACTTTGGCTCATTTACTTTGAATAATCCCAACTTTTGATTATTCTGCAACAATCCCAACTTTCACTTGTGTTTTTTTCTTCAATCCAAAAAACGAGCAACCTGCTGAACTTGTTTTTTTTTTTTAATTTTTTGATATGCCACGTGTCAAGCATTAAGTGGTTTAAAAATGAAAATCAAAAACATAAAAATAAACTAAAAAAAATAATCAACAAACCCCCTCCCTGAATCCCTTTACCAGCCCCACCGTGAACGGTGAACCTCTCTCCTTCCCAGCCAAGGATTGAGCCGTCGCCTTGAACCAACCACCCCCGCCGACCCCCTCCACCATTGGGCGACCTCCACTGCAACCCTCCCCTCCCTAAACCCTAACCCCGACCCGCTGCAACCCTAACCTTCTTATTATATCCGCTGCAATTAACACTCAGGAAATTCATCAAAAATACTCAAATCTTAGAAGAAGAGAAAGCCGGAAAACGATAATCGATGATATCCTTCAACGACGATGCGACGTTTGATTTTGGAGTGGTTTTTGATTGGTTTAGGGTGACGTGGGTTTCGATTTTAGGGTGAATTCGAGTGGGTTTAGGGTAGGTGGGTGTAAGCGTCGTTCGAAGTGCGCCTACATTAAAGCATGTATGAATATGCTTGGCACTCTTAGGAAGTGGGAATTGACGTATACGATTAGGGACAAGGAAACTAGGGAGCCGCCAACAAGTTTTTAAGGAACTTGTAAACCGTTCACGGATCATAAAAGGCAACCACGAATAAGGGACAACGAAAGCAACAACGATTGACCCGTGAAGGTAACACCCCATTCATAATCCATGATATTACTAACTCCATATGGTTCGGAACCACGAAAGGAGGATCGGGGATGATGGTACGAAGTGAGTCATGGAGTCACATTCGCCCGTATTGGCATCTACTCGATTCTTATAGTGAAAAGTGATTTCTGCGATCTCAAAGGCATACAAACAAAGATTCAATTTGTTCCAAACTATTATTATGCTAAATTGGTCTAATATTAATGAAACATATAATTCTATAATATTGTGATAACTTGATTTAATAACAAGATTAAAAGGAACCTAAACCGGTTGTCCAAATTATCTTATTAGGCGTGATTTTCAATTACATATTCCCTTTAAACATGCAATATGGTGATCAATAAATAATAATAGAATAAACATTAATATTGGAAGCAATTTAAAAATAATAGCGTTAGTCAAATCAAATATAAAATCAACCTAATCATGATACTAGCAATATTAAAATAAAATAAGAGTAATTAAATCAATTAATCACTCACATTCTGCGCGTTCCTTTAAATTGCTACATCATGAATAAACTGTTAGTAACTTCAATAAAAAAATATAAATCTGATGGAAATTAAATTAAATAAAGTTAGATTTGATTTAGTCCAAACCCTCATTCAATTATACCTATCATGCCTTGGTTAAAGTATAGAACTTCAGGTATTGTATGGACTCCTTGGAGTGGTTAAAGGAAGGAATAATGAAAGAACAGGGAGGCTAATGTTTAGGCTAAAGAGGGAGAAGAGAATGATTTGATGATCAAGCTTGTTGATGATTGGAAAAGAGGTGATATGACCTCTATTTATAGAGAAAAAAAGAAGGGTCGAAGAATTAAGATAAGATCCGAATTCAATCGGAATAAAACTCGATAGACTGTAATTTTTGCGATTTTTGTTTTTATCATATCTTTTGATCCAGAAATTGGAATAAGATGAAAAAGATATCGTTGGAAAGATATTGAAGTCGAATTTATAACCCAATTAAAATCAGATTAAAATATTTTATAGAATAAAAGATATGGCCGAAATAGTGAGACGGTGTCAGTTTTGGATAGAGTTTGATATTTTATTCATATCTTTTCCGTTATATCTCGGAATTGATATTATAATATATCATTGGAAAGATAATTTCAAGAGCTATCCAAATATATAAAATTTGGATAAAAACTATGAGGCACGAAAATAATATCTTTCTATCTTTGAATGTCTTTCAATTCGAATAAAATTAGGACTTTTAAAAAAAGGAGTTTTTATTCAATTTCAAACTCTTTAATCTTATCTTTTCGATCAAAAAGGATAATTAGGATCTTTTAAAAACTTATACTTCCTCCGTTCTTTTATTATTGCACCAATTGCCTTTTTAGGAAGTTTCACAAATATTGCACCATTTCCTCTTTAGGAAAAAATTATTTGTGTTCACACTACAAATACCCAACATACCCTTGATTTTTCACACAACTTTTTAATTTATCAATATGTCACATGGGCAATTTTGTATTTTTACCTTTCTCTCTCTTACTTTTTTCCACTATCAAAATATTTATACCCAACCCCTATGGTGCAATAATAAAAAAACGGAGGAAGTAGAAGTTTCTAATTTATCCTAATTGGTTTAGGAATGAGATTAAATAATTTAGGCCCTCCACATGATCATTGGGTCGTAGGTAAGGTGGACTTAAGTTCGGTTTGGGCTCGGCTTAATATTTTGGCCATAACTTATTCGTTATAACTCGGATTTGGGCTTATAATATATCGTTGGAAAGCTTTTTTCAAGCCCCATCCAATTATTAAATCATTGGACCCAGATAATGGAACAAAATAAACTGGATTAAACGTTTTTATAAAAAGGACATGAAATGAATGATTTTAAAGGACACGAAATGAATTATTTTGGGTTTAAAGGCATGAAAAGAGGAAAATAAGTTATGGTTTGGGGAAATGGGCTAGAAGTTGGGTTGGTTTATGAAATGAAAATATGGATTTAAGCACTCCAAGATTAAATACTCAATCCGACCAATAATGGCGGTGAAAGGTTGTTCATCATCGGGTTTGATTTTGGAGAGACATTTTTAGGTGTCTACAGCGAGGCTTCGACTTTGGGGTGGTTTCAAGGGCGGGGCTGGTGAAGGGCGATATTCTGGTCAAATTTCTGTGGAAAAGGGTGGTTTCAGTGGTGGGGTAGGAGGAGGAGTGGTGGTCGGAGAGGCTAAGGTTGGGTAATGGGGTGGCTGTTATGGATTAGTTTAATTTTTCTTTTTTTTTTGTTTTTTTTTTAAAAAAATATTTTTGAACCACTCATATGTCGACACGTGTCAAGTAACCTACAATAATAGGTTGTTGACTTTTGTTGACCGGTTTGGGATCGTTGGAAGAAAACAGAGTTGAAAGTTGGGATTGTTGCAGAATAATCAAAAGTTGGGATTATTCAAAGTAAATGAGCCAAAGTTGGGATTATTAAAGTGTATTTTTCCTATTTTATATTATTTCAATCAATAATTAGGGTACGGTATAGGCAATAACAACGGAATTTATTGTCTGAACACAATTATAGGTTAATTATTATCTTTAATTTAGCATTGTAGATGTTTCAATTTCTCAATTGAATATTAAAATTAGGGGGTAAAAAAGTAAAGTTAGGCTTTTACGAAATTGGGGGCCGAATTTGGTGCAATTGAATTGTACTACCCGATTTAGGGTTAATGTAGAGACAATTTTATTGGTTTATGAGTTTTTGAATGGAAACTAGTTATTGGCCCGAGCGATACCCAGGTACATGGTAAATTTATAAGTTTGATCAGAATAAATAAAAAGGGTTAATGCTAAAAAATATTAATTAGTGAGTAAAAAATATAATAATCTATATTATCTTTCATTAATTTATATAGTAATAAAATACGTCAAATTTAATATGAAGGTTATACATTTGAAGAGTATTTCAAGTAAATTAAACATTACTATTAAAGTTACAGCAATGAAGAGTTTTTCAAATTAATTACACATTACTACAATTCAATGCACTGAGAGAAAAGTGATACACATAAGATGACATGTGTAAGGAGGGTGATCCCATCGTGGGGGTCCTTCCTTAGATGCCCATGGACACTTAAAAGCCTAGGACTTTACACTTGTTCGGGTGTATTAGGATTTGAATTCCTGATTATTTGGGAGACCTTGAATTAGAAATGATACTCTCATCACGCTTTTTTGTAAGAAACAAGTAGGAGTCGCCAATGAGTTTTAGGGAAACTCATAAACCTCGTTCATTCCTTTCTTCCATGTGGAGTTCATGGAATAATTAGCACGAATCGTAAGTTTACCCATGCTCAAATTGGTCTACATAAACCAGAAATGAGTTCGGGAGCGAGGGTACTAAAATAACGTTCCTTTTAGGAAGGAATTGCTATTCTAGCCCTAGTACGACCTCTACTAGATCTTCCTTTTGTTGAAATTTTATTACCAAACAATATATGCATCGCGATACCTAAAACTAAGTTAGTTGATTTTATTTACACACGTTAATTCACGTAGGAATTACATTGCAACGTCGTTATTCTTTATTTAATCAAATTCGTGAAAAGAACAAGAAAATAAACAATATTCGCCTTAGCTTAAGTGATCAACCAACAATTAACTATCCAATTCTAATCTTTATTTAATGCAAGATACTATGTGACCTTTAAAGACGATCAAACAACACTAATTAATTAATTAAGGTTCCTTTAAACAAGAAAATAAATGTGATTTATCTAAGTGCTCGGGAATTTACCACTTCTGTTTGCTAGATCTCCGTTTAGAACACTTATGGACACTTTCTTGTTGGGGAACCTCGACCGTAGTAACAAAATATCAAGGGGTGAGTGTTTAGGACAAGAGGGTTTAGGTAGCACAAGTTCACAAGTATTTCGCCAGAGTTTTAGATTATTTTCTGTGTGTTTAAGCCTCGGATTAAGCCTCTATTTATTGGGAATGAGTAGGTTTAGGGTTTTGAACATTCTGCTGAAGCAAGTGTCGCGCGCAACAGGATTAGTTGCGCGCGACATACTAGCGCAAGTGATTTAGTTGCGCAGCTATGGGCAGCGCAATTGATTTTCTTGCGCACGGCATTATGTTAAGATTCGATTTTATATTTCTATAAAATTCTGAATCTTCCGTGAGCGTATCTCTGGAGGTTACGATAAGTGACGCGCACAACAGAATTAGTTGCGCGCTCCTGCCTAGCGCGACTGATTGAGATGCGCGCGGATTTTTCTGCGTCAGCATTAAAATTTAATCTAGGCGCTCCTAAATTCGTCATTATTGGGTTTTAAGCACGGGCTTAAGCCTAAGATTGATCGGATTTAGTTAATTGGACCTCGTTTTAGCTTTGTTTATTTAGTTTGGGCTAATTTTTGTGTTTTGTGGCTTAACCAGTTATCCATAAGCATTCTCCACTTCAATATAACACGAAATTCGGCTTCTTCGATACGGTAGGTTGTTTCTTAGTCTTCCTAGAAATAGGGGAACGAGCTAAGAACACAAAATAACCTAACAAAGAACGAAGAGTTAAAGGACACGCCACCCAATCACTATCACAGACACTGTCAAGTGTAAATCCTTCATAGGTCACAACAAGATGCTTTGTCCCGAACTACCCTTAAGGTAGCTAGCATAAGACACGAATGGCCGCATCCCAATGAGAAACATGTGTTTCATTCAAAAATTGTGCCGAAACATGCACTGAATATCCCAACTTAGGTCGAGTGACTGACAAATAAACCAAACGTCTAACCAATTGACGATACTGTTCCGGTTGATCAAACGGCTTCACTCAAAGCATGAGCAAGACGATGGTTCTGCTTTATCGGAGTGATAATAGGTTTGCAACCCAACATTCCTGCCTCAGTCAAGATATTCAAATCAAACTTTCGTTGAGAAAGAAAGATACCCTTAATTTGGACTACGTGTAACCTCAATGCCTAAGAAAAACTTCAGCAAACCCAAATCCTTCATATAGAAGCATTTGCACAAATATACATAGAACAACAACATCATGAGAGGAGCCTGCAATAATAAAATCATCGACATAGACAAGAACATGCAAAGAAACACTGCCCTGTTTATAACTAAACAGTGAGTAATTAACATATGAGTTTTTAAACCCAAAACCTCGTAGGGCACTAGACAACTTTGAAAATCACTGTCTCGGGGCTTGTTTCAAGCCCTTAAAGACTTTCGTAACCTGCAAACTTTGTTAGCTATCGGAGTACCGTACCCAAGAGGAAACTGCATATACACCTCTTCAACAAAGTCACCATGAAGAAATGCATTATGAACATCCATCTGATGTAACACCCAATTCAAAGACACATCAACAGCTAGAAGAAGACGTACCGTACCCATTTTTTGCAACAGGAACAAACGTCTCATTATAATCAACACCACCAACCTGTCAATTGCCATGAACAACTAAACAAGCCTTGAGAAGTTCCACCTTTGACTGGTCGGTGTACTTGACTTTGTACACCTAACCATTACTGATTGCCCTTTTTGCCGAGAGGAAGATCCTCAACGATCCATGTGCCATTACGCTTTAGATATCATCTTGCATCACCTTACGCTAACCGACATCTTTAATCACCTCTTTGAAAGAAGACGGTTCCTTTCCCTTAGTGATCGTCGCCAAAAAACACCTATGCCTCATAGAAAATCGATTATATTCAATATGACAAGCTATAGGAAAAAGTTTACCTGAAGAAAGAGGTCGAGGAGGGACAATATTTGATGAAGTGGGGTCTACATTTTTAAAAATGACGGTATTGGTGACATAATGCCGATGCCACGAAGGAGGACGTTTCTCACGATGACCACGACCCAAATTATCCGACGAACTACCCCTCAAATTCAACGGCGATATAACAATATATTCATCAACAATATCTTGCTCAAGAATCGTACTTGATCTAGGGCTTGAGTTAGCCTTGTTAGAAACGCCAAAGCTACCACCAATCGGCTGCTCAAGACCCTCGGAAGTGGCCTTTGACTGCAGCTCGCTGTAGTTAGAAAGAGCCTGCTCACGCTGCTGGGCAGTGGGCATCGCGGCATGCTTGTGATCTGGCATCTGCTACCGCAGGTGGGCTACGGTCTGGTCTGTTTTGGGTTGGGATAGTAGCTCCACAGGCTGCTCTGTAGCTAGACTGCGGTCTAGCTCTGTCCTCTACGGCTGGGTTGCAGTGTCATCTGTTTCGGAGGGTGTTTGCAGGACACGGACATCTTGTGACCCCCCTAACACCATCCTTATCATATTTACAAATATGTGGAGAAAACGGCTTAGCCTTTCGTATTAATATTAATCTCTCTCTCTCTCTCTCTCTCTCTCTCTCACACACACACACACACACACACACACACGTATTTATATACACACACAACAAGACCTAACTTACCTAAAATTCCTTGCCAATGATACAATATTAATAAATATAACTAAACAACCAACTCTAATAGTCCACATCACATCTCTCACGGCTTTTCCGCCAACTTAAACAAAAATCGTACGGATAAAAGGTGAAATTAAGGGATTGGTCAGTCCTAAAGGATAGGTAGTGGTGACCAATTCACCTTAAAATTAACTATTCCGGGAGATTGCCACTGTCGAGAGAGAGAGAGAGAGAGAGAGAGAGAGAGAGAGAGAGAGAAGTGATTTGAGACTTGCCCCTAGCTAACGAACGTTTGTCAGTAGAGTAAGGGAATGTTCTTATCAGATTATTTTCATTTTAGTTTAGTTTAGTTCAGTTCAGCTCTAATTAGTTCAGTTCAGTTCAGCTCTAATAAGTTCAGTTCAGTTCAGCTCTAATAAGTTCAGTTCAGTTCAGTTCAGCACCTGATTTCCTTCTCTTCTAAAATATTCAGTTCAGTTCAGTTCAACTCTAATAAGTTCAGTTCAGTTATTTTCAGCTCATTTCAGTCAATGAGAACATGCCCTAATAACTTAACAACAGCCAAATAATTTTGTAGCTTTTACCAAAATGTCCCATATTAAATAAATGCAAAACCAAAATTGCGCATACGATTGACAAAATATGTTGATTATGAAGATCAACATGTATTTAGCCTTTTATAAGTAAATAGATGTCTATATTATTTCACTTTACCACTCATGAAATCTGTTATTTAAGAATTAATGATCACTCGAACACTCAATATTATGTTTGTAAAATAAATTACATCATCGTTTATTTGTACTTTTACGATCCATAAGCTACAACGTACAATACAACAATCATACTTCCGTTGTTTGTTTTTAATTGCTACACTTTCCTAGGTATTTTGAAAATTGTTAATTAGTTGCAACACTCATTATTTTTTACATTTCTTCCTCTCTATCTCCCTCCTACCCACATAGGTCCCTCTTATTTTTCACTCTATCTCTCACCTCTTAAAAAATTGTCTAGGAGACCTAAAAAAGAAAAGTGTAGCATGCAACTAAAATAACGGAAGGACGCATTAGATTGAGTTTTTTTTTTTTTTTTTTTTTTTTTTTTTTTTTTTTTGTTGTTGTTGTTGTTGTTGTTGTTGTTGTTGTTGGGAAAATCATATTAATTATATCTTTAAGGCCCTATTTTTCTTCACATTATTTTTATTGAAACTAAAATAATATTACGGAAAGTATATATATATATATATATATATATATATATATATATATATTTCTAAACTTAAATCATTTTTACTTAGGTGACAAATAAGTTTATTATGACACATATGATACTAAATAAGGGCCTGTTCTGATTGGCTTAACTAAGCTGAACTCAACTGAACTGAACTTATTGGAGCTGAACATAGGACTTTAGATACTATAAGCGGAATTGCATAAATCATATTCATAAGCATCTAAACACCAAGATCAATGCATAACACATAAAGAACAATTAATAATACCTTTGAAGCGTGAATCCACTAACAATCGAGCAAGAACAAACGGGAGACAAAGAACCCCAAACGCGATTCCTCTACTTGGTCCACGAGCACGGATTAAACCTCCACTAATGCTAGTTAGTTGTAATTGAACCCTTCAATTGACCTTCTACGGAAAAGAGAAAACAACGAACTAACCACGAACCACCACATGCGCCACCAAAGGTGGCCGGCCGTATGAACGAGGGAGGAGAGAGAGAGCCGTGAGTGAGAGATAATTAGGGTTTTGGGACTTGGTTGTTTGAGTTACAATTAACTAACTTGTCAATTATTGATTCATCTAAGTCATGGATCTTATTCATAGATCACATCTCTAAATAAGAGTCCATGTTAAGCCCAAACTGTAATACCCCGTATTTTTAAGTCGTTATTAAATATGGATTTTCCGGTATATTTTATCATACAAAATATTTATATGATAATTTTTTATTTTATGATGATTTTAATTATACGAGTCAAGTCAAAATTTTTCGTATAAAAAAAATAGATTTTCAACCGTTAATAAGTTGTACCCGATTCGGACTGACATAGTACAAAATTCGCCATTTCAATTCATATATTAGTACACTAGTACTACACAAAATTTGTACATCGATTGCCTAGCATAATACTTCAATATACATACATACATACATACATAGATACATACATACATACATACATACATACATATATATATATATATATATATATATATATATATATATATATATATTAAAAAAAAAAAATTTAGAGCATGTCGGCAAGAGGGGGAAAACCCACCCACTTGCCCACTTGCTTCCTCCATTAATGGTGAAGGGTGAAATAGTGTCAAGAATGCTTTATAAATAGCCATACACATATGACTACTTCACTCCATCTTCTTCTCTAAAATCCTCTTCATACTTCTTCCTCCAACTAGCTTCTCCCCTCTACACCACCCTCCCATAGCCGAGCACCACCAGTCGACAACCCACCGACCACCACAAGAGCAGCCCCCTCCTTCCTTGTATTGCACCGTAAGCCATACACTTCTTTCTCTAGTACTACTACTACTACTTCTTCTTCTTATTATTACTACTACTACTACTATTATTATTATCATTGTTGTTGTTGTTGTAAGTATTGTAGTTGTTGCTGTTGATATTTTGCTACTACTACTACCTACGTACTACTATTACTACCTTTCCATTTATTATTATTATTATTATTATTATTATTATTATTGTTATTGATGTTAGTATTGTAGTTGTTGCTGCTGAGTTGCTACTACTACAATTACTACTATCATACTACTACTTACCTACGTATCACTACTACTACTCTTATTATTACTAATAGCATAATTATTATTATTATTATTATTATTATTATTATTATTATTATTATTATTATTATTATTATTATTATTATTATTACGGATATTTAAAGATTATTTTATAAATACAAGTGTTAATAAATTGGTCATGCACAACAAGTCAAAGTCGGTATTTTAAGTCTTCGTGTCTATAGATTGGAAAGTATTTGATTAGGATTATTGGTTTGTTATAGGAGGAATTTCGGGTTTGAAATTAGGAGCTCCATAATTGCATGTGTGCAAAGATCGAGGTACGTACATGTGGCTAGATCTTTTAAAAAGTGGCTTTTATATGCAACGTGTTTCACATGTTAAGTGATTTCGAACCATGTTTAAATAACTGTGAAATATATTTCGGTGAACCATGTTTTAATCGTTTAATCTCAAATATTAAAATATTTTATATGGTTGGTTATAAACTTGTACTGATATTCAAGATGTTTTTTTTTTAAAAAAAGGAGTTTTATTATTTATATTATCCCGAGTATGGGATATTGGAAAGTTTATTTAACAGGATTTATTCCTTGGATCTTTGGATTTTCAACTCCCACTATGCGGAGTAAGTTGAAGACTATGGACTTTGTATGACCTAGTCTCTCCCCTTGATAGAACTATGTAAAGGAGTTACTAGCTTGGGGGGTGTGCACACTTAGATGAGAAAATGATTTATGAAAATATGGACTGATCCATCCTATTCGGAATTTTCTTTGAAAAGTTGGTTATTTCGGAAATTGGTTCTTTTGACAAGTTTTTATACATGAATTTATATTCAGGAATGGTTTGGATAAATTATGATTTATCAAAGTTAAATCTTTTTGAAAGCATTTTTAATTAATTAAATTGATTTTACATGTCTAGCATTTGTATGTACTTAGCATTTTGGCTAATACGTATTTGTTTTGTTTTGGCTTGACCCTACTTATCATTTTGATAAGTAGATAGGTGATGGCGATCGGACAACGTGAACTATATGATGCATTGGGAATGATAGGCGGTGATCACCTAGTTTAATTTAGTAAACATAGTATTAGTGGTGTAGTTACTTTGAAAATGTATCAAACTATTATTACTACTATTATTATCATTAATGAAAGTTAAGTACTATTTTCCGCTGCAAAACTCTGTTAAGCCTTACGTAATCACGTGGCGGTAATACTCCCATGTTACTCCCTAAAGTTGGATACTATTGTTAATATTAGAGAGTAATTTGGGGGTGTTACACAAACTCCCAATCTCAATCAAACTACTCTATCCCAACACTCTTTATGGTTTGTTATAATCTCATGAGGCCCATTAATGAACCTCTAACTTGTTTAACCCAATACTCTTGTTGTGTGACCTCATAGGATCCTTTCTAAAGGGATTTAGACTATTTGACTAGCCCAAATATCCTTTATCATATCTTGCAACAGACAATGACCACCCAAAAGAACGAACTTATTATCTCCATAATAGTGATCCATAATATATCTAGTAATTGCACTTATCGAAGGCATAAATCCTTCACTGAACTGAACTAAATTTTTTATAAGAGAAGGAAATTAAGATAAGAACTGAACTAAATTGAACTTAATTAACTTATTTAGAGCCTTCAATTCGTGTAAATAGGCTGGGTTTGAGTCGGGTTAGTGTGAGTCGGGTCATCTCGGGTCGGGTCAATATGGGTTAATGTCATAACATATGCGTGCAATGTCGGGTTCGGGTTAGGTCATGCTTGAGTCAGGTGATAACTTGTTATTTAATATGATTTTAGAGTGATTTCGAACCTTGTTTACTTGGTATATTGGCATTTTGGTTCACTTTTACCCTATTTTTGTTCAACTTTTGTGTATCCCTTGCTTCACGGGTTGTTAGTGTTTTTGTTGAGTTTTTAGGTTCAAAGACGACCATTTAAGGCATTTGGATGATAAACCGAGGTTAGAAGCCGAAACAATGGAGCAAAATCGAAGAAAAGTGAAGATAAAGGCCTTAGAGAGTCTGCACGGACGTGAAAAGTATAGCACGTCTGTGCAGGAGTGCCCCAGAACGACCAGAAGCTACTGCCTACTGCTTTCGTGACCTGCACGTCCGTGCAGAGTTTAGCACGTCCGTGCAGAGTTTAGCACGTCCGTGCAGGATGTTCAGCACGCCCGTGCCTGATCCTACACGTCCGTGCAGTTTGCTCAGCCCAAATCAGTTTCAAAACTGATTCTACTAAACAAGGCCTGCATCTGTGCCACATTTGGCACGTCCTGCAGGATGCCCAGGCCAAAATAGTACATTCTGCCTCTCTGCTTTCGGAGGTGCACGCTCGATCCTACCTTGGCACGTCCGTGCAGTTATGGCTGCACGTCCGTGCCAACCTCATCACGTCCGTGCTGACCTGTAGCCGTGTCCGACTCTTGTTTTCTCCGTCTTTTTTATTTGGGGGTCTTTATAAATAACCCCTTGAGCTCATTTGTACGACATCCAAGTTTTAGTGCTTCCTCTTAGTTTGAAATTGTAGAAACACAAATATCCTCAAATCATTAGTTAGATTATAATTATTAGCTTGGAAATTTCATTCTCAATCATTGTAGAAGACAAGTTCCACCATTGTTATTCAAGTTCAAGCTTCTAGTAATTTTTTTCTCACTCTTCCATTTTAATTGCTTGATTGTTAATTTTCTTGCTTAATTCTTGTATGCTTAGATTGTCATTTAGCTTAACTTAGTTGATTCTTGTTCATGAGTTACTTGAAACCCTTAATTGCTTTAATCTCCATGGATTGTGAGTAGTCTAATTTTCTAGGGTTTGGGTAAAACCCTCAATGTAGTCACTAATTTCTTGTTACATGATGTGTTAATTTGGTAATTGTTGGGTGTTAATTAGTTGAGCTTGAGTGGTTTAATTGCTTAGTTCTTGTATATGGCCATTGCTAGAGCTATTATCTAAGCTTTCTCAACGAAGGATCGAGAGATGAACTTGAGTTAGCTCCCTTATGCTTAATTATCTTGAAATGCCATGAGAATAGGAATTTCCAGTCAAGGGAATGTTTTTGTCATCGTGATTATGCTTTAGCACTTGTTTTATGCTTTTTAACCACGAGAGTAGGTTGTATTCATGATTCAAGTAATCCCTCTAGCTTGAGAGAGTAGTTGGGTGCTTTAGATGACTTCCCCTATATTATCCCCTTAATTTGCCATTATTTGCTACTTGGTATTTGTGATTTGTGACAAAATTGAGTGGTATTTCCCGAGCCCTAGAACTCTCTAATTATTGTTAATCACCCCTTAGTATTAGTTGTTTTGAATTAGTACATGCTACATAAAACCAAACCAATTTCGACTTCATTTAGCTTGTTTAAACGGTAGTATCTCGGTGGTTGATTCAACACCTCTCTTGGTTTCGACCCTTTCTTACCCTTGCTATTAGCTAGTGAGACCAAGATAGGACTTTATCTTTGGTAGGATCGACGACGGCCTATCATCGGGTCACGTCGGGTCATACATCTTATCGGGTTTGGGTCGGGTCAGTAAAAGGTCGGGTTACATTCAGGTCGGGTGAAAAATAGGTCGGGTTAAATTTTGGACTTTACGAGTTTAAACAAGTTAGGGTCGTTCTCAGGCTCTAGTCGGGTTCGGTTCAAGTCAATTATTTACAGGTTATAATCAGGTCGGGTCATTCTCGGGTTCAAGTCGGGTTCGGTTCAAGTCAATATTTTGCGGGTTATAATCAAGTCGGGTCATTCTCGGGTTCGAGTCGGGTTCAATTCAAGTCAATAATTTGCGAAAAAACATGTTTCGTCCTTGAAATTCGTCCATAAAAACATGTTGTGAAACTAACCTCTTAAAATTCAAAGTGAAATATTGAAGGAATAGAGTTAGGATTCAATTTCCGTTCCAATACCAACATGAGATAACGACTATACAAATTGATTCAATAACAAGTCGGGTTGAATTTGGGTCGGGTCAATAACAAGTCGGGCTGATTCGGGTTGGGTTTGTAATAGGTGGGTTGAAATTCGAGTCGGGTTTGTAGCAGGTCGGGTTAAATTTAGGTCAGGTTAGGAACAGTTCGGGTTGAAATTCAAGTCGGGTTAGAAACGGGTTAGGTTGAATTTGGGTTTTGACGGGTTAAAACGGGTTTGGATCAATTTCGGTTCAGGTCAATAATTTACGGGTTACATTTGGGTCGGGTCGGGTCGTCTCTAGGTCGGTTAATGTTCGGGTTCGGGTCTCAAATACTCGGGTCAACTCAGGTCTAGAGTTGGTTTCAGGTTGGGTTAGGTCGGGTTCGGGTTACCATTTTTTTCGTGTTCAGACGGGTCGGATTAGGGTCGGTATTTCGGGTCGGGTCAGCTTTTGACAGCTCTAAACTTATTGGAGCTGAACTAAAAATAAGTTGAAGAGAACAGACCCTAAGCGAATTTTTGGATAATTTTTTTTAAAGATAATATCATTGTATAAAGTTTATCATGGTTATACTTCTAATATTTTTTATATATAAAATTAATCATTACTTATAAAAATAATACGAAGTATATCACATTATTTCATTCTTAATACAATGATTAAAGGAATAGTCTACGTTGTATTTATTTGGACAAAGTCTGCTCATTCTTTCCTCTTCCTCTCTTGAAATTTCAAACACTACGCATTGACGTGTTATCAAGCTTTGCCCAACGAAAGGTATGCCATTTAGATCATTAATTAACTTTTTTTTTTTTTTTTTTTTTTTTTTTTTTTTTTTTTTGTATACACTTTCTATGTCATATTCTCATATTCTTAATTGTTAGAATTATATTTATTATTTATTATAGAGTCAATTATTTCATTTTGAATAACAAGATTATGGATATATGACTGATTTTGCTTGTTTTATTATCTAATTCTTGTATTATCGAGTACGAAGTATTATACAAATTAAAGCAAGGTTAAACCTGTAAAAAGTACTCCTTACGTCTTAGTTGTTTTAATTGACTTTTTTGTAAGCTAATTGGCATTTGGCACTATGATGTTTCGAAGTATATAATATCACTTAACCTTGTCGTAGATCTACTCAGATTAGAAAAATTATAGGTAGTTGAACATAAAATGCTTAATTTGTGTCAAAACAACTTGAGTGATTTGTTTTTGTGATGCCATGCAAGTGGCATATATAGATGCATGACCGCATAATGCAAGGTACACACAATTTTTCAATTTTATTAAAAACAAGAAAAAATAATATTGGAAAATCCTCCTCACGAATCAATTGCGCGCATAACAAAGAATTCATAAGGTAAATCTCATTTTTGTTTGCGTGAGACCTACAAGTTGTTGAATTCAATAGACTAATTGTGTCAGGTGCTTCTATTGATTTCGAGCTATTAAGAAATTGTATTATTAATTATTGAAATAGTAGGATCAAATATTCAAATTAGGTCAAGTTTTATTGTAAAGTGATGTTCAAGTTTCTTTAAACATATATTGTGCAGTTGTGCACTTAAATTGTTATAACAAAAACGGCCATGTAAATTTTTTCCAACTTAAAGGCTTAAAGTCTACTTTGTTGAATGCGTGCTGAGTGAGCGATAAGATTATGAGGTCGGGTGAATTCCAGTCACCCTAACGAAAAAAAGAAAAAAAAAAGTAAAAATCTGTTAAGAAAAGTTGTTACATAAGTTCAAAGCAATTTTAATAAAGTTCCTAAATTTCCAATATGGTTCAATAAGATTAAAAACAAATTATAATAATGTCTAGTAAGTTTCTCTAATAAGGTCTAATATAATTTTACATAAGTAAAAAAATATGTATTAGGAATCAGCTCATCTCGTGCGCAAGTAGCCGCACTGTGTGACCTCTTGTAAAAGAACAAAGTAACCCTTATAACACTAACCAAGTAACCCCTGTAATACTAACCAAGTAACCTATATAACCTTTACCGAATAACTCTAAAAAAATTGACGAAGTAACCCCTACTAATTACCTTCACTTCCAACGTAACACCATCACCAGTCCACCACCACCCAGCTAACACACATGTGCTCCCACCCCTCTACCGCCCCACCGTAGAAAACTAGCCCTTTCAATTCCCGATCGACGAAAGCCACATTTTCCAACTCCTCTGCCAAAAATGAACCCCCCATTCCCCTATCACTAAAAACAACCCATCCACCACCAAAAACAGTCCCTCTATCACCAGTTTCACCACTAAAAGCTACCCACTCCGTATTCCCATCATCGAAAACAACCATTGGTGGTGGTCTCAATTGTGTTGGGGTGATGGTCAAAGGTTGGTGTTTAGGGTCAAACGTTGTATGGTGTTGATAGAATGATAGTCAAAAGCAAATAAATGTTAAAAAAATTATAAAAATACCACCTATTCATCAGGTCACTAGTCACATGAGACCACGAAAAGTGCCACCAAAAATTTAGACATTAAGAAGTCTGATAGTTGAATTAAGATTAATAAATCCAAACTATCCTTTCAATTTAGAAATGTCATAGGAATACTCTACCAACTAATCCACAATACTTGAGCACTTTCTTATCACATTGATGTATTGTGAGATATTTAATATAATGGTTTTAGAAAATAGTAATGAATTTTAAAAAGTCAAATTTTATTCAAAGTACAATAAGAAGAGATAAGAGTTGATATTTTATAATATGAAATGAGACACGTAATACCATCCTAATGTCAAAAAAAGCTTGTAAATAATGTCTTATAGAAAAAATGTATTAAAAAAATAAAATATTTGAAAACTCGAATATCATTTAAGTTAAAGTAATATATGCATCCTGAACTATCGTCCTTTGAATGTAGAGGGGGGAGGCGGAGGGAGGGATAACGAACCCAACCCCAAGTCGATCAATTGTCTATTTGGCATTCATGAAACTCAATTATCCCTCACTTGAGTCACTTCCCATTAGCTACTTTCTCTAGTCTCTACGATCCTAGCAACCGTATAGCTAGAAAATAAAAGAAAAATAACCCTATAAGATCCTAATAATTTATTTTTTTTTTTTTTTTTTTAACAAATCAGAGTCTTAGTCCCTGAAGCTGGCATCTTCATTAATGTGTCCTCCATGTTGTAACAATAATTAATAAAGGTAAGGTCAACAACAATTTTCGATCGTGCTTCTAAGTTCTAACAACTTTTTTTTTTTTGTTTAATTTTATTTATTTATTTTTTAAAAAAATTTAAATTTTTTTTTTCAATTTTTATGTTTTTTTTTTCAATTTTTTTGTTTATTTTTTGTTTTGTTTTGTTTTGGTTTTTTTTTTTTTTTTTTTTTTTTTTTTAAAAAAAAAACTTCTTTCCTCAATTATAATCATGATGGTATTGCATGTAAGATGGAATTCCAACAGCCGAGCTTCATTGCTTCTCACCCTTATAAGTGGTGTTGTGCGTTAATGTTAGAGATATGATATCATCAATATCGGAAAATATATATCATATCTCTAACAGTTACCCTATTTAAAGTAAATGTTATTAGATAACTCGGCTTATAATTGTTCCATCCAATTTTACTCAAACTTTGTTTCATCATATTAAACATGTTGTCCAAAAAGTTTTTATCTTAAAGCAGATTTATTATTCTCGTTTAATTATAATGATTTCATTACATTTTGTTTTCCTTAGGTGATTTTCAAACTTCATGGATAATAACAACTTTTACGACAATCATATCAGTTTCAACAACAATGAGATGAGATGCAATAGAGACCTAGTGACTCTATTAGATGGTACAAACCTACCCAATACAAACGTGGTTGAGGTTCCTAACATCGAATTGGACGATATTTTACAAGATTTGTTGAAAGAAATTGATACGAGTACGTGTAGTTTGAGCGAAAAAAGTAGCACTGATAACGACGATTCTGCTCCAATCAACACACACAAAAGCAAGAAAAGGAAGAGGAGAGGTCGAGAAGATAACAAAGAAGCTGTTCGAAGATACCGTGAAAAAGTTAAGGCGAAAGAAGCCTTACTAGAGGAAGAGATTCAAATGTTACAAGAATCGAATCAAGAGTTACTTAAGAGATTAGAAGGCGAAGGTGCATTGCAAGCTGAGATTTCGTGGCTTAAGTGTTTGCTCGTCGATATAAGAGGGAGGATCGAAGGGGAGACTAGCTCTTTTCGGTATGGTGGACAACCCTACACAAGTTGTTATGGTTATGATCATAGGTTGACATACGACGGGTGTTATGGCATTGGTGGAAGTAATGAGAATTCAAATTAATTCGATGATATATATGGTCATGGTCCTAATGGTAGAGAATTGAATTGAAGAAGCTTAATTCAAATTCGAGTTTAGCATTTGAACCAAAACACATTTCAAGCTCTTGAGGTGAATTGAATGTACTAACTTTGTATGGTTGAATTGGAAATGCAAGGACCAAAAGTTATTAGTCATGTAATTTTGTTGTTAGTAATCCTCCTTGGATTATTATAAAAACTAGCAAAACAATATTGTTACTGTATTTTTTTTCTTAAAAAAATTGATGTTGTATTTTAATTGATTGATCAAATTTTAAATCTTTGACTATATATTCTTTTATTGAAATAATCAATTTATCAATAAAAAGTCATACAACATTTATAAATATAATTTAAATTACCAAATGTATAGAAACAAATCAAACAAAAGTCTTCTTCATTGAAGCCACGATCGTTTAATAGTTCTTGCACAAGCCGTCGCATACATTGTTATTTGCTAGAATATAAAACTTTTTCGGAGATATGGCCTAACGATTCTTTGTAGGCAAGAGGAGGAATGTCATTTGATTTGTCCATTTGATCGTTTTTGAAAACTTGACAACCTTTGTAATCTCGCATGATTCTTTACCAACGAATTAATTATAGGGCAAAAGATGATATATACTCCCTCCGTTACGAATTACTCGCAACAATTACTAAAAATGGCTGGTACACATTACTTGCAACAAATTTATTTCTTTCCTTTTATAGTAAGTTTTTTTGTGTGATATTACAACATTGCCCTTACTTTTTTTTCCCTAAACACCCTAATTAAACTACTGATTTTATCTTTTTAACTTAAACCCTAACATTGATTTAATCACCTCCCATCTAAATTCTTCTTCATCACCACCACCACCATCACCTACTTTGGTAACAACCACCACCACCACCGATCGCTACTAACGCCGGAAATCACCGCCGTCGTCTTCTTCCTTGTCGACACCTTCATTTTCTCTCTCTTCCTCTTCTAAATCTGATTTTTTCTGGGTTCGTTGTGCATTTGGTGGATCGAATTTCTGGGTTTGGTGCTTGGTGGTTCGAATTTCAGGGTTTGGTGCTTGGTGGGTCGAATTTATGGGTTCGAATTTCAGGGTTAGGTGGTTCTGGGTTTGAATTTCGTGGGTGGTTCGTGGGTTCGAATTATTGGGTTTGAAGTCGTGGGTGGTCTCGTGGGTGGTGGGTTTCGGGGTTGTGGGTCTGGGTTCGTGGGTTAGGGGTTTCGGGGTGGGTTATGGTGGGTTGTAGTGGGTTCGGCGTTTGTGGGTCTGGGTTCGTGGTGGTGGGTTTCAGGGTTGTGGGTCTGGGTTCGTGGTGGTGGGTTTCGAGATTGTGGGTCTGGGTTCGTGGATTGTGGGTTTCGGGGTGGGTGGTAGTGGGTTGTAGTGGGTTCGGCGGCTTCGCGAAGGGTTCACAGGTGGTGGTGGTGCTGGGTTCGTTGGTGGTGGGCTGGGTGGTGGTGTTTTTTTGGTTGTGGTGGTTTCGTGGTTGTGGTGTTTGGTGTTTAGTTTTAGTTTATTTTTTTTTGTTGGATTAATACTAAGCACATCCCTTATTTTCCAATAATCACACTTAAGATATTTTGCCTAGGAGTCCGCAAACTCCCTCTTTGTTGCGAGTAACTCGTAACGGAGGGAGTATATATATATATATATATATATATATATATATATATATATATATATATATATATATATATATATATATATATATATATATATATAAACCCTAACCCATAATAATTCCCTAAGAGAAACCAACAACTACACAACAACTAATAACACTGTAACTTACCATATGATTATATATAAACCCTAACCCATAATAATTCCCTAAGAGAAACCAACAACTACACAACAACTAATAACACTGTAACTTACCATATGATGACTGTTACATCTATACTACTTGTGTAGATTTTTAAAACCAACAATGAAAATCTAAAGCAAATCAAAGAGCAAGAATGAGTTGAAAATAGTCTATTTTATAAAGAGATTAGGCAATTTTAAGTTAGGAACTATGTTCTAAGGGTTTTTTTCACAAAAATAAAAAAGCCTTTCTGAAAAAAACCTTGGAATATAAATACACTATATCATAATGATGAAATCCTCAAAAACTTATCATTTGGGATCTTGATCCGTCTTAGAATTAATTTTATTTTTTTGGCCAAACTTATATGTATAAGAGACCATGAACCTAAGAATATTTATATATAAATTTTTTTTTTTGAGAAACCACCTAGTAAAACTTAAATTTTGTGAAAAACTAGCTAATAAAAAAATATTGTAAGAAACTCGGGAATGATGGACCGCTACCCGAAATAGGTCACCTCGCCTAATACCAAGTGACGTCAGTTTTTTTTTATTATATTTAATTTAAGGTAAATAATAGTATTCAATAAATCAATAACAGTACTTGATAAATCAATAACAACACCTTGATTTAAAATAACAGTTTTAATAATACACTGAAAATTACTATAAATCGACTTAATAATTACTTACATGACTTTTATTGGTACTAGTTATCACTACTTTACTACTTATATCTTAAACAGATTACCATTTATATCTAATAACCCACCATGTTTCGCAATGTAAAATGTTTTAGTAGTACTTAGAGAGCTTTGACCAATACTTGTAATTAGTCGACAAAGGATCGGAACCTCCGGCGTTCTGATCTTCTGGCTTTACCAAGGTAGCTAACCCCAACCCTGTCTTCCTTAGATCAGACACAACACAAATCACATCTAATTCGTTTCCTACCTTATATCGTAGTCTCTACTCAAACAATCTCTATTGTATTTGTTATGGTACTTTTAAACATAAAAATAACGCATGTGTGACATAAGTTTTAAGAGGATAATGTTCCCTTTTGATGAAAGGAATTTTTTTTATTTAATATGAAAAGATTACAACACTCATTTCTTACAGAATTAAAAACAAAAAGTCTACACAGACATGACAAGAAATAGATTTTTTCTCTACTTTAAGAGAGATAGATCGGAGAACCAATTTGTCTCTTAGGGTGAGGATTTTCTCTAGAGAATTTTCTTGTTTTCAGAAATGCTCATAAAGCTCTAGCCAACTCACTTCAAGCCTTCCTTCAATTCACTTCTTTGCCTAACACCCTTTATATAGGGGAAGGCTCACAAAGGTCA
Source organism: Chenopodium quinoa (assembly GCF_001683475.1). Lineage (NCBI taxonomy): Eukaryota > Viridiplantae > Streptophyta > Magnoliopsida > Caryophyllales > Amaranthaceae > Chenopodium > Chenopodium quinoa. The sequence continues at coordinate 1,483,579 of NW_018743327.1, forward strand.
CCGACACTTTCTATGGTTTACAGAAAACCATGACTCAGCAAGTGAATATCGTTCACTGCTTTTCTAAAGATTCTTTAAAATAAATAAAATGTGATACAACAGTAAAATTAAATCAGAATACATTATTGCTGGTGTGAGCTGAGGACTTCATCATATCTTGTAGACCACTTAAACTTTCCCTACTATCTTCATAATGGACATACATTTGGTTTTCTTCTTCTATACCGAGATCCATCACACATTTAGCAGCATAGGATTCATCCCATGTGACAAAGATCTCCACTAAGTGCTCTTTCACTTCTAAGAAAAAACATCTCCCAGCTACAACTTGTTCAAGATAATCATACACAGATTCGCCATGTAATACTCATTCTTCTAAATAATTTCTTAATCATCCTGGTGCTACTATTGTGGTATTTCCCACATGTATTATGACTGGCGGTTCTTCCTTTATCGCTATGAACTTGTTAAGATACTGAGCAATATAGAAAAATCCATAAGTTCTTGCCTCCGTAGGATCTTTTACTCGTCTCTGCTGTATGTATATATATATTTATATATATATATGTATGTATGTATGTATGTATATGTATGTATGTATGTATGTATGTATGTATGTATGTATGTATGTATATATATATATATATATATATATATATATATATATATATATATATATATATATATAAGAAAAGATGTTATCTGGGAATTTTTTTAATCTTTTTCAGAATATGTTTTTGCAATATTATTTGTCCTGCTTTAATATCTAATCCTAGAAGCTAAATTTCTTGTTTACCATAAACACATTTATCTTTTCCAAGGATTATACTGTGCTCTGCACATCTTTGGGTTACTGCCTTAAGATCATTCATATGTTGTTCTAAATCTTTTGAGAATATTAAAATATCATCTATGTAAACCAAACAACAATGATTAATAAGTTCTCTAAAAATATTATCTATTCTTCTTTGAAAATATGTGAAGCATTTTTTAATCCAAAAGACATTACTAACCATTCATGTTGCCCTTGAGGGGCACTAAATGCAGTTAATGGAATGCTTTTTCTTCCATTTAATTTGCCAGTAGCCACTGATACAATCTATCTTAGAAAACCATGTGGCTCCTTGTATTCCATTAAATAACACAGTTTTATTAGGAATGTAATAGTCATCAAAGACAGTATTGTCATTAAGCTGTTTATAATCAATGTCCATTCTAGTTTTACCTTTTTTTTCTTCTGCATAATTCCTTACCATGAATGCTGGACTATTATGAGCACTTTTGCTATTCCTAATCAACTTTTTATTCAGCAACTCTTTTATTTGTTCATCAAATTCCAATATATCTTGATAAGTATAAACCATTTGTCTTACTCTAATAATCTTATTAGGATTTTTTAGAGTTGTCTTAGAAAATGCCTTATCCTTTTCCCAATGTTCTAATGGATTTATTGAATATAGTTTTACATATAATTTTTCTTGCTGCTTATTTATCTTTTTTTTTTTTAAAACAATGTTGCTTATTTATCTGATCTATTAAAGATAAATCACACTCAGAAATTCTAAGTGCAACCTCTCGTTGTGTAGGTGTAACCCTATCACCACGCTGGCTTGGCGCAAATTCCATAGTCTAATGAGTATAAGCCTTTGTTATTTTTTGTATAGGAACAGAATGACCATTAATTGTAAAGGTTATTTGATCAATGATTTGAGTGCATGGAGAGTATAACCTTTGAAAGTTATTTCCTATAGTCATATCATTACTAGGTTGATTAGTAGCCCATAAAATAGGAATTACACATTGAACTTCTCCAATTTCTACTGGTAATTCTTCAATTATTTCTGTATGCATCATGACACAATTATTAGAAATTCTAACTTGCATAAGATTTTTAGCCTTTTCCACAAGAATTTTGGAAATAATGACCTTTTTCCAAAACATGTAGAACAACCACTATTAATATATGCACATAATTTATATTTGTTATAATCTTTAATACAAATATCAATTGGAATATAAATGCTATTAGTATTAGTACTGGATATATCATTACAAGCTTCCATTTGCATATTGACTTCATCTTCATACACTGGTTCAGTCACAGTTTTGGGATATCTAATTACCTTTCTTTTATCAATAATAGAATTATTTGGATCTTCATGCTTTTCTAAATTAGAACATGAACCAATATCTATACTGTGTGTTGCTGGTGGCTTTAATGCTTTCGTAGCTTCATATTTTTCATTTAACTTTTTTATTATTAAAGCCAATATTTCTTCTTCATCTTCTTCGGGTTTCTCATTAACTTGATTTTTCATCCTTATTATCTACTTGAATTTTGTCTACTTAGAATCGGTGTTCTAAGACTCATACTTCTCTGCATTTTAGGATTCGTAGTTATCCCAATATGAAGCAATCCTGCTACATCAATTACTCTGTAACATCTTACTTGACCTATTTTTCACTGCAGGATTCATAAATAATTCTTCCCAAGTTTTTTTCGATTTCAATCTCATTAGGATTTACTTTTATTGGTGTGATTTTCTTCTTAGGGCCTCCTCCTTGCTCATATTTATGAGCACCTACTATTTGTTTCTTGAAAGATGAATCTATAGTGTTAACTAACTTAAAGACTACCTTCCATCTTAATTGTATAGGTCAAGTTCCTTTATGCATGTTTACTCCATCAGTTAATAACTTGATTGCTAGAAACTTTGGAGCATATGACTTCTAATAAGCTCGCATAGTAGCTAGGTTCACATATATAACTTACAGTTCCTTGACTTAAGCTACAAGTGATACCACTAATAATTTGCTCATAGAACTCTTTATGTCTAATATCACAAACAAACCTTAAACATTTAACATTTTTACCAAAAATCTTGTAAAGGAGTTATGTATATTTGCACTACACCAATACAAATATAACTATAATTTCCTTTTTCTTTAATTCTTTTCTAGTGTAGATTTCCGATGCTTTCTTTTCATAATCCTCAATTACTATACTTCCTTCCATTTCTTCACATACGTACTTAGTTCTAGTTTTAAAGAAAGAAGTTTTAAATATTTTATCTTTAGTAATCTGGGGAAAATTCTAACTTTCTTTGTTCATTTGATCTAGGTCTTTATTGTCAATAGAATACTCAGTTCTTTTTAGTTGACCTATAGTCATTTTACTTTTATCCTCATCGTCTGAGTCTAAGTGTAGGGAACATGTCAAGCATTATCCCTAGTTTGAACCCCACTGTGATCATACACTAAAGTACGGTGGTGTCCAAAGGGAAGAAAGCTAGAGCAAAAGAGTCGCCAACAAATTTTAGGAACTTGTAAACCGTTCATGAGGTGAAGGTTACACCCCTTAACGATCCAGGAGATCGTTAACTCCAATAGGTCTGGAACCATGACTGGTAGTTCGGGGATGAAGGTACAAATCCAACCTAAAAGAGATTGAACCTGCCCTAATAATAGACCTCTACTTTATTCTGATCGTATTCATGTGCGCTTTCTAACTAACATACAATCAATAGGATTAACCCTTAACCTGTTTAATCTATGTTGGTTGAATATTAATGCACAAATAAAACTGTTATTGGCGATCACTTGAATTATAATCACATTAACCCTAAACAAGATTATTAATTATCTTATTAATCATGATTACAAGTACAAATTCCCTTTAAACATGCATAAAAGGCGTGATCAAGCAATAATAATAAATAATATCAAGCAACATAATAATCATCATAATAATTACAGCAATTATAATAATCATAATAATCATAATCATGTTAAAGCATAATATTATTAGCAAGATCCTAGGCATGATACTAACAAGATTAATAACAAACCCCAGCATGTCACTAAACAATAAAAATCAAAGCTTTAACCCTAACATGATATTAACATGATATTATAAAGAAAGTAGGAAGTATCGCAGGAATCACAATTGTCATATTTGATATTAGAAATTATAGTTGTTACCCTAAACATGATACTAGGAAGATCAAAACACCCTAACATGACACTAGGAATCATAATAATAATCTAAGCATGATTTTTATATCATAATATCAATAAATCAATCAAAGCACTTACTTGGATGACTCGTATCTCTTTCTAATAACAAAATACACACGTTAGTAACTTCATGGAAAATAATAAAACAAAACAATTAAATTAAATAATTGAAATAGAGATTTGGGACCAAACCCTCATAAATTAAAACCTTTCACATCTAGGGCGAAGGTAACTTCAAACTTGGCTAGGTGTTTCTAGATCTTTTGAATGCGGAATTTTGTATGAGAGAAGGCTAGTTTAGAAAAGAGAGAGAGAAAGAGTATCAAGCTTAGAGAGAGAAGAGAATTAGAGAGTTGTTGATGGTTGATGAGAATAATTGATGATTGTTGATTGATTGAAAACAAAATTTTAAGAGGCTATTTATAGAGAAAATTAGCCGGATATGCTAAAAAAGAATTAGAGTTTTGAAAAGAATAAAACACGATCGCAGCGCAAACCACAGGATCTGGCGCCAGACGCCAGACTCTGGCGCTAGGCGCTGGTCCTGTCGCTAGGCGCTGGAATCCAGTTTTCCACGCATTTTCTTATTTTGATAAAATTTAGCCGTACGAGAGGGCAAAATCGTATTTTCCTTAAAAACACTTCTTTTATTCTAATTAAAACTCTTAAAGTCAACCAAAGTCAATTTATCAATGCTAATTAAATTAGGAATGAAAAGAACCTTCTAGAAGAATCTAGAAGACTATAATCAATTCTAATTGCATTAGGAATGATAAATCATATTAGGCCCTCTTCTAGATCATTGGGCTGCATATAAGGATCAAACCAGGTCCAGTTTAGTAATTTGGCCATAACTTCCTCATTATTCATCGGAATTGGGCTTATAATATATCGTTGGAAAGCTCTTTTCAAACCCGACCCAACTACACTATTATTGGACCCTTTCCATGGATCAAACCAAACTGGATTGGCTGTTTTCTTAAAATAAATTTTCAAAAACAGAGAGAAAGAAAAGAAATAAAAACTAACCGCAACACTAGACTTTCCACACTTTCACTTCATTCGATTATGATTCGACATGAAAGGTACCCATCACTGGGTTTGGTTTTGGGGAGACACAAATGGGTGTCTACACTAAGTTTTCTAACACTTTCCCTTCCATCATGTTATTTATTTCTTCATAATTTTCATCTTCAAACTCGATCACTGTCTTTAGGTTCTTCATTATACTCATTTTCTTCTTCTATTATTTCTACTATTCTTTTAATATTACTTAAAGCCAATTCTAAAGCTTTGTCTTTTGGTATTTCTATGTAGTTGCAACTACCTAAGGTGTGTTCTGCTGTTGTCAAAAAAAAAAAAAAAAACTACCTAAGGCTTCTATTAATTTGTGATTAGCTTTCTTACATTCATTAGAATAATGTCCTAATTCTCTACAAGACCAGCACTTCCATATTGTTTTCTTTTCTCATAACAATATGTTGCTTTTCTGAAAAACCTATTTGGATTTCTATATTTGTTTTTATAGTACTTCTTCTTATAGGTTTCTTCTCTTGATTTGTCAAATTTGTTATTCTTATAATTCCTTTTCTTGTTATAGTTTTTTTCTTTCACATCCATAGTTATTTGGGAAATCCCAACAAGTGAGAAATTGTCTCTTCATTTGTTTAGTTCTTGCAACCTCTGTACATTTCTTTTCAATCCATTTTCTTAGGAATGCAATTCTATTTCCTAAAGCATCTCTAGCTAAGAACTTTTCTTTCCTTTCTTGGTATTTTTCACTATTTTCTTCGTTAACAGGACTTGGTAATTTATCTTAGATCATTCCAAGATTTGTTTCATTTTCACCAATTTTATAGTAATATGTTTTAAATTTTGTAATATATTTCTCTACATATTTCATATTACAGATGGAAAAATTACTTAACTTTCTTTGATATTCCATTCGTTTTTCATTAGGATTAGCTCTAGGGCTAATAAATTCTAACTCAATGTATTGACATAACTGTATAAACATTCTAGTCGGAGATTCACTAGCTCTTAATGTAGTTTTGACTTCTTCATCTATACCATCATACTAGTCTTCTACACAGCCATAACAACTATGTTCAATACCGTTTTAGAAATTTTCCTATGTCCATTCAGTGTTTAAATTGAGTACACTTCTCATGCTCTTTTTCCAGTGATTCAAAACATCTTGTCTATCGCTTACACCATCTAACATAAGCTTATAACTAGTTTGACTTATAGGTTCAAGAGTCACTTCTTCTTGTTTAGGTATTCAGTTAGGCATGGCCTGGAAACTAAACCGAGTAGTCATCTCTATTATATATCTTGGTCGTGTGCAACTTCCTTCTCCTTGAAACCTTGGTGTTTGGATAACATTGTTTCAATAATGTTTTCATTAATAATTTCTTTTCCAACATCTTTATTATCCATAACTTTTTTACTTTGTTTATTTTCAATATTTTTCTTAACCACTTTTAATTTATAGGTAAAAAGTCTAAATCATCTAGTTTCAGTAATCCCATTTGTTGATAAAAATCTTCCTCTAAAGTAGCATATTTATTCTCCTCAACTACATTATCAGCAGCAATAATTTTTTAGAAATTATTTTCATGATATCATTTAGCTTATTATCAGGGTCTTGTTCTTTATCAAATAAGATTTGCAATCCTTCAATCATTTTCTCTTAAAGATGATGACTTATCTTTAGTTTCTTTATTATTTTCTTGGTTACTAGTAGGTCTTTTAGGGAGTGATACCGTAAACTTCTTATTTTTATCTAGATTTTGAAAAGGATATTTATATTTATACGAGATAATTTTTTCTTTACTAGGTGATACTTCTTTAATAGATTGATGTCTTACTTTGTTTGTTAAAGCAAGTTGTACTTGTTTAACTTGTTCTTTTAAATTACTTACTTTTTTATTAATATTGGTTGTGGTTATTGATATTTTATTTTCAATATTAATAAAGCGAGCATGTATGTTACCAAACTCTGATCTTAATTCGCCAATTTGATCTACTATATAATTAAGGACTGAGCCAAAATTAATAGTATTTTCTGAATATGATAATAATGCTTAAAATCAAGTTTCTTACACTTGGTAGAAGGCCTATTATTCTCCAACTTTATTGCTTAACAAATAACAACTTAGTTAACTTTTAACTGTATGGCTTTGATACCAATTTTCGCACCTTAGTAGTTTCTAATTTATAATAACAGTATTTTCTTCCTTAATAACTGGTTTTACTTATACAATAACAGTATGCAAATATAACACTTTATTGCTAATACAAACACTTAGACTTTTAATATATAAATACTACTGAAAAGAGCAAAATGGCTCCTCAAAAAAAAAAAAAAGAGCAAAATGACACATTGAAAACGATATTGAAGAAATATATAACAATATTAATTTTATTAGCTCAAACTTAAAATAATAGTATTAAAATAGCAAATAATGTTTTTCCAGCACTTCACGAATTTTTTTTTCAACGTAGGTATGGACCTTTGTTGTCCCTACCTGGTAGTGGGCTATTCTTTATAAGATACTATCTTTGACCAAATTTCCACTCTTATGTTAATTTTACGATATTGATCCACCTAAAAATTAAACACCCCCAAAACTACTGTGACGATTAGTTTTCAAGATGGCCTGGTAAGATTATTTTCAGAGTGTTGGGAGGATAATCCGAGTTGATGAAGGTAGATTAGTGCTTTGGGAAGGTCATTTTTAGAGTTAGTGGTGGTGGTTTTGGGGTTTAAAGGTGGTTTAGGTGTGGTGGAGGCGAAGCAAGTTGTGTTAGTTTTGGGAATGAAGCTGAAGCGATGGTTTCGAGAGTGTTTAAAGGCCCGTCAATGGTAAAAATTTGGTATATGTAGTATTTTACGACATTTTACCTTTTCTTAGGTAGTTTTTACAACATTTTACATTTATTAGGTAGTTTACTATACATTTTATTATTATTATTATTATTATTATTATTATTATTATTATTATTATTATTATTATTATTATTATTATTATTATTATTATTATTATTATTATTATTATTATTATTATTATTATTATTATTATTATTATTATTATTATTATTATTATTATTATTGTAAGAAGGGTGTTCCCATCGTAGGGGATCTTTCTCCTTAAATGCCCATGGCCCTTAAAAATCCTAGGACTTTACACTTGTTAGGGTGTATTAGGATTTGAATTCCTGACTGTTTGGGGGACCTTGACTTAGAAATGATCCTCATCACGCTTTTTTTTAATTTATTTATTATTTTTTTTTGTAAGAAACAAGTAGGGTCCCTAATGAGTTTTAGGAATACTCAGATCATAAACCTCGTTCATGCCTTTCTCCCAAGTAGAGTTCAAGGGATAATTAATACGAATCGTAAGTTTACCCATGCCCAAATTGGTCTACGTGTACCCGAAATGAGTTCGGGAGCGAGGGTACTAAAATAACGTTCCTTTTAGGGAGGAATCGCTATTCTAGCCCTAGTTACGGCTTCTACTAACTCTTTCTATTTTAAATTTCATCACCAAACAATATATGCAACGTGGTACCTAAAACTAAGTTAGTTGATTTTATTTACACGCATTAATGACGTAGGAATTACATTGCAAAAGTCATTATTCTTATTTAATCAATATTCGTGAATAGAACAAAATAAAAAAAATTCGCCTTGCCTTAAGTGATCAATCAACAATTAATTATCCAATTCTATTCTTATTTAACGCAAGATACTATGTGAATGTAATTACTTAAAAGTTCATTTAAAGTGATAAAACAACACTAATTATTTAAATAAAGTTATTTTAAACAAGAAAAATAAGGTGATTGGTCTGAGTGCTCGGGAAGTTACCACTTCTCTTTGCTAGATCTTCATTTAATTTAGAACACTTATGGGCTCCTTCTTGTTCGGGAACCTCCACCGTAGTAACAAGTATTGAAGGGGGTGAGTGTTTAGGACAAGAGGGTTTGGTAGTTCATAAGTTCACAAAGTTTCTGCCAAAGTTTTAGGTTAATTTCTTTCTGTTTGAGCCTCGTACTTAGCCTTTATTTAAAGGTAATGGGTACGTTTATGGTTTTGAACATTCTGCCGCAGCAGGTGTCGCGCGCATCTGAATGGCTTCCGCGTGACATCCCAGCGTAAGTGATTGGGTTGTGTTGCTGTGGGCAGCGCAACTGAATGTCTTGTGCGCGGCATTATGGTAATATCCGATTTCATATTTTATGAAATTATGAATCTTTCGCAAGCGCATCACAAGCAGTTGCGCTGGGTGAAACACTCAACCTTGTAAGTTGCGCTCGCTAGACCAATGCGACTCATTGAGACGCGCACAGATTTCTCTGCGACAGCATTGATTTTTAACCTAAGCGCCTCTAAATCTGTCATTTTTAGATTTTAAGCTCGGGCTTAAGCCTAATTATGACCAGGATTAGTTTATTGGACCTTAATGCATTTGTTTTTGGGTTAGTCTGGTCATTTCTATGTTCTTATGATTCAATCAATTATCCATAAGTGTTTTTCAGGTTGATCCAACACGAAGATGGTTTAATTTATCGTCATTGCACTTCTTGTCGGGACAAGAGGCCCAAAGTAGATGTCTACAATTATTATGTAGTTTTTCATAAAATATGAGTTTTATTAGGTGATTTTATGAAAAGTCCAAAAAAAAATTAACGAAGAAAAATAATTTATTCTACTTGCAGGGATTATGGACAATTATTATGTATAATGGTCTTACGTCGCTATTTCTATATTACTCCTGGAATACCATGCACACGGTAATCCAAGTTTATAAAATTCATGTTATTTTGATGTTAACTTCTTATTATTTCAATATATATATATATATATATATATATATATATGTTATTTTTAAGTAAATGTATATTATTTCTCCCTTTTTCTCGATCATCTTCCTCCCACTCTCACTCTCTTTCTTCCTCTCAGCTACTTCAACTCAAAATCATACACTCTCTCTCCATTTCTTCTTCCAATTTTCTGGTTTTTCCCAGAAATCAACCTCTCATTCTCACTCTCTCTTCCTCACACTACTCCAACTCCATCAAAGACACTTTCTCTCTCCTCTTTTCTTCTTCCAATTTTCTAGGTTTCTTAGAAATCAGTTGATTTTAAGCCATTTAAGGGTTCAAATGTGTTTATATCCAGAAATTTAGAAGTGTTCGATTCTCTTCACGAAGTCTTAAAACACTGATGTTAATGTTATTTTGATGTGAACTTATTATTATTCAATTTATATATATGTTATTTTAAATAAGTATTTGTTATTTTATGTAAATTATAAATAGCATGAGTTGAGGTTGAATTAGATAAGTAAATAACATATTGTTGTAACAAAATAACACAACATTTAAGCAAAATAACATAAAGTGTACACAAAATAACTCAAAAATATTGTGTAAGGAGTACCATGATCCATAGTACTCCAAGAGTATATAATACTAATTTCTACTTGTACAATGCATGGGTTTACAAATTTGAGGGAGCTTTACATTTTACATTGCACTAGAGTGTACCCTTGCAAAATACACGGGATATATATCATAAAGTAAGATATTAAAATAAATAATAATTTTTTTAAAAAATAATATAAATTTATTTTGATATAGTCTTATTAATTTTCTTTTTACTTTTGATGACTTCTAAATTAATAATAAGGTAGTTATTTAATAATTTTGAAAAATATAAAAAACAATGTAGAAAGTTTTTTTTTTTCTTTTATAAGAAAATAGTAGAACGAACTTATGCTAGTGCGTTTTATATACGCTGCAACACCGTATGGTCACTAGTAGAGAAATGGAGTAACCCTTATTATATTGACAGGGTAATCCCTTATTTTTTTTTAGTAGCCCTGAACAAAGTAACCTCTAAAACACTAAGAGAGTAACCACTATATTATTAACTAAGTAACATCTATAACCGTAACGGAGTAACCCTTAAAACACTAATCGAGTAACTCCATAAAGTGGCCAGCCACATATAAAGTTAGTGAACTTACTGTGGCTATTTTTATTTTTTAAAAAAATAAATAAAATACATATTACTTTAATATTGAAGTTTTCATGAGTCGTGCTAAAAAGTTGGGAAATAAAAAATTACAATTATAATATAAATTTCTTCCAATATAAGGTTAAAAAATTAGTGTGTATATTAGTAATATTAAGTAAAGTGGGTTGTTCATATATATTAACTTTTTTTTATGATCAAAAAAAAAAATATATGCTTGTGGTTGAACGTCGCTATAAAAAAGTGCAATTACATATGGAGATATATTTCATATTGTAAAATAGTAAAAGAGAAAGTGGAAGCTATTTGAAGTTTTTTTTTTTTAAAAAAAAAATCTGAAGTTTAGAGAGAGAGAGAGTACATAATTAAAGGATTGAGGTTTTGAAGTGATGTGGTGAGAAGTTGGAATAACATCTCTTAAATTATTATAAGATATCGCTTTCTTCTTTTTTCTCTTCCTACCTAGTACTCAAAAAAAGTGTAGAAGCTAGTAGTGTTATGGTTATACAACCTGGTCAGAATTTTCGAGATGGTGAACCACCATTAATTATTAATCACTTGGGGAAGTACAAATGTTTTTTTTCAGGTCTTGTTCATAATTAATTTCAGTCCAGAAATTATACTACGCATAAATTAAAAATATATTTCACCAAACTTATTTCAATCTAAAAAAAGGACACAAAAATCCATACTACAACTGCAAATAGTATTTAAAAATTCAATCTTACAAGTCAAAAGTATTGCAATAACATGTTTCAAACAAATGCTACTATAAAAATATTGCATTAAGTTTATGATTATTTTTTACTTAATTGATAAGCTTTTGGGGAAAATATTAAAATTAGTTGCACCATATAGGATATAAATAAAAGCAAAAAAAAAAAAAGTGAGATAACTTAAGAGACCGGTTATTAAATATAACCGATCTCTTTAATTATAAAAGAAGGCAGCGCAAAACTCATGAAAATGTAGTAGCAGCATCAAAGAGAACGATTACCTAGATAACCAATCTCTTTGATATTTTTTTTATGAAAAAGTGCAGCGTAAAGCTCTTGACAATGCAATAGTAGCATCAATTTTTTTTAAGGAAAAAAAAATCAATTTTTTTTATTTCTTTTTTGCTAGTGAGTCACGTGCACTACTGTGCACATAAATAGGTCAACCCCTCTTTACATCCTCGAATTAGGTCCCAAGGTAAATAATGTATAGCCAAATGTTTAAATATTAGTCATCTCTGGTGTAGTTTGAATTTTTTACAAAGTAGCAAAACTAAACTTTGCTCACTTTTTTTTTTTTTTATCATAACATGAGTTTTACATATCGGATTAAAGTGATTCAAGTTGTGTTGCAAACTAGACTTGAAGAGCTTACCAACGGTAGGTCACATGGCTATTTACACTTATGAATTTGAAGTTATAAGCCCGTGAAGTTGATGTTGTTCCTGTAGTGCGAGTGAGCAAGAGCTTGTGAGCTAGCTCGCATAGGCCACAAACCCATCACTCGATGAGGGAGCTATAACTCCAATTGACCCACGTACAACATCAACAAGTAAAGGGCATTGTAGCAGATCCATTGCTTTTCACACACATCATTGAGCATTTTCGTACCACATCATCTTCTATCGTCCAATCGTTAAACAACTTGTGCAATTTATATTTTCTTTTTTTTTATTTATTTATTTTTAGATTAGAATTTAAGGAATTATATATAAATATTCAAGGAAATTTTATTTTCTCCTCATGCTTTTTATTATTATTTTACGTTCGTTTTAGTTTTAATTCATCTCTAGCCATAGTTTCACTTGGCCAATTCCATCGATTCTTCCATAGATTGCTCTTGAGTTTGTTATTGTTACATTAATTCATTAAGGTATTCTATTTATCTCTTTTAATTATGCTTTCTTCATTAGATTTAGTTTTAATTATTTCTTTTATATACTTTTGAATAGATATTTCTAGGGATTGAGAATCCATGTTTATACAATGAATTTTAATTGATGTTATTGATATTATTTGATTATTCATATCTCTAATTGTTAGTGTTATAATGTTAATCTTGCAACCTAATCAATTGTTTGATTAATTATTGTTAATAAGAGTTTGAATCAAAAGATCATACTTTTTGAGGCTTCCCTACCACTAGCAATTCCGATTATGTTAGCGATCATACTACATATGTTGAATTGAGAGTGTTAAGACTCGACGTAAGCTTAACAATTGTTCTAGATACTTGATTAATTGAATTGCTAATGGTATTTTGATATATTTAGAACTATAAGCATGATGAACCATAACCCTAGACTTATTTTTTATTATTTTTATTCATATTATAGTTTAGACTACTTTTCTATTCTCGAATTTTGTTACATATTTTAATTTCTCCAATTATTTTGAAGTTAAATTGAATAGTCATCTCTCTGTTAATTTGACCCTACTAACCCTACTTTGTTGTTAGTTGGCTTTTTTTTTAGGATTTTATCTGACAAGTGTACGACAACCTATCGTTAAGTACTATGAAATAACAAAGTCCTACAACAATAATGACACAGTAACCCTTAAAATTACAATACTAACTAAGTAACCACTATAACCCTAATTGAGTAACCCCATGTTGCCTGACCACATATAAAAGTTCGTGTAGGACTAAAATGTTTTCTGAACTATCATCACATTAATTTAATTTTTAATTTATTCAAAATTAGATTTTTTGTGAAAAACTACCCTTTATATACAACTTTTTGTGAAAAACTACCTTTTAAAAAAATGTTGTAAATGACTACCTCTTTTAAAAAAATGTTGTAAGGGACTACCACTTGTCAGAATGTGGTCGTTGACTCACTTTTCCGGCGTTGACTAGACCACGTGGCGGCCTTTTCCCCGATTTCAACCACCCCCACCCTCTCCTCCTCCTCCCTTTTCTAGTTTTCGACCACTCCTACCCCCTCGCCGTCACCTCCACCTCAGTCGTCCTGCCCAAATACTCCATCTAACGGTGGCGCAACCACTACTTCCTCAACTCCAATCCAATGGACAAGTTCCCAATTCTTCAATTTGAAGACATTATTGTTGAAATAGTCAAGAACAAACTCGTCATTGTAATAATCGGAAAAACTCGTTCCGGAAAAAGTACCCAACCTTCCCAAATCCTCATCTTCCGACATGGTTTTGCCGAATTCGGCACCATTTGCGTCACACAACCTCGCCGTGACGCCACAGTCTCCATCGGGGAAAAGGGAGGAGGAGGAGGAGAGGGGAAAAGGGGTAGGAGTGGTCGAAAACTAGAAAAGGGAGGAGGAAGAGAGGGTGGGGGTAGTTGAAAACGGGAAAAAGGCCGCCACGTGGTGTAGTCAACGCCGCAAAAGTGAGTCAACAGCAAGATTCCGGCAAGTGGTAGTTCCTTACAACATTTTTTTAAAGAGGTAGTCATTTACAACAATTTTTTTAAAAGGTAGTTTTTCACAAAAAGTTGTATATAAAAGGTAGTTTTTCACAAAAAATCCTTCAAAATTATCATCACCTTTGCACGCTTCTTTCTCTAGAAAATCCCAACCTTATCCTCCAACCGTTTCCTTTGTTCTCAACCCCTGCTTGCCGGCAATTGGCACCTGTAGACACCCAAATGTGTCTTCCTAAAAACAAATCCAGTGATGAATACCATTCATATCATTTGATTATCGAACAAGGCAAAAGTGTGGAAAGTCTAGTGATGTGGTTTTTTTAATTAAAATATCTCTTCTTTCTGTTTTTGAAAATATTTCTTTTCTTACCCTATTTATGAAAAACGTGTATTCCATTTTATTTTGATCCATGATATTGGTTCAATAATAGTTTATTTGGATAGGGATTTAAAAGACCTTTCCAACGATATATTATAAGCCCAATTCCGATGAATAATGAGAAAGTTATGGCCAAAATACTAAACTGGGCCCAAACCGGTTTTTATATACAGCCCAATGATCTAGAAAAGGACATATTATTAATTATTATTCCTAAACCTATTAGAATTTATTATAGTCTTCTAGAATACTCTAGAATTTTCTTTTGAATCCTAATGGAGTTAGGATTGGTAATTATGTTTCAAAGAGTTTGAAATTAAATAAAACAACTCCTTTTAAGAATCCTTGTTTTGTATGAAGTGGAATATATTCATATTTTATTTTCGTACCTCATAATCTTATCTAAGTCTTACATTGTTGGATAGATCTTGAAATTATTTTACAATGATATGTTATAATATTAAATCCAAGTTATAACGAAAAAGATATGAATGAGATACAAAAGTCTATCCAAAACTGACACACTTCCACTATTTTGGCCATATCTTTTTATCTACAATTTATTTTAATATGATTCTAATTGTGTTGGAAAGTAGAATTCAATAGATTTCCACCTACATATTATATGCTTTATTTGGAATTCTGGATCAAAATATATGACAAAAACAAAATCCGCAAAAAATTGTTGTCCATCGAGTTTTATTTCGATTCAAATTCAGATTCTTTTCTTATTCTTCGACCCTCTTTTTTCTCCATAAATAGACGTCATATCTCCCCCGTTTCAAATCACCAACTATCAACAAGATTTTCTTGATTCTATCTCCCTCTTTATAGCCTAGCCTTTTACAAACACAATTCCTCATACATTATCACTAGACACACCTAACCAAGTTCGAAGTTTCCTTCGCCCTAGACGTGAAAGGTTTAACTTATGAGGGTTTGGTCCCAAATCTCTATTTCAATTATTTAATTTAATTATTTTATTTTATTATTTTCCTTGAAGTTGTTAACGTGTGTATTTTGTTATTAGAAAGAGATACGAGGCATCCAAGTAAGTACTTTAATTGTTTAATTGACATTATGATATAGAAATCATGTTTAGATTTTTATTTTGATTCCTAGTATCATGTTTAGGATGTTTTTCTTAGTATCATGTTTAGGATGTTTTATTGTTTCCTAGTATCATGTTTAGGATGTTTTATTGCTTCCTAGTATCATGTTTAGGGTAATAACTAAAAATTCCTAATATCAAGTATGATTAAAAGAATGCTTCCTATTTTCTTTCCTAATATCATCTTAGTATCGTGTTAGGGCTAAAGCTTTGATTTTTATTGTTTAGTGACATGCTAGGGTTTGTTATTAATCTTGTCATTATCATGCCTAGAATATTGCTATTATTATGCTTTAGCGTTGATATGATTATTTTAATTATGATTATTATTATTTTGATGATTATTATGTTGCTTGATTATATTTATTGTTATTGCTTGATCACGCCTTTTACGCATGTTTAAGGGGAATTTGTGCTTGTAATCACGCTTAATAAGATAATTAATAATCTTGTTTAGGGTTAATTTGATTATAATTCAAGTGATCGCCAATAATAGATTTATTTGTGCATTAATATTCAATCAACATTGATTAAACAGGTTTAGGGTTAATCCTAATGATTGCATGTTAGTCAGAAAGCCCACATGAATACGAGAAAAATAAAGTTGAGGCCTATTATTAGGGTAGGTTCAATGTATTTTAGGTTGGATTTGTACCTTCATCCCCGAACTGCCAGCCTTGGTTCCGGACCTATTGGAGTTAAGCATCTCCTAGATCGTTAAGGGGTGTAACCTTCACCCTGAGAACGGTTTACAAGTTCCTAAAACTTGTTGGCGACTCTTTTGCTCTAGCTTCCTTCCCTTTGGACAGCACCATGCTTAAGTGTATGATCACAGTGGGTTTCAAGTTTGGGATAATGCTTGAAATATTCCCCACAGTTTTTTGGTGACTCCACTAGGGAGGATTTCCATTTTAATTTTTGAAATTTATTTCGGCAATGATTTAGAATGAGTGGATGAGACTCGAAAAGTTCTAAGTATTTCATGTTCGTAATTTTGATTAACATTATTGTGATATGCATAAAAAAGGTTCTCATTAGGAATACCATCCGTAATGAGTCAAAAACATAGGATTTTTACACGTAGGAAATTTGAGGAATATCTTTCACAACTAGAATTGAAATAATGCTGCGAAAAACTGGAAAATTTTAAGAACACAGACAGCTGCTAAGGCATGTAGGAACTGTCGTTTAGAAAACAGAGCCTATCGCCGAAGATATGGCTCTGTCGCCGAGCAACAATTATGTCGCCAGGAGACATGGCTCATATCCCGGCGACAGTCTCTGTTGGCTGGCGCTGCGTTCTTCCAATATCGAGCTAGAAATATGAGTTCTAATTTCGACCTGTTCTAGCACTGTTGGATTGATTCTACTTCCTGATTGAGTTTTTCTCACTATTCTGAAACCCATATGTGTTCTACATATAGACATAAACCTCTGGGAATTCATGCTCCATATACCTTATTGAACGCTCTGAGCAACAAAGGGTACATCCGAGAATGTTGAATTCATCAAACCATGGAAGCGAGTTTAACTCGTGGGGTCCCATCCACTCGCGCCAACCCTTCAAAAGGTAAGGCTTCCGCGCAGTGCATCCAGACTCATAACCATGGACCCTCTTTGACTAACCCATATCCCGAACTTTAGAGAACTAGAGCCATGGTTAGGTTGCAAACTCATTGCATCATATTGTGCCTACTTGACTACTTGTGCATTATTTGTTGTTCATACTCTATGTGTTTTTACTAACCGTTTGGTTTCACTTGTGTTTGTAAATAAGGATTAATAAATTAACCAATAACTAAAAGGCTTTGCTTAATTAATTGATTAATTAATTTGAGCTTAAAAAAATAAACTTAAAATCGAGTCATAGTTCTTTTAAGTCAACCCAGATTTTTATTCCCGTATACTGCACAAGCGTCAACTTGTTTTGGTCATAGACGGAGTTCTAGAAAGAGTTACAAGTCGTACAACCTATGGATCTGTAGCACCGAGTTTTATCTTTAATTTGGCGTTAGTTCGTCCCAATAAGAGGCACAAATAACAATTTATAACTAAAATACCACAGTTGTCCAGTTTAATGAATATACGTGAGGTCTTAACTTAGTATTTGCTTGAGTCTAGTCACATGGTCATGACACGAGTCTTAACAAGTCACCTACACTCACTAGTCTTAGGACATACTTTGTACATACTCTTTTCACACCATAACCATGTCTTAGGTTCATGCATGAGTCGGTTTTTTCGTCATTTAAGTTGGGGTCCACTTTATTCCTAAATTCTTCTATATATCCCCATCTACATCATCTTTCCGTTTTCTACATGCTTTCTCTATATCACAATATTCATTCTTCCAACCTCTTTCCATCTATTGCATGTTGAATAGTGTTTGAGTCAAATAATTAATAGTGAATATCCCTAATTTCCCTTTCCACAGTACTTGGTCAAGAAGAGAAGGGCGATTAATCAAAGACAACACCTTTATTCAAGTACAACTTTATGATAAACCAGTTGGTCGAAAAAGAAAAGCTAAGAAGATAATGACAAGTCAAGAAGAAGTCAATGAGCTTAAGAAGAAAATGGCTAGTGTTACTGAGGTGCTAAGGACCCTAACCATTGAAATCAATGACCCTGTGAAGCAACAACAAATGGAGCTCATGCAAGAGAGTTTGAGCAAGATATCTAATGACTATAGATTCCAGGGCATTAGCTCCCAAGGGGTCTCGGTAGACAAGGAGCTTATTCCGCAGAAGTTCAATGCCACTGATATCCCTAAGTTCATGGCAACAGATAATCCTTATTTCCACTTAAGAGCCTTTGAAACTATAATGAACATTAAGGGAATTGATAGGAAAGTCTTTTATTCCTTGTTTTCTTTATCTCTTAAAACCGTTTGTCAAAAATGGTTATTTTCTCTTGATAAAGAGAAAACTTCTACCTGGGATGCTATTGTAAACGCTTTCATTGATAGATATAAGTGTAATATTTAAGTCGAAACCGATTATAGATAACTTGAGATGCTAAGACAAAAAGAGAATGAAGGCTATACTTCTTTCTTTAATAAGTGGAGGGAAACTTCCGCTAAGATGATTGAGGTGCCCACCAAAAGAGAGTCTATAAGGATGTTTATCAAGAATCTCCAAGAGAAGTATTCAAAGCATTTAAAATATCAACATAATTTGAATACTTTCAAGGCCGTTAATGACATCGGTATTGAAATCGAAGATGACCTCGCAAAGCAAAAAGCTACTAACAATAGTAACAACAGTGGCTGGAAAGGAAAGAAGTACGACAATCCTTCTTCTTCCAAAAGCGCCCACTCTAGTAACAATGTTAATACCTTTGATCTCAATGAAGGCTTAGCCATGGACAATCAAGGATCCAAAAGGAAACCCAAAGGAGAACTCACACCCATTGGAATGACCTACGATGTTGCTTTTGATCGTCTCTATGATCGAGGATTAATCAAACCTATTGGCCCTACCGAGGATCCAACGCCAGAAAAGAGATCTTCAAGATAGGATCCCAATTCTTATTGCAAGAACCATCAAGGAAATGGTCATACAACCAATGAATGCTACAAGTTTCAAAATCTCATTCAAGATCTCATAGAAGCAAACAAGATCCCATTACCTCTAGATAGCAAGAAGACTGGGTGATGATAAAGCAAAAGATACAAGGCGAGCTTCGACAATAAGATTTCATGACCTTCTTTTTTATTTCTTTTATCTATTCTTTCCCCAATAAGTCTAGCAATAGGCACTTTTTATTTTCTGTAGATTCTAATTTTGTATGTTTCCTTTTTCCTTTTAATAAAATGAGCATTTATTTCCTTGCATCTGATCATTGCATAAAAAAAAAACGCCGAATTAAGCATAAGGTATACTAATGATTTGAGGCACCCCTTGTAGCCACATCATATCACCTTTCACCCTTCAAATATGCAATCCTTTTTTGATAAAGCACTTTGAGATTCGTCTAACGATAGACCTTTTATTTTTCAACCCATATCTACCTAATCTTGGGATGGGATGGTATGTAACTTATGCAATTTTCAAAGAACAAAAGCTTGAGTGACTTCAAAAGATTAAAATAGAAAAAAAAATAATAATAAAAGTGTACAAAAGGGCAAGTGTTCCAATGTCTTTGATCCGAAAATGTCTTTGATATGAATACGTCTCAGATTGCGTTTCTTATCGAGTGCTCGGTACCGTGCCTAAGAAACATGAATGCCATGTGAGTGATCGACCGCATGATCGAGATTGCCCACACTTATAAAAATAAAATAAATGCTAAAGCAAAAGAGAGAGCTAAAAAAGAGTAGAAAGTCTCAAGCATAAAAATATAAAGATTCAAAAGCAAGGTTGCATACCTTGGGGGTTTATCTAGGGTCTTGAGCCTTTATCCCTTTCTTCTATAACCTTTAGCCTAACCACGTTACAACCCTTAAAAGACCTCTTTGAGGTATACACATCATTGTGAGAGGTTCGGCTAGAGCTACGTTTGGCCTGATTCCTAACGGATACGTAGGCAACCTCACATCGAGGTGCGGCCGTAATAAACATGCATTCATATTCACATTCACACACTCACACCATGATCATATCGAGGAATTTCCTATTCTTATCCCTATCTACTTAGAGCTAGACTTGGGGGCTAGATCCTTACATCATTAGCTTACCTATCCTAAGAGTCACCATCATTTGACTCTTCTTTAAATGATATCTTTCCTTACATTTAGCCTGTGCGGCCTAACTTTAGTATCACTTTCACACACATCATAGATACATGACCAAATATACTTCCCATAGGAACCCTTTGTCATGAAATCTTAACACAACGCTAAAGCATGCCTTGTCATATCAAAATAACTCATCACTTGTAATCGTTATCGCATCACAAAGTATGAAGTGCTTAGCCTCCGTGCCTAAGTTACCTACATACTTTAATTATTGAGTCAACTAGGATAGCCTAGGATGAATTAACCTTTGCACCTTGGGAGACAGGATCAAACGCATATACTTGGCTAAGCTCATTCAACATGCACCTTCAAAAACTTCGCTTCTTTCTTTTTTCGCGTCTTTCTTTTTCGGGAGAAAGTCAGTACCCTCCACAAAAATGACGGAAATTTTTGTTTTTCTGCATTTCGAGTCATGTACGCATTGAGTCATGTCGAGTCAACACTATGCACACACGAGTCACACGAAGTGAGTCATTAGTGAGTCAAGTCATACCTTGAGTCATGTCAAGTAATTGAGTCAAGCAACACTAAGTCTTAGGTCAACCCTAATTACATGAGCAAATTCCTATAGTCTAAAATGTAAATGCAGGTACATTATGTCCCAGACGGACGGGTAAGCTTTACAATAAGTTTGAAGCAAAAGAACGCAAACAACTTAGCAAATCAACTAGAGTCAGCTTGATTGCAATCATATTTGATTGTCGATCGACCTGAAGGCGGTCATATTAATTGATTGGGTTCCTTGGTACGCCAGTTAGCCTCTATAAGCAAATTGACATGATTAGTAGTCGGCTCGATTACAATCGCAGTAAGTGATTGACGTGACGACGATCGTCTCACTTAGCTTAAGCGCCTAAGCATTGGCTCATTACAAGAACCAAAGCATCGGTTCAAAAGCAAGCACTTATACGACAATTTTTCCAAGATGGATTGTCATCCCCAACTGACAATATTTCCAAATATGGATTGTCGTGCATCTTCTTCAACGACAATTTTTCCAAGATTGGATTGTCATCCCTGACAAAGTCTCCAAGCGTGGATTGTCGTGCTCCTTCTCTGTTTGGCAATTTTTTCCAAGTTTGGATTGTCATCGCTGGCAAGTTTTTCGAGATTGGATTGTCATACACCTAGTTCCCTATGGCAAAATTTCCCAAAGGATTGTTGTAGGTCTCTACTCATCATAAATTTCGGCAAAGGTTCATCAACGTGGATTGTCATTCATTTTAGTAAGTGGAAAATTTTCCAGAAGTGGATTGTCGGTCAACTCTTTTTTGCAAATGTTCCAAGACGCGGATTGTCAATTGTAGCAATATTTTTCTAAAAGGATTGTTGCATAGCATTGGCAAATTTCTAAGGTGGATTGCTTTCAAGAGTTATATTCCAAGATGTGGATTGTCGATCGTAGCAAGGTTCTTATAACAGATTGTTACGAAACATTGGCAACTTTTCCCAAAATTGGATTTTGGCAAATTTTCCGAGATACGGATTGTCGCTTCATCGTAGCAAAATTTTCAAGGATGGATTGTTATGTGGAATTGACAACTTTCCCCAAATCGGATTGTCATACATCATACAAGAGTTGTGTTGGAAACTATTCCCAAAGAAAAGAGGATTGTCATCACCTAAAGTATCGCAACAACTAAGGATGGCTTCAGGCGGAGCAATCTTCGATCATATTCCCTGGATTGTGGAAGATGGTCACAAGGCGGTAGAAGGTCGTTTCAGGCGAAGCAATCTTCGATAGTATTCTCTGGCTCGCAGAAGAATATCACAGCGGAAATTGGAGGCAGTTACAGGCGTGGCAGTCTTCAGGCGGTATCCCCTAGCTTAAGGAAGATCGTCAAAGATTTTTGTTCAAAGACGTGTGAACATATCCAGAAAAGCTCCATTGTTCAGAGACGCGTAAACATCAAAACAGCAAGGTGGTGTTCCCTAGCTTGTGGAAAGTTGTCACAATAACAAATGCAACAAAACGGTTACCCCTAGAGACGTGTGCTCGATGGTGCAAGATACGCATTTCTTAACTCTCTTATCTGTTTTAACTAACGATAGTTTGTAGGTATCGGTGTTACAAGAATGATTTAGGATCGCAGAACCTTCTGAATCATTCTCTGTCCTTATTGATACTTTTACTTTTGTTTTCGAAACTTGCGTTTCTCCAAACTCAGTCAAAGTGGGGGGTTCTGTAGACACCCCAATGTGTCTCCCTAAAACCAAACCCAGTTATGAATACCTTTCATGTCATTTGATTATCGAACAAGGCGAAAGTGTGGAAATTCTAGTGATGTGGTTGTTTTTATTAAAATATCTCTTCTTTCTGTTTTTGAAAATATTTCTTTTCTTACCTTATTTATGAAAAACATGCATCCCAGTTTATTTAGGTCCGAGATATTGGTCCAATAATATTGTAGTTGGATAGGTCTTTAAAAGACCTTTCCAGCGATATATTATAAGCCCAATTCCGATTAATAATGAGGACGTTATGACCAAAATACTAAACTGGGCCGAAACCGGTTTTTACACACGGCCCAATGATCTAGAGGAGGGCTTATTATTAATTATCATTCCTAAATCTATTAGGATTGATTATAGTCTTCTAGAATACTCTAGAAGGTTATTTTGAATCCTAATGTTTCAAAAGTTTGAAATTGAATAAAACAACTCCTTTTAAGAATCCTTGTTTTGTACGAAGTGGAATGTATTAAGATTTTATTTTCTTGCCTCATAATATTTATCCAAATATTACATGGTTGGATAGATCTTGAAATTATATTTCCAATGATATATTATAATATTAAATCCAAGCTATAACGAAAAAGATATGAATGAGATACAAAAGTCTATAAAAAAACTGACACCCTTCCACTATTTCGGCTATATATTTTTATCTACAAAATATTTTAATCTTATTTTAAATGGGTTGGAAATTAGAATTCAAGAGCTTTTCCAACGACATATTATATGCTTTATTTTAACTTCTAGATAAAAAGATATGATAAAAACAAAATCCGCAAAAATTGTTGTCCATCGAGTTTTATTTCGATTCAAATTCGGATTCTTTTCTTATTCTTCGACCCTCTTTTTTCTCCATAAATAGACGTCATATCTCCCCTTTTTCAAATCACCAACTATCAACAAGATTTTCTTGATTCTGTCTCCCTCTTTTTAGCCTAGCCTTTTACAAACACAATTCCTCATACATTATCACTAGACACACCTAACCAAGTTCGAAGTTTCCTTCGCCCTAGACGTGAAAGGTTTAACTTATGAGGGTTTGGTCCCAAATCTCTACTTCAATTATTTAATTTAATTCTTTGATTTTATTACTTTCATTGAAGTTATTAACGTGTGTATTTTGTTATTAGAAAGAGATACGAGGCATGCAAGTAAGTACTTTAATTTTTTAATTGATATTATGATATAGAAATCATGTTTAGATTGTTATTTTGATTCCTAGTATTATGTTTAGGATGTTTTTCCTAGTATCATGTTTAAGATGTTTTATTGTTTCCTAGTATCATGTTTAGGATGTTTTAGTGCTTCCTAGTATGATGTTTAAGTAATAACTAAAAATTCCTAATATCAAGTATGAGGGTAAAAAAATGCTTCCTATTTTCTTTCCCAATATCATGTTAGTATCATGTTAGGTCTAAAGCTTTGATTTTTATTATTTAGTGACATGCTAGGGTTTTTTTTATTAATCTTGCCAGTATCATGCCTAGGATCTTGCTATTATTATGCTTTAGCGTTGATATGATTATTTTAATTATGATTATAATTATTTTGATGATTATTATGTTGCTTGATTATATTTATTGTTATTGCTTGATCACGCCTTTTATTCATGTTTAAAGGGAATTTGTACTTGTAATCACGCTTAATAAGATAATTAATAATCTTGTGTAGGGTTAATTTGATTATAATTCAAGTGATCGACAATAATAGATTTATTTGTGCATTAATATTCAACCAACATAGATTAAACAGGTTTAGGGTTAATCTTAATGATTGCATGTTAGTCAGAAAGCACACATGAATATTAGAAGAATAAAGTAGAGGCATATTATTACGACAGGTTCAATCTCTTTTAGGTTGGATTTGTACCTTCATCCCCGAACTTCTAGTCTTGGTTCCAGACCTATTGGAGTTAACGATCTCTTGGATCGTTAAGGGGTGTAACCTTCACCCTGTGAACAGTTTACAAGTTCCTAAAACTTGTTGGCGACTCTTTTGCTCTAGCTTCCTTCCCTTTGGACGCCACCATGCTTAAGTGTATGATCACAGTGGGGTTCAAGTTTGGGTTAATGATTGAAATATTTCCCACAGCACCCCTCTCCTAGACATCGTCAACAAGTCCTGATCTTCTTCGTTTGCTTTATTTTGTAGATGTTTTTTTGGTAAAGGAAACAAGGGAGTTCCTACAACTGGTTTGTTCTTTAAGTTCATCGATGGTTAATCCCGTTTTTGGTGTCGTCAAGATGGTTTAGCTTCTTCTCCAATGAAACCAGGATCCAAGGCTATTCTTAACACCGTCGTAAAAATGAATTATGTTAATTGTCTCTCAACAATAAAGGTGAAGTTAAGGTTAGGGTTAGGGTTTTATCGCTTAATCGAACTTTGATTTAGGTGGGGCGGCTTTCTTACGTTGGCCTTGATTTCTTATCAAAGTTTTTCGGGTGTATTTCCGATTGTGAGGTAGTTTTGTTTTTTTGCTTTATTGCTCCCATAAGTATTCTTTTTCCTTGTTCTAGTTAGTTTAACCTTAGTTCTCTTAGTTAATTAGGTCTTTGTTTTTCCTTGTTCGAGTAATCTCTTAGTTTTATGTTGTGTTTGTTTAGTTTATTTTCCTTAACAAGTTTGGTAATTTGGCTTCTAACAGTTGGAGTTCCTTTGTTTGAAGTTTTTGTTGGCTGTCCATGGATTTTCTATTGTTTCGGGCGGTATGTTTTTGCTCCTTAGTCTGTTCCTTGGTGGGATGGAATAAAGGCTAAGGGAGGTAGTTTAATTTGGGGTGTTGTTGTTAGGACTTCGCATGTGCTTGTCCTTTAGTTTAATTCACAAGAGTTAATTCTATTTGTTGTTTTGAGGTTGGGATGTTTTATCCTCTATAGGGTTGATTTTGAAAAAGCGTTTTTAGCCTATTTCACTTTGCAGATTCAATTTGTAGGGTTTCGAATTCAAGGTGTTTATGGGCAGTGTTCTAGTAGTGGTTTGTGGAAGAACGAAAGACTGTATTTTTTGGGTATTTGATTTAGTGCAGGAGGGTCGTGAGGAAATTAACAAGGAAAGTTATTTTTCAATGTCAGCTACCAATGATCTTTGAAGTCATTACTTTAAAAAATTTCTATCTGAAAGGCTCCCCTTACACAATGTTTGGGGGTTTAAGCACTCTAACAAAGTTTTGTCTTATCCCATTCAAGGAGGATACACCAACTATACCCTTTTAAATGGGTGCCAAATCACAAGAAAATGTGACTCAAGTTGTTGTGGTAATGACCCAAGAATCCCACTTGACTATTCTTACTTTTGGTTATTGGGATTGCTCATATTGGGAGCATCAAGTCTTGCATAAGTATCTCTCAATCAGGCCATGGTTTCTCATTCCTTTTGCTTTTCCCATGTTTTGTCAAGCTCTATCGGTGTCTTTTGGTTCCATTTCAAGTATTCTACCGCAACTTTTACACTATCTCCTACATCTATGCAGCATGCAGGTGTTATGGGTTGATGTAAATTCATAACAAATGTATGTTGTCTTGACATGTTTTACAGCTACCGTTTGTAGATTTCGTCCAACAATCATGCCTCCATTAAGCGCAAAAGCCATATTTTATCAGTTGTTATTGCTTTGTTTCAGTTCGGTTTGTACAAGCTAGATTTTAGTGTGTGTGTTATGTTTTACTTCCTCTATCTAGGTCGTAATCATTAATTTAAAATAATTGATCTCTTTGTCAGGGAAAAAGAAAAAAAAAAGAAAAAAAAAAAACATCACCTTTGCATAAATACTTTTCATTATTTGATAATTAAATATATATTAATGGTGAAATATATACATTTGCATAGTACTCCATCCAGTTTCGATTAACACTTTCTTTTCTTACCTATATATGATTAATTACAACTCTTATTTTTTTTGTTTGTTAAGGGCTGCTATGCAAAATGCTATACATAGCCCTTAGGGCTACATATAAACATTAAATTTACACTTGAAAATCGTAAAAAGTTAAGAAATCATCAAAATATAAAGACTAATCACACTGATTTACGCGTGTTTTTGTCATGAATTCCTAATTTTATACAAATTTTCAAGAGTGTATTTAAGGCTACATATATCATTACCCTTGTTTTATTAACTCTCACTAACTAAATATACCTATACAGTGATACGTCCATACCAACTATACTTTATAATTTTATATTACATCATAATCACTTTGGTCCTCATCCTTTTTAAAAGATAAAACTACAGAGTACATATAGTACGGAGCATTGTAATTAATTAATTCGAAAAGGATGGAGTAATAGACTAGCTAGCCAAATATTAGCCAATTATTTTGGGATTAAGGAAATATTAATCAAGAAGGTTGGGGTTGACAAAATTTGTTTCTTGAATTAAATATATATATATACCAATTCTGTTTGATTGTGACAAACAAAATTAAGAGTTATAATTCTTAATTTCGTGGTTAGTCAACCTCTTATAGACGTTTTTTTTTTTTTAATTTTTTTTTACAGAAACCTCCTGTAGAAGTTAAAAATCAAGAACACCTTGATTGGCATCGTTTGTTGTTTTTTTTTAAACAAAAAAACCAAAAACAAGAAAAAAGTATTTTCATTTTTAAGTTGTCAGTTTTTAAATTTATCATGATTTTAATAGGTTGGTCTAATTTTTAATTAATCATATGACATATATCATATGATTTTGAAAATCAAAGAATCAAAAAACAAAAAACAAAAAACCACAATGATACCAAACAAACCCGGTTACACGGTAGTCATAATTAACAAGAATTGGTGTATTATTAGGTAACATTATATTGATTTTCTTTAAGTTTAAATAATAATTAATAAACTTTAACAATTCAATGATAATTACAAGAAAATGTTGTTATATTACACATGAATGACGAAAACAATGATTAGGGGAATCTACTAAACCATGTCAAATTGGCTGCATGCATGCCCACTAGGCCACTACTACTTATTAATGCAAAGTCTTCTCATCCTCCTTTCTTTCGAATTATGTGTGCAAAGTCTTCTCATTTTCTTAATTAATTTCCTCCCTTTAATTTTATTTCTTTCTTCAAATTATCCTAATTTCAAGATCTTTTTTACCAACCACAGGTATGTATTTTTAATTATTATCCAGTTTTTGTTATAAATAAATATGTGTGTTTTTCTTTTTTGGGCATTGGCAATATATACATTTATAAATTATGATAAGATACTTAGGTTGGTTTGAAATAATTACATGTTAATTATATTTCAATGATAATTACTCGTTACTTGTTGCCCGGTTCTTGTATTTTTGTATTATTACTTGGATTTTTTTTTTTGAAAATTATCACTCACAATTGTTGCTGATTTAAGAATTATCATCTAAATTTTTTTTTCTTTTTTGAAATTTACCATCTTTATTTTTCCAAAACACTAAAACTTCCCACTACTTTGATCAACCCCTCAAACATGACGTCATCATTGTTATTTCCCTTCGTTTTCTTTCTTCTTCACTCGATTCTCACTTCTATCTTCTTCCACTTTCATCTAAATTGAGGCATAACTTGAAATAGAATTACTAGAAACCCTAATTTTTGAAGATTTGAAGCAAGAACGATGAATTTTAAAACCCTAATTTTTTATTTAGCCATTTGATTTTAGTATTTGTGCAAAATTAAAAAAGAGATTTAGAAGAAATAATATCGAGTATCAAAAGAGGAAGGAAGGAAAAGGAGGGAAAATTAGGGGAAGACCATTTGTGAGCCCCACCATGACGTCATCTTTCAAAATGGTGGAAAGTTTTATTATTTTCATAAAAATTAGGTGGTAAATTTCAATAATAATAATAATAATAATAATAATAATAATAATAATAATAATAATAATAATAATAAAACTATAGGTTATAATTCCTAATACAGTGCAATATACTAAAGGCCTGCTCACATTTAATTTAGTTAATTTCAGTTCAGTTTAATTTCGTTCAACTCCAATCATTTCAGTTCAATTCAGCTCCAATCAGTTCAGTTCAATTTAGTCCGGCACCTAATTTCCATTTCTCATAAAGTATTCATTTCAGCTCAGATCAGTTCTATTCAGCCACAATCAGTTCAGTTTAGTTCAGTTTAGCTCCAATCAATTCAGTTTAGTTCAATTCAGCTCAATTAAGTAAATGTGAACATACCCTAAGTGTTACCATATCAATATGTGTTAACCCTTGATTGGTTTTTTAACAAAAGAGAAATAATGTAATCTTCAAGAATATTCACAGAGTATACTAGAGAATATTAACATATTCTTAACATATTCTCTATCAGTAAACATAAGTTATCC
This sequence comes from Chenopodium quinoa, assembly GCF_001683475.1. Classification (NCBI taxonomy): domain Eukaryota; kingdom Viridiplantae; phylum Streptophyta; class Magnoliopsida; order Caryophyllales; family Amaranthaceae; genus Chenopodium; species Chenopodium quinoa. The sequence continues at coordinate 1,512,812 of NW_018743327.1, forward strand.
AATAAAATTAGGCAACATGCATATACTTGATTAAATTTTTTGTGGTTCTTACTCTTTTTTACACAAATACTTAGAATATATTAAAAATCCGGTTTTGTGTGTGGCTGACCACACGGTGTGGCCAGCTAACATACAAGAACCCCTCGACCTAGTAAGCCCTAACAAACTTAGTAACCCTCCGACTTACTAATCCCTGACCAACCTAGTAATTCCCCTCAAACCTAGTAACCCCTAATCGACTAAATAACCCTGACTGACCTAGCTATTAACCTCTGACCGACCAAGTAACCCCCGACCTAGTAACCCATGACCAACCTAGCTTAGTAACCCTTGACCGATTTAGTAACCCGTCATGACAAGTAACCCCTCCGACCTAGTAACCCCTGACCAAGTAACCCCTCCAACCTAGTAACCCTTATCCAAATAAGTAACCCCTAATCCGACAGCACCCTTGAACTCCATGCCCAATAATCAATCCCTTACCCACTGCCCCACACCACCACTAACTCCCGTACCCAGTGCCCCACGCCACTAGAAACCACATACTACCAGCAATCACAGCCAAATCAAACAAATACCATGCCACCACCAACTCTCGTACCACTAGCAACCACGCCCAGATCCAAACCGAACCCACAACCACCACCAGCCATGCTTTATTGAAAAAAAAAAAAAAAATCGTAAAAAAAATAAAAAATAAATAAAAATCAAGCAGATACTTTAAAAATTAACAGTGGCTTCGAATTTCACTTTAAATATGGATAAAAAGGTCAAATTTGACCATGAAAATTTTGACCTTAAAAACCTCTAACTTGCATTCTGACGACAGAGTACGAGGAGCTCCCTCCCCCGCTAAAAAATTATGTAGGTGAAATTGCAGAATGTTGATGGGTATTAGAATTCATTGCTCACTTTCATTGACAGAGTAGTTGATGTAGGTTGATGATGGCCACATTTTTGTTTTCGCCCCTACTGTTAAAGAACTTGTTCAGAAACTTGAGCAGAGAGAAAGAGAAGAAAGAAGAAGAATAAAAAAAAAATAAAAAAATTGTGGTTGGCCGCAACATACGAAAGTTTGTGTATGTAAAAAGGCCTTGGTCATTAACATGTACAATAACACCTCTAAGTTTGTAATACAAAACTTGTTGTTATCAAAATACTTCTTAAGAGTAGTCTTCACTTAAGCTACTACCGAAACTATTAGAAAAACTAATAAGAAACAACCTAGACTTCAAATAATTTAGACATCCACATCCTAGGAATATAACAAAAGAATTTTTTTTTAACTTGTGGTTCTTACTCAAATAGGTAGAAAGTGAACCAACAAATCTATATATCTATTTATATTTATATAATATACTAAAGTAAACCCAAAAATAATCCTAGAATACATGTGTCAGCGCCTCATAAAAAAAAATATACATAAATTCACTGAATTTATTTATATATTTATTTTTAATGAAGTTAGTTTTATAAGGTAGAAGATGAAATAAAAAGTATTATCTTAAAATTCTTTAAAAAATCATCAGACAAAATTAATTTTTTCATATTATCCATAAAGATAAAATAACCATATATTATGAAAAATTCGAACATGATTTAACTAGTGACATACAAATGAAAGATAGTTCATTAAATAAAATTTTAAGTATGAAAGCTAGTTTTGAGTTTAGGAATTATTTTCTGTCCAACCCCAAAGGAAAAGTTAATATTCTGTCACATAATTGTTTGCAAGTTTAAAAATGACTCTTGACTTGAGGTAAGCATTTTTATGTGTTATAATACATTAACTTGACTTGAGGTGTAAAGGTAAGCATTTTAATCTTGCAAACAATTTTGTGAAAGAATATTCATTAAATAAAATAGTTCTTTTCTTCCACTGCTACTTAAATTTCATTGAATTGAATGATAATTAATCAATCACTCAGGCAAAAATTATAATATTAATTAAAAACATTTATTGATTTTCCAAGGGTCAAAAAATTGCTAAATATTTTTCTTTTTTAATTTTCCTACGCATAACCCATGCATGACACGGGCCAAAAGGCTAGTCGATATAAAATATGACAATCAGAATTTTTAAAAATGAACAATTAAAATTCAATGAATTTTTTAAATATTAATGTGAATTAACATTTAATTTAATTATTTTCTGATAAAACATTTAACTTCTGTTACTTACTTTTCATTTTACTAATAATTAATAATGAGTTTCATAAATTTATTTAAAATGTTTTTATTAAAATTATTAATTTTCAAAAATTTAAAATGAATTCCTAAAATAAGTAAAATGAGTTATAATTAATTTGATTGTTAAAAAATACTAACAAATCGTTAAAACACAGCCGTCCAATTTTTGAAATTGTGGTAAAATGAATACAATAAAAAAGGGTTGTGTGGCCGACCATCATATCACAGGGTTTATATCGTTAGTGTTATAGCCTTATAGGGGCTACTTGATCAATGTTACAGGATTCACATCAACAGTGTTACAGGGGTTATTACTTGATTAATATTATAGGGGTTATTGGGTTGTTGTTAAAGGAGTTTGTTCTTTTACAAGCGGACACATGGTGTGGTGTGGATAATCGCACAAAAGACGCACTAATATATATATATATATAAACACAACTAAAGTTGTTACATAAGGCAAACTTGAAAGATCTTTATTACAAACGAGGCAGACCCGGTGTCACGGTCCGGGAGTTTGGACCCCGAAACGTGCGGCGCGCTCTAGTCTTTTGGCGGCAAGAACGCTAGCCTTGAGCGGAAGAGGGGCTTGTGAGCACAAAGCAACACAAGCGGGCAATAGAATCTCAGGAGCACTCACGTCTATCTGGGCGACGGAGTGCGGGTGGTCGGGGCTTGTGACGACCGATACTTCAAAGCGGGCACAAGCGGGTCCGAACCACGAGTCCTTAGCGCATCAAGTTGGGTTGGAGGGGAGCTAATATGCAAGTAAGACACAATATCTATAAAGGTCTAACAACAAACAAGCATAAAAGCCAGGCAACACTTGGTAGAAGGTTTTAAGATTTCATTAATCATTCGCCCTCTAAAGAGCTTTAAATGACATACAAGGAGAATCCCTAGTGAACACTGATCTGACAGTAACACAATAATGGGACCTCAAGCTAAGAAAACATAACCTAAAATCTAGGAAAGCACTTAAATGGAATCTAATACATCAAAAGGAGTTGGATTCTAACATCCTCCTCTACTTAAGCTGTCGACGACCTCGTCGACTTACAAAAGTTACAATCAAAATTAGAAAACCCTAAACTATCTCAAGTTTCGGATGCGCCGTTGGTGCGGCTATCTTCTGGAATCTTATCTGACTCTTGAGCTGGATCTTCTTTGTTGACGAGGAGCTTGTCTCTGGAGTCGCTCGGCTCGAACATCTTGATGAGAGCTTCATCTCTAAATTTCCTCCTGGGAGTGGAATCTGTTGAATTAAGGGGGACAGCTGCTTCTACCATCATCTGTTGGGGAGTTGCTTCCTTGAGACTGTGGTGGAGAGCTTCAAGTTGTGGCTGGTGCCTCTTGGGTGACCATTTTCTTTGTAATCCCTTGCACGCGCCCTGCGTTGTTTGCTCAACCACTGTTTTTCCTCCCTCTTGGGAGGTTCTTCTTTGGTGTCTCTGGGCTCGTCGCTCTTTGCTTCGAACCTTGTGACTGATTCTGGTTTTGGCGGGTGTGTATCTGGGATGTTGCCAACTCCATGGGCTTCATCTCCCGCTTCTCTGGGTTTCTGGTGCGAGCTTGTTTCTTCGATGTTGCCTTCTTCTCAGGCTCCATCACTCGCATTGCCGAAAGATATCGGACTTCTGGTTCTTCTTGAGGTGCTATCATTCTCATAGCACTCAGGCGTCGTATGGAACCCATCCTATATGTGGGCTCCTCATCGCTGCTAGTCTCTTTTGTGGCCTCCTGAACGGACATGGATGACAATCTCTTTTGGATCTTGTCAAGTTCTTCTTTATGCTCGCAATCCCACCATTTGTGTGGACCTCGACAAAGTATGCAGTTTATTGCGCTTGTGTTTGCCGAGGATGCGCCGACCCTCGAGTTTCCTGAGTTGTGGGAGAGGGTAGATGTTTGTCTCTGGGCATCACCTCCTCCACTTCTTCTATGATATGTATTAATGGTGTTGGACGATACTCGTGAGCCGTTCTCTATACCCTTTGGAGAGCTTTGAGACGGACTGTTAGAGCGTGTTGACGTCCCACTTGAATCCTTCTCAGATTGACGACCCTTCCCGACTGAGTAGTCCATCAATCTCTCAGCAGCACACATAGCAGCAGCGAGGGTATCAATATTCTGCCTCAAAATCTCTCGCTGCGCCCATTCCTTTAACCCGTTGACAAAGTTGAACACACGATCTTTTTCATTCATGTCTGTGATGTCCAACATTATCGCCGAGTATTCCTTAACATAGTTGCGAAGAGAACCCTTCTGGCGACACTCTTGCAACTTCATCCGTGCAACAAACGCTGTGTTGACGGGGTAGAATTGTTCTTTGAGTTCCTCTTTGAACTCCGCCCATGTATCAATCTTGATCCTTCCTGCTTCGATGTCTGCGTGCTTGGTGCACCACCACAGCTTAGCATCTTCGGACAAGTACATGATGGCAGTATCCACCTTCTGATCGTCACTTAGTTGACAAATTCGGAAGTACTGCTCCATGTCGAAGAGGAAGTTATCAACTTCTTTCGCATCTCTAGCGCCACTGTAGTCGCGAGGTTTGGGCGGCTTTATCTTCGCCGTACCAACACCCAGTGCGTCTCTACCCACAGCGCGCGTTAAGGTAGCACATTTCTCAAGTGCTTCGTCGGCTTTTCCTTGAACAAATTGCAATTGTTCGCGGAGGGCATCTCTGTCAGCCATCAATTTCACAATTTGCTCGGCTTGCTCGTGTACAATGACTTGGAGCTCGGCCCATTTGTCCGCCTTCTCCTCGAGCCAAGCGAGCCTTTCTTCTACGAATTCCATCTTCGTGTAGCCCTCCTTGGTGTCTACACGGGTTGCTTGCGACGAGGTTTGAGCCTCGGCTCTGATACTAACTGTCACGGTCCGGGAGTTTGGACCCCGAAACGTGCGGCGCGCTCTAGTCTTTTGGCGGCAAGAACGCTAGCCTTGAGCGGAAGAGGAGCTTGTGAGCACAAAGCAACACAAGCGGGCAATAGAATCTCAGGAGCACTCACGTCTATCTGGGCGACGGAGTGCGGGTGGTCGGGGCTTGTGACGGCCGATACTTCAAAGCGGGCACAAGCGAGTCCGAACCACGAGTCCTTAGCGCATCAAGTTGGGTTGGAGGGGAGCTAATATGCAAGTAAGACACAATATCTATAAAGGTCTAACAACAAACAAGCATAAAAGCCAGGCAACACTTGGTAGAAGGTTTTAAGATTTCATTAATCATTCGCCCTCTAAAGAGCTTTAAATGACATACAAGGAGAATCCCTAGTGAACACTGATCTGACAGTAACACAATAATGGGACCTCAAGCTAAGAAAACATAACCTAAACTCTAGGAAAGCACTTAAATGGAATCTAATACATCAAAAGGAGTTGGATTCTAACACCCGGGCAATCAGCCTGATTGATGAATTTTGTCAATCAATTGCTTTTTGTGGGGCCCCCTTGCCAAATAAATTAATTTTATACTACTATTTGGTTTTGAAGACGTTAGTAACTCTAACGTCTGTTTCTTTTTTTTTATAAATTTTATTAACATCTTCTCCAATCTTCCACCCACAACACCGTCATAGTCATCATCACTCCGACCACCATCCGAAACCCATCACCGCCACCACAATCTTTACGCCTTTCGCCGAACGAACCCAGAAAGCCTGAGTTCTTCGTCCTCATCTTCAGTTCTTCCCGTCGTGCTCTTCTTCCCAACAATGGTAGCTTCGCGGCGAAACTAAAAGACACCCTACTTGAATAGAGTGTAAATTAGGGTCATATCAACCCTTTAGGGAAAGCCTTTCATTTGCGGCAACATTTTAAACTGCCATATAAGGTGGGTTTTTGCGGAATTTCAGAATTGGGTAATGGGTTTTGGATGGAGCTTGAGTTCCATAGAAATGGAGTTTGAGAGAAATTGGGGGAGACAGACATTGTTGTTAATGGCGGATTTTCGGGTTTTGGGGGAAATGAGGACGGGATTTAGGAGAGAGAAAAAGGTGTTGAAATCGAAATCAGAGGCCAGGTTGAATTGAGTGGTAATTGTGGTAATTGAGGGAGTGAGAATGAAGATCGATGATGATGATGAGGAGGTTAATCAAGCTTTCATGGTGGTTGTTACTTGTTAGGATTGGAAGCTGAAATTCTGGGTTTTGAGTGACTGATTACTCCCATTCGCATTTTTATTTAATTTTTTGGGTTGTTGTTGGAGTGCTTGTTGATTGATTTTAATGGAAGGAGGAGGAGGTGGATTTGCAGGGAGTAAGAGAGAGAGAGAGAGAGAGAGAGAGGTGGATTTGTGGTAACGACAATGAATATCAACGTTTGCACAAGCTGACCAAACTACCCTTACTAATATGACTGAAAAGACGAAATTAACCCCTGATTTATACAAACTGTAAATCAGCCTCATTGACTTGTATTTTCTCATTACAAACATGGCTATGCAAACCATGCTGTGTGTATCGTGCGCGTTAATTTCAAAATTAAATTTCACAAAATTTCGTAAATTTTATTAAAAGCCAAAACGTGTCAAACATATATAACATATCTTTACTACTATAGTTGGGTAATGTATTTCATTTTTGTACGCAAATTTCACAGATTGCATTGATGGAAAATAACCAATACAATGGCAATAGCAGCAACATAAGCAGTAACAACATCAACAACAATGGCACAAAGCTTCATGTCTCGAACGTCGATGTGTTTTCGAGTATAAACGTGGGCGAGGCTGCTAATAGTGGACGATCCATGGAAAACATATTAGCAGAGTTACTTCAAGACACTCAAGCTTGTCCCGAAACCAATACTTGTAGCTTGAGCGAAGATTGTAGTCATACACACGACTTCTTTCATAAGCAAAGTGATGAAATGTTTCCTTCTAACGAAGAGAAAAGTAGTTACGACGATTCTCTTCAAATTGAGGAGCAACAAAGTAAGAAGAGAGGAAGGAGACAACGAGCGGATAACAAAGAAGCTGTACGCAAGTACCGCGAAAAGTTAAGGATAAGAGAAGCCTCACTCGAAGAAGAAATCAAGATGTTAAAGGAGTCGAATCAACAATTGTTAAAGAAGCTTGAAGGTGAGGCAGCATTGCAAGAAGAGATTTTGTGGCTTAAGTGTTTGCTTGTTGATATACGAGGGAGAATTGAAGGGGAAACTAATTCGATTCGATTTCGTAGACAACCCAATGCGAGTTTGATTGGTAATGATCGTATGGTTCATTGCAATGGGAATTGTGGAAAGGGAGGTAAAACTAAAATGTCAAATTCAATGTTATATGGTGAAGGTACTAGTGGTGGTGTTTCTATAAACTTTAACTATACTGCGAGTATTGGATCTAAACCAAAAGATACTCTCAACTTTGAACATCGAAGTTGATAACCTCTAGGAGTTCAACTAGTGTTGCCAATGACAAAAAAATAAAGGTTACTGTTTCGGGGTTTTCTGATGTCCTGCGGGAGAGTTACAATTCCGAGACTGGAACCGGACGCCTGTACCTGCAAAACAAACGGATGCTCCGGATGATTGGAGATCTGCCTCCGACGGTCAAATTAGTACTTGATTAAGGAGTAATTAATGCGGAAATTAAAGTGATTGGGTCTCTTTAGGTGAGAGAGTTTAATGTGTGTAATCTGCGTCCTCTCCCTTAATGAGGATTAAGGGAGGTATTTATAACCTCGGGAAACGTGCCAATCTAGGTTTAGGTTAACCTTGGGCTGATTGGCTTCCCTCGGAAATTGGGCCTTGGTGACCGGTTATCCCAGGTGTCATGGGAAGGACACGTGTCGTGTCGTAATTGGTCCATAGTGGACGGATCATTGCTTGACACGTGGCAGGCTTATATTGGCCCATGTGACGGACACATGGCGGAACCTGATTGGTCCACTTGTCAGATGGTGATTGGTGGGGAAAAATCCCCTAATCATTTGCCCCTCACAGGTGGCACGTGACTGGTCACGTGTTACCTGTGACAGGTATCGCCCTGTAACAGGCGACGGCCTGCTACAGGTGTCACTCGGCGAGAGGCCGAGAGATTCTCCAGCCAAAATTTTGAATTCTGGAAGTGATCCTTCGCCTTCTCACTTCGCCTATATAAAGGAGTGTTGACTTCGGTCATTATCACACTTGAAAACTTTGTGAGAGAACATTCGGACCCCTGAACTTGCTCTGACATTTTGGACCCTTTCTGCCTACCGCCTGCTCTGACAAGCCGACTGCAAAGGATTTTCAGAACTTCATCAATCGTCACTCGTTCAGGTAACCGTCGGTTCTCTTACTCTTAATTTTCTCTTTACTTTATTCTTTTTTGAAATGGCACCACGGAAGCACACGACACGACCTAGGTTAGTGATCAGCCGGTCACCGGGGACGGCTGAATCTAGGACTAGGAGTGTCGCCTGCCCTTTTCTGGACCCATCTTTGCCCTTTATACAAAGTTCGACTGTATCTGTGTCTATTTAGAGCATGATGGCCAGAACAAAAAAGACTGCCAGGATCTCAAACTCAGACGGCTCCTCCCACAGGGTGCCGATTAGTGAAACATCTGACCAGGCGCCAGATTTGGAAGTGAAACAAAGCGGCTTGAAAGCCGGCAGTTCTGAGGGAGGAGTCAAAGTGACCCCTTCCCATTTTACAGTTGACAATTCTACATTCTCTCCTGCTCCTTTTAAAGGAGAGGAGGCGGGCCCCTCCAGGAGAGGGGAGGAGTCGTCCTCTTCGGACTCGTCAGATGACGATTCCGAGTCTAGCTCTTCTGGCCATGATTCTCTGGACACAGAAGAGAAAAACAGTCGCCTACAAGAGGCGAGGCTTTCTCACGCAGTTGAGAAGGGGGACGATTGGGCGGAGCCATCCGCCTCTCACCGAGAGCAAAATACCCCCTACTACTGCACGGTACCTCGGGGCCGGATCACAGCCATGCAAGAGAAAGTGGAGAGCTTTATCGCAAACCACACAATGGGCCCCGGCTTTTTAGTGTTTTTGCCGGATCCAGAAGACACAGTCGTCTGGCCGGCTGGTACCAGTTATGATGGCGCCTACTTTGGCTGCTACGAGGCGGCCATCAAGGCTGGGCTGCGCTTCCCACTACATCCGGTTGTTCAGCGGATCTTGGATGGGTATGAGTTGGGGTTATGGCAGTTAGCCCCGAACTCCTGGGTCAACATACTCGGCTATGTGGCCGGGTGCGAACTGCACGGGGTGGAGCCGAACTTCGAGGCTTTCGCCCACATGAACTACCTCAGCCGGACCCCTAAGGCAGGCGGTACCGGCTGGTATCAATTGACGAGCCACAGGGGCTACCTCATGACGAGAGGTAAAGCAAACAAATGGAAGGACTGGCGGAGCACCTTCCTTATCATTGAGAGTTCAGACACAGAGCTGAACAAGCGCTTCAACAGGTGGAACAGGAATCCGCCCCTTCTTGCAGGCGGCCGCAGCATGCCGCCTGTTCCCCCCAAGGCTAAGAAAGAGATCCTAGATAAAGGACTCTTCAAAGTAGAGTCGAAGGTGAACTCTACTTCAGGGGAAAAAGAGCAAGTACCCCTGCACTGCGTCCCGATCTTCAAATGGATCTACGACGAGTACTTTTTGACCGCCTGTGGCCTCAGCAGTCGGTGCTCAAGAGGTAGCCGGCCTGTCGAATACTCTGTTGTTCCATGCATTTCTTGTTATGACTTTTATTAACTTTGCTATTTGTTTTTGCAGCGGACGCCATGAGCAAAATTACCGCCTCCAAGACTGCGGCGGCCATGTTGCGGGCCTCCATCATGCAACAGTTTTCAACCGACTCCCCCAACAAGGGGGCACCCTTGGTGGGCTTCGAACCTTTCACCCTCTTTTTGGAGTTGTGTTTATGCATATACTGACTCTTTTCTTCTTTTTTAGACGGGCGCTCCAAGAGCTTCTTCTTCCCAACAGCCGGACCCCAAGGCCCGGAGGACGACTGTTGCAAGCTCTCCTGGTTCTGCCTGGAAACATGTGGCGGCTGAGAAACAGCCGGCCACCTCTTCTAAGACTCCAGCTGGGCCACCTAGAAGTATGAAATTATCCTTGTAAATTTTAGACCTGCTCCCTTCTTTACTAGGTCTAATCCGTTTGTTTATGCTTGATGCAGTCGGCCCTCAGGAGCCTGACTTGGTCGAGGTGGCCAAGTCTATGATCAAGGTCGTTCCTCCAGCTGAAAGGGAGGCGGTCAGGGGTGTCGGCACCCTTGACCTAGACGGGATTGCAGGGGTCCTTGCTGAGTTATACTTAGCATATTTTTGAGTATTTGAATTCCAGGACGCCTGTTTTCTTTTTTGTTTGGAAACTGACGCCTGTTCCCCTTTTTACTTAGGCCCTGCTCCGAGTGAACGGCCTTCGCAAGCCGCTTGACCGGAAGAACAAAGAGGTAAAGGCTGCAAAAGCTATGGCCGCCTCTGACTGTGATAAGGCAATGTTTCAAATTGCCCAAAATGAAGTTCTGACCATTGATATTCTTTATTATCAGGCGCAGGCTACCGCCGCTATCCGGGCTCAGTTAGAGGCGGCCCAGAAGAGGAATAGCGAGCTGGAGGCGACCATCAACAACCTCAAGGTCGAGCTGAGACCTCTTCGCCAAAAGATGTCCTCATACGAAACCTTGGAGAAATCCTTGGCGAGCGTAAAGGTACGCCTGGTGACCCAGGAGAAGAGTCTTACTCAGGAGCTCTCGGAATAGGCCGAGCAAGAAAAGAAAGAGCTGGTCCGGGAGATGATGGAAGACTCTGCTCAAATCCAGCGCATGACTTGGGGCCGCCTCTTCCCCAATGCCGACTTTGCCTCATGGGAAAAAAACGTACCGCCAGTGTTCTGATAGATATAATCAAGAGATCCTGGCGGCTGCTGAGGAAGAGGCGTTGGAGGAGGAGCAGCAGCCGGTAGTGGCGCTTGTGCCGCTTGGGGGTAATGCATCAAAGAAGGATGCAGCTGAAGCCGAGTCCAGCAAGAAGAGTGGTGACCAGGCGGCAGCTGCTAATATTGAAGATTTGCCCCCTTCTTAAGCTTTATGTCTTCTTTCCACAGCCTGCGTGTCGTTTGTTTGTATTTACCCGGCCAGGGGGCCGGGGCTCTGAATATTTTGCCGGTCTTTAATGACCGGCTTCCTTTTAATGAATATTTTTGTTTTGCTTCAAATTTGTTTAAGTATTGAATATTCTGATATTCAATTGTACACTATACCGACTGTTTTATATGGCCGATAAGTGCAAACAAGTACGGATAGTTAGTCACGCCGCCTATGCCCCTGGACGACTGGTTGTCTGTTTCCAGGCTAGACGATCAGTCGACCATTTATCCAATCGGTATTCGAACCATTTTAAAGACTGGATCCCCTTTAGGCAGGCGGTCCTGTCATTTGTAAAATTTAACCAAGTAGGAAAGTTGTTTCCTACTTGTCATGCTTTTAGGCTAGAGACTTTAGGCCGTCTAGGCCGACTGTTTCCCGCCATATTAAATCTAGTGTGAACAGGTGCTGTATGAACACCTTTTTAGTTTCATACTAAAATTTTTAAGGAGTGACCAAGTAAACATGATTGTTACCTAGTCGCCAAGTAACTGAGTAGTAGAGGTATCAAGCGGTGGGTACCGGTTGTTCCCCTTTATTCGCCAATGTTTGTTGGCTTTTAACTCATAGGTTGTTAACCTAGCAGGAGTAGTGGTTGAGAGCCCTTGTTTGCTAAAAACAGGCGGACGACTCATACCTTTTAGGCTCCATACTAAGTTTGAGAGAGTGACTATGAGTTAACTTTGGTGTTACTCAGTCGCCGTCACTCCTGCTTGAGAAGTAAAGGTACCAGGCGGCGGTGGCCGGCTGAACCTTTTGATTCGCCAATGTTTGTTGGCTATTAACTCAAGAGATACCCCCTGCATTTATCCCAAGTAATACAGGCGGTCATCTGACTCAGATGCCAACTGCTACCACTGGTTTGGTTAGTGATAGAGTTATCCTTGTCTTAAAAACGGCTACGTGGTTGCCCTTGGGGACAGTCGTATAGGTGCCGTGTAATTAGTTTATAGAGCAATGTTCCACCCAAAAGGGAGCTGCTCTCTGCGACGAATTTCATCCGGAGGGATGCCGCCGGACGCCTGCTATGATGTTGGGATAGGTCGTATTAGTTTAAAGATTGGATCAGTTGGCTTGGCGCCTGGACTGATCATTCGGCTTGTGGAATTGGTTAGTTCTTGGTGAACGTAGGTGCTAAGTAAGAGCAGGGTAGCCGATAAGAATAAAAATTAAACATGGAGAGTAGCCGACTGTTTGTCAGTAGGCATGCCCCTCTTAGGTAAAAATGAAAACTGAGCATGGAGAGTAGCCGACTGTTTGTCAGTAGGCGTGCCCCTCTTAGTACAAAATTTAATATTAAGTATGCAAACTTTTATTAAGTAGCCCTTGACTATTTATATCATTCAAAAGAAATATTTCTTAAGATTATCTGCATTCCAAGTTCGAGGCAACGGTTGGCCGTCTGGTGTTTCCAGACGGTAGGTACCGTCCCTGACCTCTTCACAGATTCGGTAGGGTCCTTCCCAGTTGGGAGTTAGTTTGCCAGACTCATTAGCCCTTCCAACTGCTTCCATTTTTCTAAGTACAAAGTCCCCCACTTTGAGTGGACGCCTGTGTACTTTTTTGTTGTATGATCTAGTCATTCTCAGGCGGTAAATTTCATGGCGCAAGACAGCATTGCCCCTCCTTTCAGGAAGTGAGTCTAATGCCAGGCGCATGGCTTCCCAGTTTGCCTCTTCGTCATATAGCATTACTCGAAGAGTCGGCTCGTAGTGTTCTATTGGAAGAACAGCTTCCGCACCATAAGTTAGGAGGAATGGAGTTTCTCCAGTTGCCCCTTTTTCAGTCGTCCTTATGGACCAGAGAACATGTGGTAATTCATCCGCCCATAGGCCGCCTGCTCGTTCAATCTTTTTCTTGAGACCGTCTGAGATGATTTTATTAAAGGCTTCTACCTGGTCGTTTGCTTGTGGACGGCCGACAGATGCAAAGTAGTGTGCAATTCCTTGGTCACCCAACCAACTTTTGAGAACAGGCGTCTCAAATTGGGGACCATTATCAAAAACCATAGACATGGGAACCCCGAACCGAGTGATGACATTTTCCAAATGAATGAAATTACATCCTTCGTCTTGATTCCCTTTACAGCCTCCGCCTCTACCCATTTAGTGAAGTAGTCGACGGCAACAAGTATGTACCTCCTTCCGCCTGTAGGAGGCGTATATGGACCCAGAATATTCATGCCCCACTTAGCAAACGGTAGTGGGCTATGAATGGTAGTGAGGTCAGTAGCCGGACGGTGAATTAGCTTGCCAAACCTTTGGCACTTGTCACATTTTTTCACCATCTCCATTGCATCTGCTTCTAAAGTAGGCCAAAAGTAGCCCTGCCGCCTTGCCCGTTGAGCAAGCGTCCTACCGCCTATATGGGAAGCACAGTAACCAGAGTGAAGATCGTCTAGTATCTCTCGTCCCTTTTCTGGAGTAACACACTTTAAGATGGGTTGAAGGTACCCCCTTTTGTGAAGTTCTCCCTTTATTATTTCAAAACTGGTTGCTCGTTTTTTCAGTGCTGCCGCCTCTCGTCAAAGGAGTGGCATGACCGGCAAATTGAAAAGAAGACCTTCAATGTTGGAGATAAGGTGTTGCTTTACAATTCAAGGATGAAACTATTTCCCGGAAAACTCATGTCAAGGTGGAGTGGTCCATTCACCGTTAAGGAGGTGTTCCCCCATGGAGCCGTTGAGCTAAATGATTTGGATGGATCGAGGTCATTCAAGGTCAATGGGCATCGCCTCAAGCTTTATTATGAGGATGCTCATGTTGGTTTGATTGAGTCAATGCAATGCAATCTCATCTTTTGAGTGTGTGAAGTACGTCAAGCTAGTGACGTTAAAGAAGCGCTTCCGGGAGGCAACCCGAGTTTCTAACTCTCCTCTATTCTATTTGCTTGATGTTTTCTTTTCTTCTTTCACAACTTTGGATTGATGGTTTTGCGTGTATTTGGTTTGTGTTGGTATTCTTGTTTGTCTTGCCTTAAAAAGGAATGCATTTTCCATATACCTTAGGCATGATTGTGTTGTATTTTAGTGTGTCTTGAGGGGAAGTTTTGTGCAAATTTTCAGATAGAGGGATTTAGGGGTGTTCGACCAAACTGCAACAAGGTTCGGCCGAACTTTGCAAAAGTTTGACCGAACCACCCAAGAGTTCGGCCGCTCCTCCCCTAGAACTCAAAATGGGCTATAAACTGTCAGATTCTGGAAAATCAAAAAGTTCGACCGAACTTTTCAAAAGTTTGGTCGAACCTATGCTGGTCCGATCGAACCCCCAGAAAGTTCGGCCGCTCCTGTTCTGGAAATCAAATTAGGCTGAATTCTGGCAGTTTCTGGAAAATCCAAAAGTTCGACCGAACTTTTCAAAAGTTTGGTCGAACTTATTATGGTCCGACCGAACCTCATAAGGTCCGACCGAACCTTTTTCGAGCTTGCCCAGAATTAATAGGCTTGAGCCGCTGCTTTCTCGCTCTTACTTCATACATTCGGCTCTCTCTCTCCCTTCTCTTCTCCTTCTCACCCTAATACTCCATTGTCACCCCTCCTTCAACCTCAAATCTCCATAAAAATCACTCCTATCTTTTTCCCTCCTCACTTCATTAACATCCACTACTCAATTCCTACAATCTCCTTAAATTTTCCCCAATTTCTAGGGTTTGAGTGACTTGAAACTTCTTGATTTCTACTTACTTCCAATCAATTGTGGTATGGTTATTCTAGCTTTTGCAAGCTCATTTCTTCAATTTCTCTTTGTTTTACCATGTTTTACATGTTCAAGTATGATATGTGGTATAATTGATATTGTTAGTCATGGCTAGTTTGATTTAAGTGGTTATTGGGATTTCCTTGTTGTAATTGGTTGGTTGTTGTTAGTAGAACTTGTTTCATGATGAATATGCATGTATGACTTGGGTTTTCATGATTTCAATTTGTTTGCTTGAATGTGTTAATCTTTCACTAGGTTGTTCATGCTACATTTTGATTGAGAAATTCTTGAGTTGGATGGAATTTTGTGACTATTACTCATTGTTCTCGGTTGGATTTCGATGAGTTTTGAGTGGATTTCATGAATTTTAGGGGACATCATGCCCAATTTCGCCTAGGTTTTCTTAGGATTTGCATTCGATTGCCATAGGATTTTTAGCTCATGCCTTGGTTTATAAGTGTCCATTAATGCCTTGAATTGTATTGTTGCTACCGTCTACATCTATTTCACAACTCATGGCTTTTAATCTCATTGCACACACTTTTTATCTGGACGAGCTTCTTGTTCCTCCTTTTGGCTTGAATCTTCCTAATGTTAATTCTTGGCGATTTTTGTAGATTCACGATGCATCTTTTTGGAAAAAGCAAGTCCAAGAGGAAGAGGACGGGTGATCTTCATCGTTAAATTTTCCACCTCCACCCGACATCTATGATCATGGCATCATCGCTCCAAACACACACTTTTGGGATGTCTATAAAACCCTCATAGACCGTCCCATACGATCTACAAGGTTCTTCTACGGGAACACCTTAAGAAAGCTTGGAATCATGGATGAAGTAGTCCGGCTCGCACAAAACTTTGGTTGGGGCGAGTTCATTGACCTCCACGCTCACACCTATGAGCGCGTCACATTGGAGTTCCTTGCTTCCCTCCGCAAGGAAGTCATTGAAGAAGATGATGAAGGGAATGAATCTCAAATTATTCTTCACTTTCGTATGTTCAACGAAGACCATTCCCTAACCGAGAGTGAGCTCAATGAGATCTTCCATTGGCAAGCAACCGGGATGCATCGACCTTCCGATATGACCTCAATGTGTCGCATTCCCTATAATGAACAAGAATGGTGGCAGAGCATCTCCACCAAGCCCGTCTTTCGCACTAACACCGCAAAGGTCAACAACATCATCCATATTGCTTTGAGATACTTTACCCGGCTCCTTCAGTATGCCGTATTCTTCAAGGCAAACCTCGGCTCTATGGTGAAAGATGAGGTAGCTTGCCTTTACTTGGCCGACAATCCTCAGCGTTTAAAGTTCAAATGCTCCACCACTTTTATCTCGAGATTGTTGGACACTCGAGATGGGCGGCTTGGTGATGAGATACACATGGGGGGCATGATCACCCTCATTGCCCTTTCTTTGAATGGTGGAGCTTACAAGGACCAAATTGATTTGCTCCCCCATGTGCTCCAAAACAAAGAAGAAGAGGCCGTCGGCTACCCTCCTTATGCTCTTATTATTGTTGCTCTCCGCAACCAACGCTTCATCAACTACACCACCCAGAATCGCAAATTTATCCTCTTGGTTGATAATGAAGAAGAATGGTGTGTCCTCCAGGATCCTCCTCACACTTCGGTAGACCCTTCCAACCCGCTAAGGTGGAAGATTGCGCGAAAATTCATCCCCGATGAATTAAGGAAAAATCAAGTCATCGGTGCAATCCCTCACCCTCAACCGGTCTACCAAGTGGAGCATCCCTTTCCCCCCCTAGTGGGGGAGGTGAGACATCTTCTTCTTCTTCCTCTTCTCCTTTTGATATGAGTGCCCTGCGTAGTACCCTCGATGGTATTCGTTATGATAATCAGGCTTCTATTGAACAATGGGGGTACTACGCAAGGATTAACTATGATAGTCTTGTGCAAGCGGGCGTTCAAACGCCCTATGTTAACTATCCCTACCACCCGCCTCAAGAGGGTCCAGTTCCACATTGGGACCCCTATGACCCTAACAACCCCTCCCCCAACACCTATGCTTATTGGGAAGGTCCTATCGACCCATCCCAACGTGTTGGTACCGCACCATACAACCCTTATCGGCCGGGTGGGTGTGACTACGCCTATGATCCGGCAAGTCCATCAACCCTGAATCCTTTTGATGGTGGTTGGGGTACACAAGGGTGGCCCTATGAGCACTTTAACCAACCTTTCCATCCATTCATGGATCGCCCGGGGTTTGATTTCATGAACCCTCCTAAGGAACGGGAGGATAGAAACCCCCAATGAGGGTTCTCTCCTTGCCTTTCCCCCCCGGACTTTCATGCCTATTCCTTTTGCTCGAGACGTGCAAAAGACTAGCGTGGGGGAGGATGTTCCTTTTGGTTGAAGTGTACATAGGAGGGTAGTGTGGTAGGATGGTAGCTTGTGCATATGGAGAACCATCAGGGATAATGAATTTATTGTAGTTAGAGATGATTTTTGGTTGGTAATATTCTTATGATGATGATGTTATGAAGCTTCATTTCAAAAAAAAAAAAAAAAAAAAAAAAAAAAATTGAAGTTGTTTTTCCCTCTTCTCTCTTGATCCCATAATCCAAATCCCAAAATCCAAATCCCAAAATCCAAATTTTGTAGATAGCTTTTTGTCAATCATTTTCTTTTGTTTATAATTCTAGTCTTTTCCTTTTGTTCACTAACTTTTCTTTGTATAGTTGTAGTGTTTCTTTTCTTTTGGCTCACTTTCCTTGTAGCTTGAAAACGGAAGCACAAAATGATGGAATAAGGAGCAACTCAAGCTCCGGAAACCTTGGTGAGATCGCAATTTTGCCTTGTGTTCTAATTCAAGCAGCATTTGGTGAGATCTTTCCCTACTTTCCTTTATTTTTCTTTGTGTGCATAGTTAGTTTAGACTAGAATGGAGTTGATTGTTCGAGGTTGTTTGCATTTGATTCCACGGAATTTGGTGATCGTTGGTATTGATGCCGAACGATCTTTGTTTGTCGATTGAGAATTATATGTTTACTAGCCTCTTATCTCTCTTGTACTCCTTGCATTAAAAAAAAAAAAAATATTCGAAAAATGTGAAAAAATGAAAAAGGTTTTCATTTTTATTCATGGCAAACCACGAAAAGCTTAGTTGTTTCATTTTCATTTCGAGCATAATAATGTTGACTCGTGTGTTTGAATGCTTTGCTTCTTGAGTGTTATAAGTTTGCATGCTTCAGGATTGCCATTGGTTGACTCTGGGACATGTTCATGCTAAGGTAGTTGTTCTAGAACTCGTTAGGCCCATCGAACCCAAATTCACTTGTTTGTGGTAAGAAGGTGTTGCTCTCATTAGGAGATTTGAAGCCCTAGAGATGGTTTTTGTAACCCGATGTGAGCTTTATTGTTCAAGCCTCCAACATTACTTGTATGAGCGGCGTAGGATCCTCACCAAGGAATGCTTAGATCTAGAACTTGGTGTCTGGCTCCCGAGATCGAGACCGAACTAACCTACGAATGACAAAGGCATTCTTCATTCGGTGACTATTTTTGTTTTCTAGTATTAGTTTTTTTTTTTTTTTTTTTTTTTTTTTTTTTTTTTTTTTTTTTTATCTTTTGTATTTTTGGGTTGCATTTGCCCTTACCATGTTGAGTCTTCCCCTCCTTGATTATAGCACATTGCAAGCCCATGGCCCTTTTGTTTTACTTTCACCCTTAGAATCGTGAAGCTCAAGCCATGAGGGCTTATTGTAGTTTTGATTTGAAATTTGGAAGGGAATGGTTCTACTTGGAAAGTGAAGCAGTGTTTTTGTGAATATGTGTTCAAGAAAAGCAAATGTAAATCCTAGAAAAAGCCTTTGAAGCTAAAAAAAAAAAAAAAAAAAAAAAAAAAAACAAAGAGAATGTGACAAACGAAGAGTTGATGAATGAAGATGTAAGAGGAAAGCGAAAGCTCAAAAGTGTTTGGCATTATAGTTCAAGATTGTGGCAACGTAGTTTGAAAATTGGTTGATGATTGATTTTGAAAAAGAGGCTTGATCACCCTTTGCTTCACGGTTAGGCTAAGCACCAATTTCCAAATTCCTCCACACCCTTACCCCCTAGCCATCGTTACAACCCTTTCAATGCCCTGTTGACCTAGGTTGGTTGAGTCACTAGTCGGTGGATGGAGCTGGAACTCAAGCATATGGAGAAGGCATAACTTGGTGAGATGTCGGGTTCCTCTATTTTGCAGTGTTTTATCTTTGTTCCGGCTCCTTCGAGGAGTCACTTGATGCTATCTCCAAGGGCGGATTTGAATCTAGATGAGGGAACGCGGTAAGATTGTATGGAATGCGGGGGGGGGGGGGGGGGAGTGGTGCATGTTTGAGTTCTCTATGCTTAGCATAACTTATCCTTCAATCAACTTTCGGCATCCCCTTGCATGCTCACTTCTACTACTCAGAAAGTTTGACACTCATTCATGTTTGTTATCTCCAAAAGCTCGATTTGGCTATGATTTGTGTTGGATTTGTTGTTTCTCTTTCCCTTGTTTTTGGTTTTTTGAACACAATTTTGTAAGAGTTGTGGGGTATGCTCTCTGGAAACCCTCACGAGATCACAACTCGTCCTCATCGGCGACCTTGGGGTTTAAATGGCTTGTTGCTTTTGCTAAAAGCAATTTCGGTTTTTCTTTTGTTCCTTGCATGTTTGAATAACTAATTCTTTCTCCCTTGTTCATTTTCCTTTGCTTTGCTCGAGGGCGAGCAAAGGCTTAGCGTGGGGGAGTTTGATGAGTGACATTTATGTCACTCTTAGGGGTAGTATTTAGGTCTTTTTCCTCTTATTTTTCTTAGGTTTTTCCACCTCATTTATCCTCTTATGGCTTCTTTATGTGTTGATGAAAAGTAATGCTTATTTGCGCTTATTTTGATAATCTTTATGCATTATTTTATCATCCCCATGCTCTCGTGAACTTTGGTATCTTCTGTAGGTTCCATGACGGTCCTATGCACGGTGGGAGGCCCCTTGGCCAAGTATGGAAGCCATGGACAAAGGCAAGAGGAGCAAAAGGGAAGGAGAGGAAGCAAGAAAAGGAAGTGCAAGAGGAGGTGTGGCCGAACCTCTGAAAGGTCCGGTCGAACCTAGGTGTGGTCAAACTTTTCAAAAGTTTGACCGAACCTCCAGGGTGTAGTGAAGGCAGTGTCAAACCAGTTTTCAGCAATTTTGCAGGAGAGGTCGAACCTCGAAAGTTCGACCAAACAAGGATCAGGGAGGTTCGACCGAACCTACACAGGGTTCGACCGAACCTACCCTGAGTCCGACCGAACCTACCCAGAGTTCGGTCGGACCTTTTCCCGATCTCAGCCAATTTTGTACGGACTATTTAAGGTCCTTTTGAGATCGTTTTTTGAAAAAAAAAGAAGAAGTACAGTAGCCTAGTTTTCAGAAACCTCTCTTAGTTTGAAACATTCCTTAGGATTAATTTAGCTTAGTTTTCATCAAATCAAATCATTGTATTAGTGAAATTCAAGAATTATTCTCAAAGTTTGGCAATTTGTATTCAACATTTGAAGCTTCAATTAGTAATTTCTCCAACCTTCTTCCTTTTAATTTCAGATTTTATTTGGTATTTGCATGTTATTTAAATCTTCTTAGTTCTTGGTAATTTGTTATTGGATGATAGTTATTTCAATTGTTAACCACTTTTTCCCCAATTATTGAAGTATTTAGAACCCTAATTCTTGATTGCATGTTGATAAACATGAGTTCTGAGTAGTCTTCTTGCTAAGGGTTGGGTGAAGCTCGACCTTTTGGGTTAACTATGCAAATGTGGGAGAAGCATTGATGTTTGTATTGCAATTAAATTGATTATATGAGATTGCTTGTTAGTTCCTCATGATAGGTTTAGCTACCCTTGACTAAGGAGCTTGATAGTATGATATGCCTAATTTGACATGGAAGTGTAAATTGAGTACGTCATTACTTATTGTAATTTGATTATGTATCATCTATTGCTAAACTAATGAGGAATCTAAGTTTAGTAGTGTGAGTTGTTTTCTAATTGCATGAGGTTGATTTTACATATAGTCCTTGCTATATCTTGTCTATTTTACTCCCCGTTTGCCTATTTGCCTTGGTTGAGTGGATCTCATTCCCTAGTATCTTTAATTCATTGATTAAGAACCATAGTTTGTTTGTCTTCTTGACGAACCCCAATTCACCAATTGACTTCGAGTTAGCTTAAGTGTAAAGATCTTTGGCAATCATATCCCGTTCCTTGTGGACCGAACTCTTACTTGTCATTATGCTTGGTTTGTAAGGTTTTTGTTAATAAATGTGTTTGATTGAGTGTGGAATGTACGACCGTTCTAACGCCCATCAGGTGGCCAAAAGTTTTCGGTGAATTCTAGGGTTTTCTAGGGGTGGGGAGTGTGGTCAATGCTGGAAGAGGACAGTGAACGACCTATTTTCAATAGTGGGTGGCTTTTTGCAATACTTTTTTTAGTTTGGGTGGTGTTTTACAACATTTTTTTACTATGGGTGTTTTTTCACAAAAAAATGTTTTTAATGGGTGATTATTGACAAAATTTCCTTTACTTATTTACCCAAGCATTGTAATGTTTAGATTTTGTAAGTAGTAATTTTTGGCGAATAATGAGTGTGTGTTGGTGGTTAGTTGTTGTGGGGAGTGTGTATTAACGGATTTGAAGTGTAAATGTTTGCTTTGTCATTCTAATTGAGAGATTAATTAATAGTATGACTTGATATTAGGCTTGGAATAAAAGAATGACTTCATGATATGTTCAATACATTAGGCTTATTTTGTATTTTCAACTTTGCAAGTAAAGCTTGCCACTTGCCTTTTTGGGCTTTCATCTAAAGTAGTATGTTCTTCATTATAAATAAGATGTTTGAGTTATGAGGATATATTAAAGAAGGAAGTCCATTGATTTTTTTTTCTTTTTAGTTTGGTTTGCATTGGAGCTCAAGATTAAGGTTATAGAAATTAAAGTATTTATGGACAAGGAAAACGTTAGTTTAATTCTAAAATAGTTTTCATGATTAGGCGGAGTCATGCAATATGTACTATGTATATAGTGATGTTTTTTTTTCTTGTTCTTCAAGTATTTTAATTAATATATAATATAAGAATTAAAAAAAATCATGACAATTATAGGGGTATATTTTTCCTTTTATTAATAACTTTTATTTTTGAAATCGTGCATCGAACGGTAGCTAATCTAGTTACTTACTATCTAAAAAGGGAGCATTTGTGAATTACTATTCCGAAAATTTTGTTAATTACTACCTCAAAAGGGGGGTCTTTGTGAATTACTACACCTACAAAAAACAAGTTGTTAATTACTACCCCTAAAACTGATTAATTCTAGTGATTGCTACCCTTTTCCCTAATCAGACCCTAATTAGGGGATTTAATCTCTTAATGACATCATTATCCGACTAATTTGTAATTAGTTGCTCTTAAGACATAATTAATTAAATAAACCCTAACACCACCTCTAAACCACCACTGTACCACCTCCGACAACCCCCTTACCCCATCCCCACCATCTTCGGCAGTCCCCTTACCCCATCCCCACCATCTCCGACAGCCTACCCCCGTCCCGGCATCCAGCCCACCTCTAAGCCACCCATTGCGCCACCTCTAAACCCCAACAATCCCTTCTACCCTAAAAAAATCCCTTGTCCCCACCCGCTGGCAACCCTAACCCCATCCCCCTTGCAATAGAACCCTATTAGGCCTTCCCTAAGCCTCTTCCACCCCCTTCCCCCCCCCCCTCTAATCACCACCCTAAAGTTCCAAAATTAAAACCCTATAGCCCTAAAATTATTGAAACCCTAGGGTGGTGATTAGGGGGAAAGGAGATAAAGGCGGATTGGGGATGATCGAGCAAGGTTTTTCGGCGAGGAATAGGGGTCAGGGCTGCCGCAGATGGGGAGGGGGGGTATCGTGAAAGGGAGGTAGTTTTAAGGTGGGCAAATGGTGGTTTTAGGGTGGGGACCGAGAAAGGGGTGTTGTCATGGTGGGGAATTGGAGGAGGTAGGTTCGGTAGTGGGTGGAAGGTGCCAGAGGTGGTGCAATGGTGGTGTGGAGGTGGTTCTAGTGTTTAATTAACTCTTTAAGGTTTCAAAGCAACTAATTACAAATTAATCGGATAATGATATCATTAAAAGATTAAATCATCTAATAAAAGGCTGATTAGGGAAAAGGATAGCAATCACTAGAATTATTCAGTTTTTAGGGTAGTAATTAACAACTTTTTTTTTAAGGGGTAGTAATTCACAAAGATCCCTTTTTTGAGGTAGTAATTAACAAATTTTCTACTATTGCTTAAAAAAAGTTGTTAATTACTACCGCTAAAACTAATTAATTCTATAAACTACTACTTCTTTTCCTAATAAGCCTACTTAATCTCTTAATGACATTAATTTCTGGTTAAATTGAAATTAGCAGCTCTTATTCCTTAATTAAATTAATTAATTTGCACCACCTCCAGCTCCCCCTTTACCACTTTCGGCAGCTCACCCACCACGAAATCCCCCCCTCTTGCTTATCCACCGCAAAATCCAACCCTCCTCCTTTTCCCCTACCGCGAAACCACATCTTTCCCGTCCCCCCACCAACAAGTTTTAGGAACTTGTAAACCGTTCACGAGGTGAAGGTCACACCCCTTAACGATCCAGGAGAACGTCAACTCCAATAGGTCTGGAACTATGACTGGTAGTTCGGGGATGAAGGTACAAATCCAACCTAAAAAAGATTGAACCTGCCCTAATAATAGGCCTCTACTTTATTCTGATCGTATTCATGTGTGCTTTCTGACTAACATGCAATCAATAGGTTTACTCTAAACCTCTTTATCTATGTTGGTTGAATATTAATGCACAAACAAACTATTATTGGCGATCACATGAATTATAATCAAATTAACCCTAAAAAGATTATTAATTATCTTATATAAGCGTGATTACAAGTACAAATTCCCTTTAAATATGCATAAAAGGTATGATCAAGCAATAACAATAAATATAAATATCAACAACATAATAATAATCATAATAATAATAACAATTTTAATTAATAATAATCATAATCATGTTAAATCATAATATTAATAGCAAGATCCTAGGCATGATACTAACAAGATTAATAACAAACCCTAGCATGTCACTAAGCAATAAAGATCAGATATATAGCCCTAACATGCTACTAACATTGTACACACCCATTTGTGTCTCCCCAAAACCAAACCCGGTGATGAGTATCTTTCACGGCGAATCATAATCGAATGAGGTGAAAGTGTGGAAAGTCTGGTGTTGTGGATTGTTTTTTATTCTTTTCTTTCTCTCTGTTTTTGAAAACCTATTTTTAAGAAAACAGTTAATCTATTTTGGTTTGGTCCATGGCGAGGGTCCAATAATGGTATAGTTGGATGGGGCTTGAAAAGAGCTTTCTAACGATATATTATAAGCTCAATTCCGATGAATAATGAGGAAGTTATGACCAAATTACTAAACTGGGCCCGGTTTGATCTTTATATGCGGCCCAATGATCTAGAGGAGGGCCTAATATGGATTTATCATTCTTAATGCAATTAGAATTGATTTTAGTTTTCTAGATTCTTCTAGAAGGTTCTTTTCATTCCTAATTTAATTAACATTGATAAATTGACTTTGGTTGACTTTTTAGAGTTTTAATCAGAATAAAAGAAGTGTTTTTAAGGAAAATACGATTTTTCCCTTCTGTACGGCTAAATTTTATCAAAACTAAGAAAACACGTGAAATTAATTACTAGCGCCTAACGACAAGGATTAGCGCCTGGTGCTAGCCTTAGCGCCTAGCGCTAATGTCCAGCGTTTGGCGCTAACCTGTTTTATTCTCTTCGAAACTCTGATTTATTTTTCTATTCGTCTAGCTGATTTTCTCTATAAATAGCCTCCTAAAACCTCCGTTTTGAATCATCAATTTCCATAAACAACAATTATTTTTCTTATTCTCTCTAGTTTTCAAGATTTCTTCTCTCTCTTTTCTAAACTAGCCCTTTTGCATACAAAATTCCGCATTCACAAGACCGAGAAGCACCTAGCCAAGTTCGAAGTTTCCTTCTCCCTAGACGTGAAAGGTTTTAATTTCTGAGGGTTTGGTCCCATATCTCTATTTCAATTATTATTTAATTTAATTGTTTGATTTATATTTTCCTTGAAGTTACTAATGTGTGTATTTTGTTATTAGAAAGAGATACGAGGCATCCAAGTAAGTGCTTTAATTGGTTTATTGATATTATGATATAGAAATCATGTTTAGGTTGCTATTATGATTCCTAGTATCATGTTTAGGGTAACAATTATAATTTCTAATATCAAATATGACAATTATGATTTCTGTGATGCTTCCTATTCTCTTCCTAATATTTTTCCTAGTATCATGTTAGGGTTAAATATTTGATCTTTATTGTTTAGTGACATGCTAGGGTTTGCTATTAATCTTGTTAGTATCATGCTAGGATCTTGCTATTATTATGCTTTAACATGATTATGCTTATGATTATTATGATTATTATGATTCTTATAATTATTTTGATTATTATTATGTTGCTTGATATTTATTGTTATTGCTTGATCACGCCTTTTATGCATGTTTAAAGGGAATTGGTAATTGTAATCACGCTTAATAAGATAATTAATAATCTTGTTTAGGGTTAATATGATTATAATTCAAGTGATCGCTAATAATAGTTTTGTTTGTGCATTAATATTCAACTAACACAGATTAAACAGGTTTAGGGTTAAACCTATTGATTGCATGTTAGTCAGAAAGCGCACATGAATACGATCAGAATAAAGTAGAGGCCTATTATCAGGGCAGGTTCAATCTCTTTTAGGTTGGATTTGTACCTTCATCCCCGAACTACCAGTCATGGTTCCATACCTATTGGGGTTGACGATCTCCTGGATCGTTAAGGGGTGTGACCTTCACCTTGTGAACGGTTTACAAGTTCCTAAAATTTGTTGGCGACTCTTTTGCTCTATCTTACAAGTTCCTAAAAACACGTAGGAAATTTGAGGAATATCTTTCACAACTAGGATCGAAATAATGTTGCACGAAACTGGAAAATTTTATCGACCACAGAAAGCTGTTGAGGCATGTAGGAACTAGCGTCAGAAAATAGAGTCTAGCGCCACTGATTTGACTCTAGCGCCAGGTGACTGCTTCTGTCGCCAGGCGCCAAAGCCAAATTGTTGGCACCGGCCTCTGTTCGGTGGCGCCAGATTCTTCCAATACCGATCCAGAAATATGCGTTCTAATTTCGACCAGTTTTTAGCACTGTTTGCTCGATCCTACTTCCTGATTGAGTTTTTCTCACTTTTATGAAACCCATATCTTTTCTACATATGGACATAAACCTCTGGGAATTCATGCTCCATCTACCTGATTGAACGCTCTGTGCAACCAAAGGTACATCCGAGAATATTGAATTCACCAAACCATGGAAGCGAGTTTTTCTTAACTCGCAGTGTCCCATCCACTCGCGCCAATCCTTCACGGTTAGGCTTCCACGCGGTGCATCCGGACAATTAACCATGGACCCTCTTTGACTAACCCATGTCCCGAACTTTAGAGAACTTGAGCCGTGGTTAGGTTGCAAACTCATTGCACCATATTGTGCCTACTTAGACAAATTGTGCATTATTTGTTGTGCATACTCTATGTGTTTTTTTCTAACTGTTTGTTTGACTTGTGTTAAGACTAAATAAACTGATTAATGACAAAAAGAACTTGCCTAATTAATTAATTAATTAATTAATTTTAGTAATTAAAGTCTTAATAATTTAATCGGAGTTGACTTAGTACGACTTTAGGCATACCCTGTAGAGTAATAATACCGAAAGTAGTCCCAGATCGACGTTCCAGCGATGACGCCGAGATTTGGACTACAGCGCCACCATGTGGAGTGTAGCGCCTGGCGACAGTCCTGTTGTCTGGCGCTACACTACAAAGAGAGGCGCTAGTCCTGTCGTTTTAGCGACAGTTCGGTTTATTGCTCGAGTCATCACCTTGTGTCTAATTGAACAGTTTGCTAATCAATTCGGTTAATTTTTACTGATAATAATACCTTGTCAAGTCCTTAATCGAGTTTAGGCGTTAAGTCCCATGGTCTTACACAAGAGTAGACCTGGCAAATGGGTCATTCGGGTCGGGTCATTTTGGGTCGGGTCAAGTTCGGGTCAAAAGATTATCGGGTCAAGTTCGGGTCGGGTCGGGTCATTTTGGGTTGATTTCGGTTCGGCTGATAATCAGGTCGGGTCGGGTATCGGGTCAACACTTCGGATCGAGTTCGGGTCGGGTCAAGTTTGAGACGGGTCAGTTTGGGTCGGGTCAATTTTCGGGTCGGGTCAGGTCAATTTTCGGGTCCAATTTCCGGGTCAACTTCGGGTCGGGTCAACTTCTAGTCGAGTCATATTCAAGTGATTCATTGGGTTAAATTCAACTCTTTATATATATTTATTTATTTTTTGACGAAAAACTCACTATATTTATTAAGGCTATTTTTTTCATGGATTATAGTAATTGTTTGACTTTTATTAACCTTTTTTTTTGTGTGTATTTAGAACTGTAGACTGAGAATCACTTTCAGGATCTCCTGAAACTAAGAGGGATGCTCTAACTAATTGAATTATACCTCACTCTCTTATTGATCTTAGTTTTAATACGTACTCTTATTATCATTGTCATTGTTGTAATAATTTCTTTGAATTATTCTTATACTCCCTCCGTCCCAAATTACTCTTAATGATTTGACATTTTGCATTATTCACACATCTTACTTTGACCATCTTTTGTAGCTATTATATGAAAGTCAATGTAGTCATGTAAGATGTTGTTGGGTCTAATTTAATGTATAATTTCCTAATAATTTCACACATCTTACTGTTTAAAACTTATATAATTATTTACTAAAATAAGTTAAAGGTCGGGTCATTTTCGGGTCGGGTCAACTTTGGGTTTCGGGTCAATTTGGGTCGGGTCATCTCGGGTCGGGTCGTTTCGGGTTGGGTCATTTCGGGTTTCGGGTCAAGGTCGGGTCAATTCCACTTCGGGTCGGGTCGGGTTCATTCGGGTTTTGGGTCAATTTCGGGTCACTGGTTTCAGGTCAATTTCGGGCCATGGGTCGGGTCATTTGTGTCGGTCATCGGGTCTGGGTCAAGATTGCCAGGTCTACACAAGAGTCAAAACATGTCACTTGCACTCACCATGTAAAGCACACACTAATATATATGCACACTTTGACCATGTCTAAGAGAGTCATGTATGCGCGTATTTTCCGTCATTTTTTTAGGGAGGTAAGTCGGATATTAATCCTCCAATTAAACCACCTGTTTGAACCCTATACTTAATTCCCAAAAATATACACCTTATTTTTGCAAAAAATATGCACCCTATTTTTGCTTTTTTCTTATTCTAAACCCGTAAAGTCAAAGTCAATTTGAGTCAAGTCATTAAAACAAAAATGGTTTAATTTACAGCGCATGGTCAAGAAAGGAAGGGCGTTTGATGAAAGACAACCTTTTTATTCAAGTTCAACTTTTCGACAAACCAATCGCTCGAAAAAGGAAAGCTAAAAAGATAATAGAAACTAAAGAGGAAGTTAATGAGCTCAGGAACCAATTGATTACTGTGACTGAGGCGTTGAAGGTTTTAACCCTCAAAATCGATGATCCTGTGAAGCAACAACAAATGGACCTCATGCAAGAAAGGTTGAGCAAGCTGTCTAGTGACTACAAGTTTCAAGGCATTAGCTCACAAGGGGTCTCGGTGGACAAGGATTTTCTTCCGCAGAAGTTCAATGCCAACGACATCCCGAAATTCAAAGCGACAGACAACCCTTACTTTCACCTAAGAGCTTTTGAAACAATAATGAGTATTAAGGGTATTGACAAGAAGGTGTTTCCCTCTTTGTTTTCTCTATCTCTTGAAACTGTTTGCCAACAATGGTTCTTCTCTCTTGAGAAAGAAAGAACCTCTATTTGGGAGTCAATAGTAAACGCTTTCATTGATAGGTACAAGTGCAACATTCAAGTTGAAACTGACTATAGGGAACTTGAAATTCTCAAGCAGAAAGATAATGAAGGTTTTACATCTTTCTTCAACAAATGGAGAGAAACCTCTACTAAGATGATTGAAGTACCAAGCAAGAAAGAATCTGTGAGGTTGTTCATCAGGAACCTTTCAAGAGAAGTACTCCAAGCATCTCAAGTACCAAAATAATCTCCGTACCTTTAAGGCCGTTTATGACATTGGAATTAACATTGAAGACGACGTAGCTAAGCTGAAAGCTGCTAACGGTAACTCCAACAGTGGCTGGAAAGGCAAGAAGAACGACAATCCTTCTTCTTCTAAAACCACCCACTCAAACAATGTTAGCACCTTTAATTTAAGTGAAGTCCTTGCTATGAATAACCAAGGGCAAAAGAAACCATTTAGGAGGAACTTTACTCCTATAGGTATGAGTTATGACACCGCATTTGACCGACTAAATGCAAAAGGTCTTATAAATCCTGTTGGACCATTTAGGGATCCAGTAGTCGAGAAGAGTACAGCTAACTAGAACCCCAATGCACATTGCAATATCACCAAGGTAGGGGTCTTCTTACCGAAAATTGTTGGAAGCTTAAGGAAGCTATCCAAGATTTAATTGATAACAACAAACTGCCATTGCCTCCTGCCAGTAAGAAGCCAAGCATTGATAATGCACCTCTCGCTCATTCCCTTGCCATCTCTGATGAAGAAAACGAGGTTGATCCCTCATCTCTCATCAAACCTATTGAAGAAATCCATGCTATCGAAGAAGAGGAGGAGATCTTTTTCGATGCCATGGATGACTTTCCTGAACCAACAAGCAAAGAGGATGTGCGGCTGCTTATATGGTCCATATGGGAA
This sequence comes from Chenopodium quinoa, assembly GCF_001683475.1. Lineage (NCBI taxonomy): Eukaryota > Viridiplantae > Streptophyta > Magnoliopsida > Caryophyllales > Amaranthaceae > Chenopodium > Chenopodium quinoa. Next base: position 1,542,712 of record NW_018743327.1, read on the forward strand.
GGATCAAGCTTGCTACGTGAAGTTCTCAAAGTCGCAAAGAAACAGTTAAAGGAGCTTCAGAAAAAGTGTGACAAGGTTCCACCCACGAACAAGAAACCATTTTCTCTACAAGTAATAGACAGACCCAAGAAGAGTAATAAACTCTATACTCCAATTGGGACTTCCTACGCTAAAATGTTCAAAATGCTCTCTGAGAGTGGCAAGGTAAAACCTCTCGAACCGAGACCATTTGAATAGCTAAAGAGGACAGATAGGTTCTACTGTCAATACTATCAATCAGGGGGTCACACTATAGAAAACTGTTTTAAATTTAAAGATTTAATTCAGAAAATGATTGATGATAAAAAGCTAGTCCAGATAAAAAGCTAGTCCAAATTCCACAAGAGGAAGATATTAGCATCAATGGGGTTTGGGACAGCGACGATGAAGACGTCTATCTTAAGGATATGGAAGAACCTCCACTTTCAGTCATATACCCGATAAGAGATTTTTGGGATGAAGAAGATTCATCTATAGACGCCCTCACAAGATCAGGGAGAATGCAACCTATCGTTTCAACACAACCTATGCCAACTATGCAGCAAGTTCCTATACCTATCATAGAAGACAATGATTTTGTCAAACAGTTCAAGAAAACCAAGGTTGATATGCATGTATGGAAGCTTCTAGCAACATCTCGAGAACATAGGTTCATAGTGATGAATGCCTTGGATAAGATAGGGATAGATTCTGACACCACTCCTGAGGAGTTGGCTAACTTCCTTACGAGTGATCTCCCTAGTCCTATCAACTTGATCACCTTTCCCAACAAAGATTTACCTCCAGAAGGTGACAAGTATTATAAAGCACTAAACCTCACAGTAGCTTGTAAGAGAATGAAAGTCCCTATGGCTCTTGTAGACAATGGATCGACAATTAATGTCTGTTCACTCAGAACTGCGAGGATGCTAGGCATAAGGGATGAATACTTAACCCCGTCAACACAAGGAATAAGAGCTTATGATAACACTCGTCGTCAAGCTCTTGGCAATATTACCATGAATATAATGGCGGGAGAGATAGAACACGCTACTACATTTCAAGTGGTAGATATCAAAGCTTCATTCAACTTACTGTTGGGACGCCCTTGGTTTCATGACCTAAAGGTCATCCCTTCATCTCTCCACCAACAGGTAAAAGCCATAGTTGGAGGAATTCCTATCACGATCGATGCTTCACCCATGAGGATTAAAGCTATAAAAAATCCAATCATTAATGTGGAGCACGATGAAGAAGATGAAGTTTTGTGGGGATTTAATGAAGAGGTCTACTTAATCGAGGAGGATGAAAGGACCCCTCTCTGTCACGACCCCCACTCCAATATGACAGTGAACGCTATTCTGAAGAAACAAGGGCATTTTCCTGGAATGACTCTAGGAAAGAAGAAAGGAATAGCAAAATCGCTGGAGTTACCTGGCCTCCCTAAGTTAGACACTTACGGACTTGGTTTCGAACCGACTCGGGAAGATCTTAAGCGAGCCCAGGAAAGGTCTAAGGCGTGTAGGAACGCTCGCATCCAAAAGAAAGCAATCCCAATGGATCAATATCCTCTTACTCTCAATGGACAATTCATAAATGAAGGAGATGACTATCCATGATACGAATTTCCGGAACCTTTTGTTGTAAATGGCATAAGGTAACTGGGATTCGAAATTTTCCTAGATTGCTATTTTCTAGATGAGATCCCAACTCCTATCCTCAAGGAGAAAGCACCCCCATGATTTGACTTTAATATCATGGGATTACTATTTGGGCGAGAAAAAGATGAGCCGACGTACATAGAGGATAACTCCTCGCTCATCCACACGTCCTACAAAGCGAAAACTTTGACCCCTCGAAGCTCATCACTCCAGCGGAAGGATCACTACAAGGGTGGCGCAAGACAATCAAGGTGACTACTCCAAGTGGAAGGAAAATCTCCATTACGACAGGGCAAGGACCGATGTTCGAAAAGTCATATGAGTCAGAGTCAGAGTTAGAGTCTTTTCTTGTAGAGTCATCTAAGTCCTTAGTTGTAGCACCCCCTTATTCTATCTCTTCCCCTAGGATAATTAGCAATCTTCCCTGAGGACGTATCTCTTTTCGATGTAATGATTTCTAAGTTTAATAATATGTCTTCTTCCGCTTACTCCTCGTGCTTTTCTTTAACTCAAGATGACGAGCATTGCTTAACTAACAATGAAAATGACAAAGAAATTATTAAAGCAATGGAAATACTTGAAAAGAAAACACCGATAATTGAGGAAACTGAGACGATTGATATCTCAAATGATTCAACCACTAAAAGAGCGGATTAACAATTAACGAACAAGAAAGAACCGATTTAATTAATCTACTTAAAGAATTTATCGATGTATTTGCTTGGTCATATGAAGATATGCCAGGTATTAATAGAGAAATAGCTCAACACACCATACCGCTGATTCTAGGAATAAAACCTGTAAAACAAAAGTTGCGTCGAATGCTCTTAAAATAAAAGAAGAAGTTCAAAAACAAATAACTGCAGGTTTTATCAGGGTATCCAAATACCCCGAATGGATGGCCAACGTCATCCCAGTTCCTAAAAAGGATGGAAGGCTAAGAATGTGTGTCGACTATCGAGATCTAAATAAGGCAAGTTTAAAGGACGACTTCCCTTTACCACACATCGAAATTTTGGTAGATAATACAGCGAATCATGCACTTCTCTTGTTCATGGACGGATACGCGGGATACAATCAAATCCTCATGGAAGAAGAAGACATGGAGAAAACAACCTTCATAACACCATAGGGTACTTAATACTACATAGTAATGCCATTCGGGCTGAAAAATGCGGGTGCTACTTACCAACGAGCATCGACTGCCTTGCTCCATGACATGATACACAAAGAAGTTGAAGTATATGTGGACGATATGATTGTGAAGTCAAAAGATCGCCCAGGTCATCAGGTAGCCTTCAAAAAATTCTTCGAAAGGCTAAGGAAATACAACATGAGGTTGAACCCATCCAAGTGTGCTTTCAGAGTCACCTCAGGAAAGCTTTTGGGTTACGTCATAAGCTTTAGAGGAATAGAGATAGACCCAAGCTAGATCAAGGAAATCATGTCAATGCCACCGCCCAAAACTGAGAAGCAAATTCGAGGATTTATTGGCCCATTGCAATACATAAGCAGGTTCATATCAAAATTGACAACAATAGTGAACCAATATTCAAGAAGCTTAAAAAGAATGTGCCAGTAGTATGGGATAATGAGTGTCAAAAAGCCTTTGAAAAGATCAAAGACTATCTCGCAAATTCTCCCGTATTAGCACCAACACTTCCAGGAATACCTCTTAGGTTATCTCTAACAGTCATGCTTGCACAATGGGAGCCATGCTTGCACAAGAAGTAGAAGGTAAAGAAAATGCAATCTACTATCTAAGTAAAAAGATGCTTGAGTATGAAGTACGCTATACACCACTTGAGAAATTGTGCCTCGCATTGGTGTGGGCCACAACTAAGTTAAGACATTACATGCTCGTGCATAAAGTATTTGTAGTCTCCCGAATGGATCTACTCAAGTATTTATTCGAGAAATCTACACTCAATGGGCGCATATCAAGATGAATAGTCAACTTAGCCCAGTTCGATGTAAGATTCATGCCTCAAAAAGCCATCAAAGGATCTGTGGTCTCAGATTTTCTAGCGGACTTTACAATAGAAGATTCAATGCCAATACACGACAATGAATTTCTAGATGAAGACTTGATGGTCACAGAAGATGATACTTGGACCTCATACTTTGATGGAGCCTCAAACCAAAAGGGATGTGGCTTTGGAGTATTACTAGTATCACCTAAGGAAGAGCATGTTCCTATCTCCATAAAGCTAGATTTGGACGTTACCAACAACGCTGCTGAATACGAAGCATGTGTGATAGGCCTTGAACAACTTTGGAATTGGGAGTGAAGAAATTACGAATATTCGGGGACTCTTCATTGATCATTAACCAGATTTATAAAAGATGGAAAGTAAGGAGCGAAAGTCTAGCCCCTTACCAAACTTATCTGGAAACTCTCACTAATTAGTAAGAAAAGGTGGAATACACGTATCTACCTAGAGAGGAAAATCAATTTGCTGATGCCTTGGCAAGACTAGCCTCGATGGTTAGGATTCCTTCGTAAATCGAGCGAATTCCTCTAACTATAGAAAAAGGCATAAACCGGCTTATATTCAAGCTATAGAAGATGATGAAGTGATCCAAGATGAAGAAGAAGAAGAAGAAGAAGAAGAAGAAGAAGAAGAACAGTGGTACACGGGTGTACACGGATATTCTTAATTATGTCACCAAAGGAGAATACCCTCCTCATGCTGACAAAAGAGCAAAACGAGCATTAAGACTCTTGGCTTCCCAATACGTACTCATAGACAATGAGTTACATAAAAGGGTACCTAAGGGTGAGCACTCTTATGTGTAGGAAAAAAGGATGCCCAAAGAGCAATGAGGATAGTCAACGAAGGCATTTTTGGAACTCACATAAATGGAAAAATGCTAGTCCAAAAGAAAATGCGAGAAGGATACTATTGGACTACCATGAATAGAGATTGTCATCAATACATCAATGCTATCAAACTCGTATGGCTAGGAATTTTAATAAGAAGGTCAAGACAAGAAACATCAAAGTAGGAGACTTGGTGTTAAAATCATTAAGGAAAAATGTTTTAGATCTAAGGGGTAAATTTAGGCCTAATTTGTCTGGACCCTATATTGTTAAAACAATCCTATCAGGAGGTGCAGAAAAATTAACTGATATGGATGGCAATGAGTTCTCGAACATGACAAATCTTGACCAACTTAAAAAGTAATACCCATAATTACTTGAGTAGGATACTCAAGAGAGCTACGTTTGGCTTGATTCCTTAAGAAAGGATACGTAGGCAACCCTTTACGGGTAAGGCCACTTTACTTTTTGCAAACCTCGCATCCCAAATTTAAAAATAAATTCGACAGAAATTCGACGAAGCATCGGAGTCACATAAAAAGTTCTGTCGCCAGCCGATTGACTTTAGCGCCAGACGACAGTGTCCGTTGTCTGACGCTAGAGGCAACCCTTTACGGGTAAGGCCACTTTACTTTTTGCAAACCTCGCATCCCAAATTTAAAAATAAATTCGACAGAAATTCGACGAAGCATCGGAGTCACATAAAAAGTTCTGTCGCCAGCCGATTGACTTTAGTGCCAGACGACAGTGTCCGTTGTCTGACGCCAGACTGCCATAGCTAGCGCCAGTCGTAAAAAAGTGACGCCATTTTTCTGGGAGTACCTTGGAATAAAACGGTGATTTTCAAAAAAATTTCGACTTTCGTACTCGAAAAAATTTCTGGAAAATTAAATTTTCAGTTTTCATTGCTTTAATAAATTAAATTTAAAGGAGATGATATAAATAAAAAGCTGAAATTTCATTAATAAAATAAACTAACGAATTACATTGTTGATGGAATTTAAATAAAGCTTAAATAAAACAAATTAACTTTAAATTTAAAAAGTCTAAAAATTGAAAGTTAAGCAATGCTTTAATCTTTCTTCTCTTTCTTTGCTCTCTTCCAATTTTTGTCTACATCCTCTTGATAGGCTGTCGTCGAGCCTACCAAAGATAAAAACCTAACTTGGTCTCTCTAATGGGTAGAAAGGGCAAGTAAGGGTCGATCCCACAAGGACTAAGGGGAGAATTAACAAGTATCGATTTGTGATAAGCTAAGTCAAATCTTTTTGGGTTTTGAGTTATAATGAAAAACTACAAACAATAATAAAAAGGATCTTTGGAAGGTATCCACCAATTAAGTCATTCACAAACTACAATTTAACATACAAAACATAGCAATTTGGGGATAAATTATGGGAAGTCATCTAAGGCACCCAACTACACTCTCAAGCTAGAGGGATTACTTGAGTTATGAATACAACCTACTCTCGCGGTTACAAAGTGTAAAACAAGTGTTAAAGCATTATCACGATGACATAAACATTCCCTTGACTGTAAATTCCTATTCTCATGGCATTTCAAGTCAATTAAGCATAAGGGAACTAACTCAAGTTCATCTCTCGATCCTTCGTTGAGAAAGCTTAGATAAATAGTTCTAGCAATGGCCACTTACAAGAACTAACAATGAAACCACTTAAACTTAAATAATTAACATCCCACATTAGCTAAATCAACACATGCAGACAAGTATTTGTGAATTCATCAATGGTTTCAACCATCCCAAGTAAAAGAACTACTCACACATCATTATAAATTGCAAAACTAAAGTAGTAAACTACTAAGAACATGAATCCAAACACTAATTTAACATAAACAAGTAATAAAACTAGAAAAGATACAAAAATAAGTAATTAAATAAATAAAATAAGAGAGAGAGTAAGAAATTCTCATTGATAATGCAAGAAATAATCAAATCTTCAAGTCTCCTTCCTTCAATTCTTCATATTCCAAGATTCCAACAAGTTTTTCACACTTTCTCTCTCTAGAAAATGAGAGTTTCTCTCTCTAAAAATCCTAACCTAAGCTAAAACTACTGTAAGAAGATCCCCCTTTAAAAAATGAAGCCAAATAGGTATTATATAACCCCCAAGTAAAAGGACGGAGAACACGAGGAAACGACCCGTCTACAGGTCGGCACAGACGTGCCAAAGGTTGCACGGACGTGCAGACCTGTTAAAATACGACCAGTAGCTACTGCCTGACCTTGCACGAACATGCTTCATTTGGCATGGACGTGCAGTGACTTGCACGGACGTGCCACTTATTGGAACGGACGTGCATCTCTTTTCTAGCGAAACAACTTATTTTCGGAAGGTCATAACTTCTTCGTTACTCATCAGAATAAGGCACGTCCAGTCGTTGGAAAGCTCTTGAGATGAACTTTAATCTTCAATTTTAATCACTTCAAAATGTTGAGTGGAACAAAATTTATGGCCAGTTGAAGTTGACCTTAGTGCAAAAATCCTTCCAAAACTTTCCAAAAGCTTTTCATTTCTCTTTAAGGCACTCATCCTTCTTCCTTAATTTCTCTATCAACCAAGCTTTCCCTTCTCCTTTTTCACTCATGCTTGATCACGTCCATATATAGTGCTAAAAATAGCTACATTACATTAAAAACACAAACAACCCGTGAAGCATTGATGGTACAAAATTTGTATAAAAATAGGATAAATAATGAACTTTGATGTCGAATAATCACGAAAACAAGGTTCAAAAGTACCCTAAAATCATACCAAATAAAAATTTATCACCTCTTCATCATCCATCACTTTAGCTAGTAGGCATCCTTTAGAGGACCTACATTCAATTTTGGAGTAAATAGTTTCTCCCTTGGCTAGGACTCCATGTTTTTTCTCTACCCAAGCCTTCTTCTCTGAAGTGTCAGCTTTTCTTTTCCCTTTATCCTTTGTAGAGCTCTTCTTCTTAGGTATTGTAGGTGTTTTGAATTCAACCTTTTCACCCAAGAGTTCCTTAACGGGAATCACTTTGTCACCTAGAAGACTCTTCACATCAGTTTTACTCTGACTTTTCATCATGTCCTTTGAAGGTTTCTTGAGAAGCCACCTCTTCACATCATTGGGCAAGGAAGGAGGAACCTTTTAGGTAATCACTTCCCATAAAGGTCTAGTGCTCCAATAAGCATCAAATTTTTCTACTTCTTGAGAAATAGGGAATTCATAGGGACGATGGAGACCCCCAGAAGGAATTATTTGAAGTAGGCCGTATTGTCTTTTTACCCTGCAGGGATAATAAAGAAATTTTGGTTAAGCTTGGAAGACGACAAAAAGGTTGCTTGTTGACACCAACCATCTTCTCTATTTTCCACCAAGAGATGACCCAGTTGATGGCAAAGTTGCAAGAGGTAAAGACCTTCTTCCGCTCATGGCGCCCCATTTTAGAGAAGCGTTTCTTTCTTCTCACAAAGCAATTTGGAGTGTATTTTTCAACATTGCCGGGAGGACTAATTAATTCTAGTCTCTCCATTAGCCACATCTTCAAAAAAATCCAATGCAAATAAATTAATATTACTATACAAAAATATATTTTTGATTTCTGTAATTAAAAATAATTAATTTTCTACCTGTAATAAAATTGGAGAGCCCTAAAAAGGTGCTTTTGGATTTCTCTTCAATTCATCAAGACTAAGCATAGTCTCTCCAACAATTAATGGCATTGGATTTCACCTTTCAATTTTCTCCAAAAAAGTTGATATAATTGCTTGACCCTCATTAGTTCTACTACTAGTGAGAAGATATTGGTTAAGCATGCAAAAGAGAAAAGCCCTTCTTCTATAAACATGAAAAGACTCAGAATAAGGTCTATCAAAATAATGGCGTGCAAATTCTTTTAAATTGACTATGTTACCATCTACTATATTTGTTAGATTTTTGTCCTTTAAATTAAATAAGCGCTCGAAATCCTTCTAATAATATTCATTTATTCTAGGGATTACTGCAAGATCTAATGCATGGAAGCCAAAGATAGCACCGAATTCTTCCGACAAAGGGCTAATTTCATCACACCTTAGTCTAAAACAATGAGTATCCATATCCCAATATTCTAGGCCGGTATGAATAAAGTCTATATCAAGATCTACCCCCTTGACACCATAGATATCCCCCATATGAAAAAAGTCTAATTCTTTTCACTCCTTGGCAGTTAGAGACCGACACTATTCATGAGTGAAGTTGGTAAAACTCTTAGTGATTAAAGACATGATTATTTATTTCAAAAGCTAAGACTATATTTAATCTGCTGAAATTATGAAGAAGATCGGCAGATCAGGGGGCTATTTATACACAATATCGGCACAGTTTCAATCCGGAAAGGATTCGGAGTCAGTGCGTGCTCATCAGCGCCAGACGCCAGAGTCTGTCTCCTAACGCAAAAGCTTGGCACCAAGCGCTAAGCAGAAGCGTTTAGCGCCAACGCATAATGAGTGGCGCCAGGTGACGCTGACGTGTCTTATCAAGTGAGCTTTTCTGAAACCGCATTTTTTTTGCTGATTCGAATCTGAACATTGTCTTTACAATTTTTTTTACCCTTTTATACCCTTTTAGTTAAATATATTAATTATATTTTTTAGATTTTATTTAGACTTAATTTTTAAGTTTTTTGTAAATCCAATATTTTTATTTTTATTTTTCATTTTTTTTAGTGGAGAAAGTCGGATACCCTCCATCAATAATTAATATGACGGAATTTTTGCGCAAAATTATTAATTATCACAATTCTTTGCACACACAAACATGCACATAAAAATGAAAAATAAATGTTAAATAAATAAACTCATAATGATATGTATATAAAAATGTGTCTAATAAATGAGTCTAATAAAGGAAAAGTTGTTCTATCAAGTCAAAATAATAAAAAGCACGGGCATAAACTACGGCGCCGGAGAACGCAGGTGATGAGAGACGCCCATCATGTCATAAAACTGCGCAGTACGAGGAGTAACTTCTCCTCCAGCTCCAGCTCCAACTCTAGTCTCCTCGGGAGGTGGAAAACTCAGCACAGGGTTTGTCCACCCAAGATCACCCTGAGGGTGAGGCTGCGGAGGCTGTTGCGATGACGAGCCGACCTCGTACATCCCACCACCTCTAAGAGCCGAGGTAGCCTCTCCCTGGCCTACCGGCTCAGCATGTGCACCCTCAGATGAATATCCCGAGCCCTCCATCGCTTCGGTCCCAGCAGCCTCATAATGACCACCCCGACCGCCAAAGCCAGTACGACAACGTCTCGAGCTAGTCCTCGCCGGGTCTCTCCGGACGTCAGGTCTCGTCCGGTTATGAGAAGGAATGGGCTGACCCTGCAAGAAGAAACTAAGTCAGAAACAATCAAAATAGAAGCAAAAATGTAAAAATAAGAAGGAAGGTTAACTCCTGAACGGCGTCATCGCGTCGACGCGTAGCCACATTATTCCTCATCCGAACGAGCTGGCTTCGGAAGGCATCCATACACCGTGCCATCGTTGTGACCACCTCGCGCGAGAACTGTCAAAAAAATAAAGTCAGTAACAATGCATAACATACCTGAACAAATTGCAAATAAATAAATCTTACCCGAGTCTGGTGGTGAGGAATCGACCGCTCCACGAAGCGCCCATCCTCAGGAGCCGGAGGAATCATCTCCTCGATCGGCCCGTATGTCCCCTGATAATGGATGGACATATGAGGTGGCACGAACTCAGTACGTCCAGCCTGACGAAAGCAAATGAAAGTCAGTAAAATATCACTTGGGGGCTACATAACGAAATGTAAAAGATGAAAATCATACCGCCACCTCCTTAGCAAGAACAAGGGCTGAAGCTAACAGCAGCAGCAGCTCCTCCTCATAGCACCGCCAAGGGATCGCATAAGATTGCCAAGGGGTACCAGCCCTCTTTGACATGCTCACCAGCCTCGCGCCATTGAACATATGACGCGGCGGAGGAGCAGGAACGACGAAAGTGTCTGAGGAATGATGAATTGAAACCCTATCTCCAAGATATGCAATCGCTGCATATGTCCCTAAGTAGTAGCGACGCTCAGCGGTGTACTGCGCAGCTAATCCAGGGACAACCAAGCTGATCCACGGCTGGTACTACACGTCAGGCTCCTGCGAAGAACGCCTATGAGATAAGAATCTACTAAAGGTAATATGAAAGTGTTCAACTATACAAAGAACCATACTGAGATGATCTGATCTCGGACATAAGCAGTCGACATCCCAGCATGGCGGCCTCCCTAACAGGCGCTCACTGGAAGCCTGCGCGGCGACGGTCTCGCCGGCGCAACTGAAGGAAAGTACTCGTAGAACCAGATCTACAAAAGGCAAAATGTATCAGCAAGTGTTAACCAAAGCTTAGAGCTAAACTTTATGGGAGATAAAGTATACCTCTACTACTCTCCAGAAGCCGAACAGAGCGATGTTCCTGTGAAGGACCAGTGTCGACACGAGTCTCATAACGCTCGAACAAAGTCAACATAGGCCAAGATGGCCCAGTCATAGGTCCCGATCAAGTGAAGATCACGGACCACATGTAGGTAGTAAAGCAGCACTCTACTACCCTTGTCAGTGGAAAACGTCCCTGGCAGCAAGATAAGCAAAAAGATACGCACCCGCTATTCTCGGGTGGTCGCATCATCCTCTAAAGCTGCCACCAGAGTCGATCAGCGAATGCCTTTAGCGCTAAACTTAGTCAACTCTACCTCAGCACGAGCCCGAATAGCAATCGGACCCAACATCTCCTCAACCTCAGGTGAGAAGACACTAATCTCGCTGTCGAACGACAGCGCAGTAGAACTAAACTCTAGTCCCGTAATGAGACTGAAGTCGGTCGGGGTGACCATCATCTCACCCCAAGGAAAGTGAAGGGTGTTGGTGGTGTCCCAAAAGAACTCCACCAGGGCGCGAGCCACGCGGTGGCCCCGTTAGAGGAAATCATGGCCTCTAAGGTCTCGAACAGTGCAGTCAACCCGCAAGATTCCTAGAGAAGTCTCACATCTCCATCGACGCCGGGTACAAGTCACCCTGGGTATCGCAGCCTGAGCCGTGGTAGCGCGTCCAACCAACCGTGATCCCACGTCGCACCCTCTTAGAGATGTGGTGGACGGGGGAGAAGTACAGATTCCGCTCATCCCACTCCGGGAGGGGACCAAGAGAAGTGGACGGGTCAGCGTCCTCCTCTACGGGCTCATGCTCCCGTCGTGTGTCTCGGGATCGTGAACCCGAACCTCGTTGTCTATCCATACTACATTGTGCAAAATCATCATAAATTAAGGTTCTATAGTATCTAAGGTTCGCCTAGCCGCAAGATACTATGTTTGCAAAAAAAAAAAACAAAGTACATAGTACTAAAATAGAGCACAATTTTAATTGAGCATACACGGCATTTTTCAGGCATTTAAACAATTTCTTGCAATAATATGGTAATTATTGTGACAAATTGGACAACAATTACTAGCGAAAACATCAAGAACAAGCCTTATTGTATTCCCAACCTTAAGAGGTCCAACAATGGTGATTTGTTCGTTTCTTCACCAAATTGAGTCAAACAAGTCTCAAATTACTCCCAAGGCAATATGTAAACATAATCAAGCAATTTCATGGCATAAAATTTGACAAACAAAGTGAATGAAGCATTATAAGTATTGAATTTTCATGAAATTCGTGAACAAACATGTGCAGAATTCATAAAACCGAAGTGAGTTTGGAGAAAACTTACATAGATCGGGAAAGTAGATGAAATAAGCTTCGAGTTGCAACAAACTTGAGTGAATTTGGTTGAGAAACGAGCAAGAACGAGTGAATTGAAGCTTGACGGCGATTCTCAAACGAAAGCAAGCAGCAGCAGCAGCGAAAATGATGAAGAAAGGGATATATATGGAAATCCGGACTCTAACGCCAAGAGACAGGCTTTGGCGCCAAACGATAAGGTTTAGCGCCTGGCGCTAGAGCCAAATATGTAGCGCTAGTGATATTTCAGTGGCGACAGAATGCCTAGCCACTCAGAACGGATATTTCGACCTCTTACAACAAATTTGGGTTCCTTGGTACGCCAGTTAGCCCCTCTAAGTAATTTGATATGATTTAGTAATCGGCTTGATTACGATTGCATAAAGTGATCGATGATGAATGATCATCTCACTTAACTTAAAGCGCCTAAGCATTGGCTCATCGCAAAGCACCGACATAATGGTTCATATATCAAAGGCACCGACATAATGGTTCATACAGTAGAGGCACCCACATACTGGTTCACAATTCAGAAGGCACTTACGTACAGGTTCAAAAGCAGTAAAAGTGTCGACGTACAGGCATAGCAAAGCAAAGATCGACAAGCGCGGGTCTTCGATAATTTTCATTGGAATATTATCGCAACAAATGAGGATAGCTTCAGTCGAGGATATCTTCGACAGCGTTCCCTAGCTTGCAGAGAGTTGTCACAAACAACTGGAGGTGATTTCAAGCGAAGTTATCTTCGATCATGTTCCCTAGCTTGCGGAAGATGGTCACAAAGCGCTAGAAGGTGGTTTCAGGCGCAACAATATTCGATGGGGTTCTCTAGCTTGCATAAGTCTATCATGGCGGAATTGGAGGCAGTTACAGGCGTAGCAGTCTTCAGGTGGTATTCTCTAGCTTGCAGAAGATTGTCAAAACAAACAACAGGATGGCATTCCCTAGCTTGTGGAAGGTTATCACAACAGCAAATGCAACAACAAATCGGTTACTTCCAGAGACGTGTGCTCGACGGTGCAAGATACGCGTTTCTTAACTCTTTTATCTGTTTAACTAACGCTAGTTTGCAGGTATCGGCGTTACAAGAGTGGTTTAGGGTTAAAGAACGTTCTGAATCATTCTCTGTCCCTATCGTTACTTTGACTTTTGTTTTCAAAACTTGCGTTTCTACAAACTCAGTTAAAGTGGGGGCTTCTGTAGACACCCATTTGTGTCTCCCAAAAACCAAACCCGGTGATGAGTACCTTTCACGTCGAATCATAATCGAATGAAGTAAAAGTGTGGAAAGTCTAGTGTTGTGGTTAATTTTTAATTCTTTTCTTTCTCTCTATTTTTTGAAAACCTATTTTAAAAAAACAGCCAATCCAATTTGGTTTGGTCCATGAGGGTCCAATAATGGTATAGTTGGATGGGGCTTGAAAAGAGTTTTCCAACGATATATTATAAGCCCAATTCCGATGAATAATGAGGAAGTTATGGCCAAATTACTAAACTGGGCCTGATTTGATCTTTATATGCGGCCCAATGATCTAGAGGAGGGCCTAATATGGGTTTATCATTCCTAATGCAATTAGAATTGATTTTAGTATTCTAGATTCTTCTAGAAGGTTCTTTTCATTCCTAATTCAATAAGCATTGATAAATTGAATTATTTGACTTTTTAGAGTTTTAAACAGAATAAAAGAGTGTTTTTAAGGAAAATACGATTTTGTCCTTTTGTACGGCTAAATTTTATCAAAACTAAGAAAACGCGTGAAATTCATTACTAGCGCCTGACGATAGGGATTAGCGCCTGGCGCTAATGTCCAGCATCTGGCGCTAACCTGTTTTATTCTCGTCGAAACTCTGATTTGTTTTTCTATCCGTCCGGCTAATTTTCTCTATAAATAGCCTTCTAAAACCTTGTTTTCAATCATCAACTCTCTAGTTTTTTAATTCTCTTCTTTCTCTAAGCTAAAGCTTATCCTTTCTCTCTCTTTTCTAAACCAACCCTTTTGCATACAAAATTCCGCATTCACAAGACCAAGAAACACCTAGCTAAATTCGAATTTTCCTTCGCCCTAGACGTGAAAGGTTTTAATTTCTAAGGGTTTGGTCCTAAATGTCTCTTTCAATTATTATTTAATTTAATTTTTTGATTTTATTATTTTTCTTGAAGTTACTAACGCGTGTATTTTATTATTAGAAAGAGATACGAGGCATCCAAGTAAGTGCTTTAATTGGTTTATTGATATTATGATATAGAAATAATGTTTAGGTTATTATTGTGATTCCTAGTGTCATATTAGGGCGTTTTGATCTTTCTAGTAACATGTTTAGGGCAACAACTATAATTTCTAATTTCAAATATGCTTATTGTGATTCCTGCGATGCCTTTTATTTCTTTCCTAATAGCATGTTAGCATCATGTTAGGGTTAAAGATTTGATTTTTATTTCTTAGTGATATGCTAGGGTTTGTTATTAATCTTGTTAGTATCATGCCTAGGATCTTGCTACTATTATGCTTTATTTTTAACATGAACATGATTATGATTATTATTGTTATAATTGTTATGATTTATGATTATTATTATGTTGCTTGATATTTATTTGTTATTGCTTGATCACGCCTTTTATGCACGTTTAAAGGGAATTGGTACTTGTAATCACGCTTAATAAGATAATTAATAATCTTGTTTAGGGTTAATATGATTATAATTCAAGTGATCGCCAATAATAGATTTATTTGTGCATTAATATTCAACCAACGTAGATTAAACAGGTTTAGGGTTAAACCTATTGATTGCATGTTAGTCAGAAAGCGCACATGAATGAGATCAGAATAAAGTAGAGGTCTATTATTAGGGCAGGTTCAACCTCTTTTAGGTTGGATTTGTACCTTCATCCCCGAACTACCAGTCCTGGTTCCAGACCCATTGGAGTTGACAATCTCCTGGATTGTCAAGGGGTGTAACATTCACCTCGTGAACAGTGTACAAGTTCTTAAAACTTGTTGGCGACTCTTTTGCTCTATCTTCTTTCCCTTTGGACGCCACCGTACTTTAGTGTATGATCACAGTGGGGTTCAAGTTTGGGGTAATGCTTGAAATATTCCCTACATGGCCCCTAACTTGATGATATTTGCAATGCGCATTGGGGTTCCAATTAGTTGTCATCTTCTCAACTGGTGGGTCCCCAAATGGTCCAATAGGAGTTATAAGACCTTTTGCATTTAGTCGGTCAAATGCGGTGTCATAACTCATACCTATAGGAGTAAAGTTCCTCCTAAATGGTTTCTTTTGTCCTTGGTTGTTCATAGAAAGGACTTCACTTAGATTGAAAGTGCTAAAATTGTTTGAGTGGGTGGTTTTGGAAGAAGAAGGATTGTCGTTCTTCTTGCCCTTCCAGCCACTGTTGGAGTTACTGTTAGCAGCTTTCAGCTTAGCCAGGTCGTCTTCAATATTAATTCCAATGTCATAGCCGGCCTTGAAGGTATGGAGATTATTTTGGTATTTGAGATGCTTGGAGTACTTCTCTTGAAGGTAATGAGGTCCATCTGTTGTTGCTTCACAGGGTCATCGATTTTGAGGGTTAAAACCTTTAACGCCTTAGTCAGAGTAGTAAATTGGTTCCTAAGTTCATTAACTTCCTCTCGAGTTGCCATTATCTTCTTAGCTTTCCTTTTTCAAGCAATTGGCTTGTCGAAAAGTTAAACTTGAATGAAAAGGTTGTCTTTGATCAAACGCCCTTCCTTTCTTGACCACGCGCTGTAAATTAAACCATTTTTGTTTTAATGACTTAACTCAAATTGACTTTGACTTTACGGGTTTATAAAAAAAAGAAAAAAGCAAAAATAAGGTGTATATTTTTGGGAATCAAGTATAGGGTTCAAACAAGTGGTTTAATTGGAGGATTAATATCCGACTTACCCCCCTAAAAAAATGACGAAAAACACGCGCATACAAGACTCTCTTAGACATGGTCAAAGTGTGCATACATATTAGTGTGTGCTTTTTATGGTGAGTGAAAGTGACATGCTTTGACTCTTGTGTAAAACCATGGAACTTAGTGCCTAGACTCAATTAAGGACTTAACAAGGTATTATTATTCATAAAAATAATCAAGGTTATTAGCAAATTGTTCAATTAGACACAAAGTGATGACTCGAGCAATATCCCGAACTGTCGCCAAAACGATATGACTGGTGCCGCACTTTGCAGTGTAGCGCCAGACGACAGAATCTTCGCCAGGCGCTACACTCCACAATGTGGCGCTGCAGCCCAAACCTCGACGCCATTGCTGGAACGTTGATCTTGGACTGCTTTCGGTGTTGTTACTCTACATGGTATGCCTAAAGTCGTACTAAGTCAACACTGATTAAATTATTAGACTTTAATTACAAAGTTATTTTAGTCATTAATCAGTTTATTTAGTCTTACAACAAGTCAAACAAACAGTTAGGAAAAACACATAGAGTATGCACAACAAATAATGCACAATTAGTCAAGTAGGCACAATATGATGCAATGAGTTTGCAACCTAACCACGGCTCTAGTTCTCTAAAGTTCAGGATATGGGTTAGTCAAAGAGGGTCCATGCTTAATTGTCCGGATACTCCGCGCGGAAGCCTTACCTTTGAAGAGTTGGCACGAGTGGATGGGACACCGCGAGTTAAAAACTCGCTTCCATGGTTTTGTGAATTCAACATTCTCGGATGTACCCTTTGTTGCACAGAGCGTTGAATCAGGTAGATGGAGCATGAATTCCCAGAGGGTTATGTGATGAGTGACATTTATGTCACTCATAGGATAGTGTTTATGCCTTGTTTTAGCTTGTCTTAGGGTGTTTTGTAGTTGTTTTGTTGGTGTTTTGTAGTTGTTTTGTTCAAATAATGCGTGCATACATGTCTCGATGTGTTTTAAATGAAATCGCGTATATTCTTGAATGCTTGCCTTCATTTCGTGTTTTCATAGTTCCCTATACTTTATTGCTTCCTTTGATGTTTGTGCTTAGGTATTTGAAGTCTTGGATTGCATACAAGAATCCAAGGAAGCATGAGAGAAGAATAGAAGAAAGCAAGATTCAAGGGAGCGCATAATGCGCACAGGCGCGCGGCTGCAGTGTGCGGGCGCGCAGCCCTGTCAGAACCCGCGTAAAAGAGGCGAAATTGCTGAATTGAGGTAGAAAGTTTTGCGCGGCTTGCGCGCGACATGTGCGCGGGCGCACATACATATTGCTCGGGCGCGCAGCCAGCAGCAAGGGCGCACACACCCAAGCACAAGCCGCTCAACCCAGAAATGCGAGGGCGCGGAGCAACATTGCGCAGGCGCACAGGCCGCTGCACGGGCGCACAGATTTGTGCGAGGAAGCACAGCGAGCCGCTGTTCATCTTTTTCGCGACTTCCTTTATATTTGCGAGCCTTGTTTTTGTATGAGAGAACTTCATTTTCCTTTTAGATCTTTTTCCTAGTTTTAGGAGAGCTTCTCCCTCTTAGAGTTAGATTAAGATTTTCTCTTTCTAGTTTAGGAGTAGTTTTAGAGAGAAAAAGCTTGGATTTCCATACAGTATTTGAGAGGTTGAAGAAGCAACTTTGTGGAACTTCTTCTCATCTATTCAATGAGCATTTTCTAACTTTCTCTCATCTTTATTGCTTTGCTTAATTCTTAGTTTTTGCTTTTTGTTTGTTGATTTGAGTAGATTAATTAGTCTGTTTGTTTGATCTTGTTTTTATTCTTATTTTACCTTGTTTTCCATGTCTATCTTCATTATGTTAGCTTAGGTCTTGTTCTACGGAATTGGATGAAGGTTATATTAATGAATTGAATGATTGATTGTGATTAGTATGAAATTGTTTCTTTATTATTGTGTATGGATGATGCTTTTATGGATTAGAATCTTTCTAGCTAATCGATTCTATGCTCTTAATTGTGCTTTAAATCAATTGTGCGAGAGTGAGTTAGTTGAGAGCCCTAAATTCTTACATACCTTTGTTAGGCTAGTTGCACGAGAGTGAATTAGTTTAGTGGGATAATTAACATGATTAATTGTGTGAGAGTGGGTTAAATGTGTTGATGTTCCTAATCGAGGTCATTTTCATCTAATTGTATGATGTTGTTGAATGCATTGATGTAATTGGATCCCACTTTCCCTAGTTTCAGTTATTTGCTCTTAGTAGTGTTTGGTTTAATCTCTCTCTTTCTCACAACCTTTCCTACTAGTCTAATTTGCACAAATTGATACACTTAGTCTTCGTGGTTAGACCTTTTACTTGCCACTAACTAGTTTAGTGTAAGTTTAGGTATTATAAATTTCTAATTTGGTTAGGTTTAGTACACCGACGACCTACGCTTACCCGCGATCAAACTTTGGCGCCGTTGCCGGGGACTAAGGCGTTCATTAGTTTGTGTTGATTAGATTAGCTAGGTTCTTGTATATTATTTGATTTTTGTTTGCTTTTCTTTGTTCTTTGTATAAATATGGCATGCTTATCTTTTCCTCAATTTGATGGTGAACCCTTCTATGCTTACTTTGAAAGACTAGATGATTTCCTTTGTTACCATGGGTGTTATCTTAGTGATGCTTGTGGTATAGGTTATTGGGGCATGAATAAGTATACTAGGGGAATGGTTGAGGACATGAATAATGGTTGATTTTGTCATTTTTCTATGCATGATGCTTGGAATTTCTTCACATGGCTTGCTAGAGATTCTTATGATAGAGAATCTCATGTTTCTTTTTTTGATTCTTAATGTCAAGATTATTTTAATTTTGCATGAATTCTCTTGATACTTCTAATGTGCCTTGTGATGATCCAAATATGCAAGTTGACCCCTTTCCCTCTTATGCTCATTGTGATGAGGTTTGTGCTAATTTTGATGATATGCAAATTGATTTTGATCATGAACCTCAACCCAATAACATTGATGCCCAAATTCTCTCTCAAATGCAATATCTCACCCAACAACTCCAAGAGCTTCAAGAGGAACAAAAATTGAGAGAAGTGAGGCTTGCCCAAGTGATGAGTGCTATGATTGATTTATATGGACGTGAGGCACCTCACTTGGAGTGTCAGAGTGTTGTTGAGGATGATGTGGGGCAAGGGTGTGAAGGTGAGGGGAGATTTTCTTGTGATGAGAGGATTTTTGAGGATTTTTATCCTTATCATTCCCCATTTGAGCTTGAATGCCATCCTTCCCCTTATTCACCCCCTTTGAGAGGTTTCACTTGGTGAGGATGTGAGTGAGCCATCTTCATGTTTGAATGAGGGAGTTCAGATCATGAGGATGATGATGGTGATTTTGAGAAATCAAGAGAGATTGAGAGTCCCTTGAGTGATGGTGGAAGAGTTGTGAATGAAGAAAATGTCGATTTTGAGGATTCCAACCCCCTTCCCCATCTTGATGAGTCTACCTTGCATGTTTGTGACCCTTCTATCCATGAGTCTTTGGACTCATTTGAGGTTATGTCTAGTATGTTCATTGAAGGTGTAACAAAACATTATAGCCTTTTGAGAGAGTTCATTGGAAATGCTTCATGGGAAAGGGATGAGTTTGAGAGAAACCTTTATCCTTTCATGCATGGTTTAGAGACTCTAGGCTTTGAGGATCTTGAGGGAGTTGTTGTTCATCGTTGTGATAGAGAGGAGGATGAGGTTATTTCTATTGGAAAGTTTTTATTTGAGGGAGATTTGAGTCATGAGTGTTCTTTTGAGGATTCTATGATTGATTTTCATGCCCTCATTGGTGATGTGAGGCTATGTGAGACCATTGTTTCTCCTCCCCTTCCTCATGTCCCTTTCTCAAGGAAATTTGACCACATCTCCTACTATCCCATGTTCCTCCCTTATTTTTTCAAAGAGCCTATTGAGGACATTCTCTTGTTTGATGAGACTCTTCCTTTTCATCCTTCTATTATTGAGCAAATGGGTGATTGTGCCACCCAAAAAGATTTTGAGGAGGTTTTGCCTTTTTATTCTTTTCCTTATTTTTCTTCTTCTTTCTCTTCTTATTTTCTTGATTCTTCTTTTGATTTTTCTTCCTTCTTTTGGCATCTTCCTCCTCACTTACGTGCAATAATCTTGTTGCACGTCCTCCTCCCGTCATTTGCCTACTTGTTATCATATGAAATGTGTAGTAGTGCATTTGATAAAATCTTGCGTTTGTTGCAATATTATTTACTAGAGTGGTCTCGCTTGGACGTTAAACAAGCCTTTCTCGGGAAGTAACCCGAGGTTTTTATTGCTTTCATTTTCTTTTTTTTTTAGATTAGATTTTCTCTCATGGAAATGTTTGTGTGCCCCTTGCTAAACTTGATATACACTTATGCATTGGTTTGGATCAAGAATTAAGGAAGTTTAATGCCTATTTTTGCTAGCATATGGAAATCGAGATTCAATTCAAGAGGAAATCGGCTTTGAAAGGTTAAAATGGTTCATTTGCGGGTATTACACCCACCAATATCCGGTAATATCTTTCCTAGCTCTTCCTCTAATGGTTGGTGACTCGTTGGACTTGTGTTGGTTTGTTGGATTGATTTCTTTCTTTTCCCCTCCCATGGATTATTTGGTTTATATTTGACTATATTGTCTTATTCAAGCTTGGGGGGAGGGTATTCTATCATGTTTGGTGGGATGTTGATTCATTTATGCCATGCACTTGAGTATATGCATTTCCATGCCTTTTCTTTTATTTTGAAAAATCCAAAAAGATTTTTGTTTATTTTCAAGGTAATTTTGGCAAAATGTGTTTTGTTTGTTCTTATTTTGGGACTTGAATCCTTGAATGTTTTTCTTCCTAAGTGGTAAATGTATGCACTGTTTGAGAGTGTCATTGGTTGACTCTAGGATACTATATGCTAAGGTAGTTGGGTTAAGAACTTTTAGGGGTCATTGAAGCCTTAGTTAACGGGAATGTGGTAAGATGGAGTTGCTCTCTATAGTGGATTTGAAACCCTTGGTTGGTATTTGTTTGGTTATAATCCCTTGTGAGTTTCATTTGTTCTAGCCTTCATCACCTTGTTGAGTGGCAATATAGGATCCTTGACTATGTATGTCTTAATCCTTGTTTTCACCTCTAGCTTCCAAGATCGTGACCGAGCCACTCTAGGGGAGGAAAAGGGCATCCTTTTCTCATTTTTATTTATCTTCTTTTTATTTTGTTACAAATTTGGTTTTCTATTTTGCATCGACCTACTTATTAACCAATTTGAGCCTAATGTTTCCCGCTCTTGTTTAAACCGCGTTACAAACCTAATGGCCTATGTTTACTAGCCCTTTTAGTTAGTGAAGCATTGGCATGTGATGTTTGAGTTTTGAGAGTGTTGAAATTGAACAAGACATTTTGTGAATTGGTTTAAGTACGGTATTGAAAGTTGAGCTTGAAAAGAAAATGCAAAAAAGTTTGAGAAGAAAGATGCAATTCAAGAAAATCAAATGAAGTTTCAAGAAAAAGTCGTCCATAGTTAAAAAAAAAAGGCACGGACACCAATCTATATATATATATATATATATATATATATATATATATATATATATATATATATTGAAAAAGAAACAAAAAAACACAAAAAATATTTTAGTTTGGTTTCATTTTCTTCCCTAGTTTAAGCATTGAGGACAATGCTTCGTTCAAGCTTGGGGGGGGGGGGGGAGCGTTACTTCGTTTTTGGTATATATTGTGTTAGTGTTGAATCAGCTTGGGGGAGATGGCATTATTGGTATTTTTGTTTGATATTTTGTGACTTCTTGAGTTTGTTTTTGAGAGTAGGCCACTCTTTTGCTTCACTTAGGAAATATCACCAAAATTTTCAAATTTTTACCCCGCCTTAACCCTTAGCCTTACGTTACAACCCAATAAAAGACCCGTAGACTTTAGTGGGGTTAGGTCAAAGAACGGTGGAGGGAGATAGACTTCAAGCCTATGGAGAGAGTATGCATAGTTGAGATGTCGGGATTACCTTCTCAAACTTTTTCATTTCTTTATCTTTTTCCGGTTCCTTCGAGGAATCATGAGAAACTAGCTTAAGGGTTGATTTGAAGCTAGTGGAGAGAACGCGGCCCGATTGGTTGGGGCTAGGGTGGATTGAGTCCTCATTAGTTCTCTATGCTTAGCATATGTTATGTTTCAATCAACCATTGACGTCTTGGAACGTGCATACATTTGTCTATATAGAAAGGTTTGCATTCATTGGTGCTTGTTCTTATCTCTTGTCCAAATATGAATTTGTGTTTTCTTTCTCTTTTTATGTTTCTTTTTCCTTTTCATTTTATCACGTTGCCTTGGTTTTTGTATAGAGTTGTGGGTTAAACTCTTAGGAAACCCTCACGAGAGCACACTCATCCTCTAGGGCGATCTAGCGGTTTAAAGGGCTTGTCTTTAGTTGCTAAAATCGACCGTGATTCCTACGAAAGTGAGTTAGTGTACATTTATGACACTCCTAGGATAGTGTTTATGCCTTGTTTTAGCTTGTCTTAGGGTGTTTTGTAGTTGTTTTGTTGGTGTTTTGTAGTTGTTTTGTTCAAATAATGCCTGCATACATGTCTCGATGTGTTTTTAATGAAATCGCGTATATTCTTGAATGCTTGCCTTCATTGCGTGTTTTCACAGTTCCCTCTACCTTATTGCTTCCCTTGGTGTTTGTGCTTAGGTATTTGAAGTCTTAGATTGCATAAAAGAAGCCAAGTAAGCATGAGGGAAGAATCGAAGAAAGCAAGGTGCAATGGGGCGCGCATAATGCGCACGGGCGCGCGGTTAAAGTGTGCGGGCGCGCAGCCCTATCAGAACCCGCGCAAAAGAGGCAAAATTGCAGAATCGAGGAAGAAAGTTTTGCGCGGCCTGCGCGACATGTGCGCGGGCGCACATAACATCGCGCAGGCGCGCAGATACGGTGCGCGGGCGCGTAGCCAACAGCACGGGCGCACACACCCAATCACAAGGCGAACAACCCACAAATGCGCGGGAGCCCAGCAACATTGCGCGGGCGCACAGATTTGTGCGAGGGCGCACAGCGAGCCCCTGTTCAGCTTTTTTGCGATTTCCTTTATATTTGCGAGCCTTGTGTTTGTACGTGAGAACTTCATTTTCCTTTTAAATCTTTTTATTAGTTTTAGGAGAGCTTCTCTCTCTTAGGGTTAGATTAGGATTTTCTCTCTCTAGTTTAGAAGTAGTTTTAGAGAGAGAAAGCTTGGATTTCCATGGAGTTTTTGAGAGGGTGAAGAAGCAACTTTGTGGAACTTCTTCTCAACTATTCAATGAGTATTTTCTAAATTTCTCTCATCTTTATTGCTTTGCTTAATTCTTATTTTTTGCTTTTTGTTTGTTGATTTGAATAGATTAATTAGTCTGTTTGTTTGATCTTGTTTTTATTCTTATTTTACCTTGTTTTCCATGTCTATCTTCATTATGTTAGCTTAGGTCTTGTTCTAGGGAATTGGATGAAGGTTATATTAATGAATTGAATGATTGATTGTGATTAGTATGAAATTGTTTCTTGATTATTGTGTATGGATAATGCTTTTATGGATTAGAATCTTTCTAGCTAATCGATTCTATGCTCTTAATTGTGCTTTCAATCAAATGTGCGAGAGTGAGTTGGTTGAGAGCCCTAAATTCTTACATACCTTTGCCAGGCTAGTTGCACGAGAGTGAATTAGTTTAGTAGGATAATTAACATGATTAATAGTGTGAGAGTGGGTTAAATGTGTTGATGTTCCTAATCGAGGTCATTTTCATCTAATTGTATGATGTTGCTGAATGCATTGATGTAATTGGATTCCACTTTCCCTAGTTTTAGTTATTTGTTCTTAGTAGTGTTTGGTTTAATCTCTCTCTTTCTCACAACCTTTCCTACTAGTCTAATTTGCATAAATTGATACACTTAGTCTTCGTGGTTCGACCCTTTACTTGCCACTAACTAGTTTAGTGTAAGTTTAGGTATTATAAATTTCTAATTTGGTTAGGGTTTGATGTGTCTATTTTATATATTATTTTACCCCCGTCCCTTGGTCATAATTAGTAGTGTTTTTGGCTCTTTAAAGCCACTTTTATTACTAATTGGTGTTTTCTAGTGTTTTCGTAGATTTGGTTGACTTTTGCAGGGATTTACACTTTTGGAGTATTTTCCCAAGATATTTTGGAGCAATCACGAGCATTGGAGAAGCACGACCAGAGTTTATAGCCCAGGGCCGGTTAGAGCCATCGTACCGGTGATTAAGGGCCCGATATAGGTGATACCGGGGCATTTGGACCGAGTATTCAAGACCCAAAGAGGAAACCCAGATTGGCCCGAAGAATTGGAGCCCAATCGAAGTCCAAATAGTGGCCCAAATGAGCCGTTCGGCCAAAGAGGCTGGCGCCCAGAGGCGCGCCCGACCGGGTGGGAGAAGCTTAGTCTGGCGCCCAGTAACGCGCCCAGCCGGGCGCGAGATTGCTATTAGAGACAAAAAGGCGCGCCCGATTGGACGCGTATATTTTTAGGAGACGGTTAGCGTCGTGTTAATTTGCTTTAGTTTAGGATTTTTGTACTGAGTATAAATACTCCTTCGTAATACGATTTTAGTACCTTCTTTTCTTAGACTTTCTCTCTCTACTTAGTTTTCTCTCTCTTAATCTCTCTCTAAACCTTTATTCTTAATTCTTTCATTAATTCAGATTTATTTTGGTAACGATTTCTCTTTCCTTAATCTTAGTTATTTATTTTATTCCTTTCACCATGATTTATTTTATTACTTAGATTAGTTTAGTTTTTAATATGTGTGAGTAGTTTAATTTCTAGGGTTTATGAGGATCTAATAAATAATATAAAGGGGTAAATTATTGTTGTTGATTATCAGTGCTAAATTAATTTCCTATTGATTGATTTAATGCTCTGTGACTAGATTAGGCCTATCTTTTATGCATAAGTTTGGCAATATTGATTCAAGAATCGAGAGATGAGAATTAATGTTTAGGTCTAGTTTCAATAGGCAAGTTAATTTATAAATGGTTAAGTCAAGATTCGAGAAATGAGATTTAATGCCGGTAAATTAATTGTGTGATTGTAATACGTAGCGAGAGCCCTTTACAATCTGGTTAATTGATGCATTGGTGATTGACTATTATTGATTATTGGTATTACATGATAATTTATTATTGGATTGTTTTAATGTTTTACAATTGCGGCTTGTAAAAGTATAGCAATATTAAATTTATGAATCGAGCAGATGTTAATTTGATATTAAAGGCTATTTTCAATAAGAACTTAGATCTAGTAAATTGCGAGAGCCTGTTAGATCATGTTCATTAATAAATTGCGAGAGCCTGTTAATCATGTTATTTATGCAATGTCAATGATTGATTACTATGTTTTACCCTGAAGTGTTATTTATTGGTGAACCTATGCCCTAGATCCTTTAATATATTGTTATCTTCCTATTCTCAACCTTAGTAGTTTAGTTTCTTACTTAATTATAAATTTTGGTTACTTAAATAATTTAGATTATAATAATTAATTAGGAGTAAAAAGACTTGTTTCCCTATGGAGATCGACCCTACTTCCCTATCTACTTTGGTTAGAGAATTTAGGTATTACTTTTGATTAGGGAATACGACTTTACCCTGTCAAAATTTGGCGCCGTTGCCGGGGAAACGGTTTTATTTTTATTTCTAATTATTATTAGAGTCTAGATTATTTTTAATTTATTTATTTTTAATTTATTATTATTTTTCTTTTAATCTTTAATTTTTTTTATGAGTTGAAAATATCCATGCTTATGTCACTACAAGAATTATATAATTTTATGCAGCACCTAACTACTGTAGTTGTCAACGTCTTTGTCATGAAAATCCTGAATGCCCTTATAGTGAGTTTTTTGTGCGTGCTCATGATGATTTTAGAGTCTTTCCGTATACATATGATCATATTCGGAAACGATTAGTTGCTAATGAAAGTTATTGGAAGGCTCTTGATGAAAAAGTCTATGGACACTATAATAATATGAATGTTATTGAGGATGAAGAACCATCGGTTATAGAATTTGTGGTTGAAAAATCATTGGTTGACGAATTAATGATTGACAAATCATTAGTTGTAGAAACGGTGGTTGATAATTCCTTTGTTGATGATGAGGTTATTTGTGAGGGTAAAATTTTAAAGTCATTATTGGATGATAAAGACAATGACTACCGCCATGTTCGTTATATTAATTCTAAATTTTTAGCGGAGGAAGTAGAAGGTTGTGGTGTATTTT
This sequence comes from Chenopodium quinoa, assembly GCF_001683475.1. Classification (NCBI taxonomy): domain Eukaryota; kingdom Viridiplantae; phylum Streptophyta; class Magnoliopsida; order Caryophyllales; family Amaranthaceae; genus Chenopodium; species Chenopodium quinoa. Next base: position 1,569,181 of record NW_018743327.1, read on the forward strand.
CATCTCCCTCTTTTGATTTTTCTACCTTGAGTTTTCTTTATGTGCTCCTAATTTTTTCTTTGTAGGGATAAATAATGTGCTTGCTATTAAGCCCTATATAGTGCTTAATGAAATGTTTGCAGGAGCGTTTGATAAGTTACTCAAGGCATTGAATTCTTCCGATTGAGAGAAGGAGTATGGTCGAGCGGGACCTTGATAAACTAGCGCTTTGCGGGAGGCAACCCGTATTTTGTTGTTTTTTATTTATTTTATTTATTTATTTATTTGTTTGTGTGTGTGTTTTTTTTTTGTTTTGTTTTAGAGAGGTAGAGGAGAGTATATCTTATATTTGTGGGAGTGTGATTTTGTGCAGAAATACTAGAAAAGTTGGGAAAAGATCGAAGGGCTAAAGGAATCCCGTGGCAATTAGCAGCAGCAAGCTGCCCCGTCAAATCAGTACCACGGGCCCGATCGGGCAGAGCTCGCCCGATCGGGCGCTCGTACGCGTCAGCAACTTTGTCAACTTCGGCAGGCCATAAATTTTGCGTTTCTTATCCGATTTTTGCGTGTGACCTGTCGTTGGAAAGCTCTTCAAGTCTAGTTTCCAATGCAATTAGAATTAATGTATTATCATTCATATATCAAAATATATGATCAGAATAGTGAACCTGACTCAAAATTTGAACTTTTTCCCACTAACACTTTGTTTATTTCTTGCCCAATTTTGTTCCAAAGAGATGCATTGCAATCCTCGAGGATTTGGTGACATTGATGTGGTGATGATGAAGAGTAGTCACCTTGACAACTAGCTTCCCTTTAAGACAATGAGGACATTGTCTTATTTAGCTTGGGGGGAGGTTCTCGTGTTCGTATGGTACATCTTTCACTCTCTCTCTTCTCTTTTTATTTTTATTTTTCTTAGTGTAGATTTTATTAATTTCTCAGGATAGTTTTGTTCCAATGAATTGTAAATCATGCTTCCCTGTGCCCCTTACTTGAGAAAATTGTTATGATTCTTGGTATTTGATGATAAGCATTGTGGATTAGTTGATCATAATTTGAAGTTTGATTGCCTTGAAACCTTAACATGCGTCAATTTTGTCTAAATACTTGTGAATATAGTGCTTGACTAGTTGATTTGGTTAGGAAATGTGTGATAGTTCCATAGTTCCTGGTATGTCAATGAATTTGAGTATTAGTTTGCAACTATAAGTAATGTTTATATGATTCATTATTATGCACATTGTGGAGGACGAAGGCATTTGTTCTTTTAGGTAGCCTCCAGATTATTGTAGATACATTTGTTCCCTTCTTGCTACCCATGTTGTTTCCTTGACTTTTTGTTATTTATCAGCCACATTACAAGCCTATTTTTCCCCATTGGTTACTAGTCCCAAGCTTGGCTTGGGGGAGCTATTAGTGAGTGAGGTGAGGGAGTTTGTAGTGTACTTATTATTTGCACAATTTGGGTGGGCTTTTGAGAAGTTGTTTTGTTAATTATTCATGTTTATTTTTAATGAGTTTGAGAGTTATATTTTCTTGAAAAAAATAAAGCATGATGTTATGAAAAAAAATAGAAGTTCAAAAGAAAAAAATGTGAAAAAATAAGTGAACTTCAATAAAAAAAAATGTTCAAATGTTCTAGTTGGAGGTAGATCAAAAGAAAAAAATTGAGCCTCAATGAAAAAAATTCAAGTTTGGAAAATAAGTTTGTTTATTCACTCTATTGCTCCATTATTATATCTTATGAGTGGAATTGTAAGTGTTGGGATTATTTATTATGATTGGAGTTTATTTGGTTGATGTTAGAGTTGGTTATGTAGGAGATGTATGATCATTATTTATTTTGATCATGGGTTTTATTAGGATATGGCTATTTTGAGCATAGCTTTTCTTTCACTTATTCCCAAATTTATCCTACCCTTTACCCTAGCCTTACATTACAAGTTTTAAAGACCTTCCGACCTTTGTGCATAGAATTGTATGGATGTGAAAGTGTTGTTTATCAATGCAAGTTATGATTTGACATATTTCGAGTCGACTAGTAGGATTGAGCGTTCACTGTTTTATACACACGAGAGTGTGAGTTGGGAGGGCATTGTTCACATTAAATGGGTGGTTGGAGAGCGATCGAGTACATCTTTTACTCGCCACATAAATGAGAGTTGAGTGTGTGAGCACTAGTCTTGAATTCTATACGCTCTTGTAGTTTGCTCTGTTTGACAATTATTAGGGAAGAAAGGTAATTGGATGGATTTGATTGGTTGACTCTGAGGCATGTTTATTTGATTTACCCTGGATCGTTTGTGCTTGATTTGTACTTTTGGGGTGAAGCATATTTATTGATTCATTGATGAGATCTTTGCTTAGGGACAAGCAAAGGTTTGACTTGGGGGAGTTTGATGTGTCTATTTTATATATTATTTTACCCCTGTCCCTTGGTCATAATTAGTAGTGTTTTTGGCTCTTTAGAGCCACTTTTATTACTAATTAGTGTTTTCCAGTGTTTTCGTAGATTTGGTTGACTTTTGCAGGAATTTACACTTTTGGAGTATTTTCCCGAGATGTTTTGGAGCAATCACGAGCATTGGAGAAGCACGACTAGAGTTTATAGCCCAGGGCCGGTTAGAGCCATCGAACCGGTGATTAAGGGCCCGGTATAGGTGATACCGGAGTATTTGGACCGAGTATTCAAGACCCAAAGAGGAAACCCAGATTGGCCCGAAGAATTGGAGCCCAATCGAAGTCCAAATAGTGGCCCAAATGAGCCGCTCGGAGGCGCGCCCGACCAGGTGGGAGAAGCTTAGTCTGGCGCCCGGTGACGCGCCCGGCCGGGCGCGAGATTGCTATTAGAGACAAAAAGGCGCGCCCGATCGTGTGGTGCCTCGCCTGATTGGGCGCGTGTATTTTTAGGAAACGATTAGCGTCGTTTTAATTTGCTTTAGTTTAGGATTTTTGTACGGAGTATAAATACTCCTTCGTAATACGATTTTAGTACCTTCTTTTCTTAGACTTTCTCTCTCTACTTAGTTTTTTTTTCTCTTAATCTCTCTCTAAACCTTTGTTCTTAATTCTTTCATTAATTCAGATTTATTTTGGTAACGATTTCTCTTTCCTTAATCTTAGTTATTTATTTTATTCCTTTCACCATGATTTATTTTATTACTGTGATTAGTTTAGTTTTTAATATGTGTGAGTAGTTTAATTTCTAGGGTTTATGAGGATCTAATAAATAATATGAAGGGGTAAATTATTGTTGTTGATTATCAGTGCTAGATTAATTTCCTATTGATTGATTTAATGCTCTGTGACTAGATTAGGCCTATCTTTTATGCATGAGTTTGGCAATATTGATTCAAGAATCGAGAGATGAGAATTAATGTTTAGGTCTAGTTTCAATAGGCAAGTTAATTTATAAATGGTTAAGTCAAGATTCGAGAGATGAGATTTAATACCGGTAAATTAATTGTGTGATTGTAATACGTAGCGAGAGCCCTTTACAATCTGGTTAATTGATGCATTGATGATTGACTATTATTGATTATTGGTAATGCATGATAATTTCTTATTGGATTGTTTTAATGTTTTACAATTGCGGCTTGTAAAAGTATAGCAATATTAAATTGATGAATCGAGCAGATGTTAATTTGATATTAAAGGCTATTTTCAATAAGAACTTAGATCTAGTAAATTGCGAGAGCCTGTTATATCTATGTTGATTAATAAATTGCGAGAGCCTGTTAATCATGTTATTTATGCAATGTCAATGATTTATTACTATGTTTTACCCTGAAGTGTTATTTATTGGTGAACCTATGCCCTAGATCCTTTCATATATTGTTATCTTCCTATTCTCAACCTTAGTAGTTTAGTTTCTTACTTAATTATAAATATTGGTTACTTAAATAATTTAGATTATAATAATTAATTAGGAGTAAAAAGATTTGTTTCCCTGTGGAGATCGACCCTACTTCCCTATCTACTTTAGTTAGAGGATTTAGGTATTACTTTTGATTAGGGGATACGACTTTACCCTGTCAGGGTTATAGACCAATAACCTACTCTTACCCGCGATCATTATGTCCATATGTAGAACATATATGGGTTTTAGAAAAGTGAGAAAAACTCAATCGGGAAGTAGGATCGAGCAAACAGTGCCAAAAACTAGTCAAAATTAGAACTCATATTTCTGGCTCGGTATTGGAAGAACTTGGCGCCAGCAAATAGAGGCCGGCGCCGATTATTTGACTCTGGCGCCGGGCGACAGCTTTTGTCGCCCGGCACCAGAGTCAAATAATCGGCGCTAGACTCAATTTTCTGACACTAGTTCCTACATGCCTTAGCAACTTTCTATGCTCGATAAAATTTTCCAGTTTCGCGCAGCATTATTTCGATCCTAGTTGTGAATGATATTCCTCAAATTTCCTACATGTAAAATTCCTATGTTTTTAACTCATTACGGATGGTATTTCCAATGAGATCTTTTTTATGGATATGACAATAATGTTAATCAAAATTACGCACATGAAATACTTAGTTCTTTTCGAGTCTCATCTACTCATTCTAAATCATTGCCAAAATAAATTTCAGGAATTAAAATAGAAATCCTCCCCAGTGGAGTCGCCAAAAACTATAGGGAAAATTTCAAGCATTACTCTAATTAACTTGAACCCCACTGTGATCATACACTAAAGTACGGTGGTGTCCAAAGGGAAAGAAGATAGAGCAAAAGAGTCGCCAACAAGTTTTAGGAATTGTAAACCGTTCACGAGGTGAAGGTTACACCCCTTAACGATCCAGGAGATCGTCAACTCCAATAGGTTTGGAACCATGACTGGTAGTTTGGAGATGAAGGTACAAATCCAACCTAAAAAAGATTGAACCTGCCCTAATAATAGGCCTCTACTTTATTCTGATCGTATTCATGTGCGCTTTCTGACTAACATGCAATCAATAGGTTTACCCTAAACCTGTTTATCTATGTTGGTTGAATATTAATGCACAAACAAACTATTATTGGCGATCACTTGAATTATAATCAAATTAACCCTAAACAAGATTATTAATTATCTTATATAAGTGTGATTACAAGTACAAATTCCCTTTAAATATGCATAAAAGGTGTGATCAAGCAATAACAATAAATATAAATATCAAGCTACATAATAATAATCATAATAATAATAACATTTATAATCAATAATAATCATAATCATGTTAATGCATAATATTAATAGCAAGATCCTAGGCATGATACTAAAAAGATTAATAACAAACCCTAGCATGTCACTAAGCAATAAAGATCAGATATATATCCCTAACATGATACTAACATGCTATTATGAAAGAAAGTATGAAGCATCGCAGGAATCATAATTATAATATTTGATATTATAACCTTTTCCCTAAACATGATACTAGGAATTGTTGTCATTCAAACCATCAAGCAGCCTAACATGATACTAGGAATCATAATAACAACCTAGACATGATTTCTGTAGCATAATATCAATAAATCAATTACAGCACTTACTTGGATGTCTCGTATCTCTTTCTAATAACAAAATACACACGTTAGTAACTTCAAGAAAAATAATAAATAAACAATTTAATTAAATAATTGAAAGAGAGATTTGAGACCAAATCCTCAGAAATTAAAACCTTTCACGTGTAGGGCGAAGGCAACTTCGAACTTGGCTAGGTATTTCTAGATCTTGTGAATGCGGAATTTTGTATGCGAAAAGCTTGTTTAGAAAAGAAAAAGAGAAGAAATAAATCAAGAGATTCTTGAAAAATAGAGAGAATAAGAAAATTAATAGTTGTTGATTATTGAAAACGGAGATTTTAGGAGGCTATTTATAGAGAAAATCAGCCGGATGGATAAAAAAACGAATCAGAGTTTCGAAGAGAATAGAACGACTTGGTGCCAGACGCCAGACATTAGCGCCAGGCGCTAAGGCGAGCACCAGACGCCAAGCATTTGCACCAGTCGTCAGGCGCTAGAAAACAATTTCACACATTTTCTTAATTTTGATAAAATTTAGCCGTACATAAGGGAAAAATTGTATTTTCCTAAAAACACTTCTTTTATTCTTATTAAAACTCTAAAAAGTCAACTAAAGTCAATTTATCAATGCTAATTAAATTAGGAATGAAAAGAACCTTCTAGAAGAATATAGAAGACTATAACCAATTCTAATTGCATTAGGAATGATAAATCAATATTAGGCCCTCGTGTAGATCATTAGGCCGCATATAAAGATCAAACCGGGCCCAGTTTAGTAATTTGGCCATAACTTCCTCATTATTCATCGGAATTGGGCTTATAATATATCGTTGGAAAGCTCTTTTCAAACCCTACCCAACTACACTATTATTGGACTCTTGCCACATACCAGACCAAACTGGATTGGCTGTTTTCTTAAAATAGGTTTTCAAAAACAGAGAGTGAAAAGAAATAAAAACTAACCGCAACACTAGACTTTCCACACTTTCATTTCATTCGATTATGATTAGACGTGAAAGGTACTCATCACCGGGTTTGGTTTTGAGGAGACGCAAATGGGTGTCTACAAGTGTGCATCAATTCGTTTAAGAAGATGTTAGAGATTAGATATTGGCCGGATTATAAATGAGTTTGCTACTCATTTTATTTAGCTAAGGTACTTAGTTGTATAATTAGCATACTTGTAAATAGTATAATGTAATAGTATCTTAGTATCCTAACATTTCATTCTACATAATATAGTCTCATTTTCTCTCTCGTCCTCCAAGCTCCTTCAAGCTCGATCTTCAATGGTAGAACTATCTCTCTTCTTTTCTTTTCCTTCTAAGATTCACAAATCTAACATGATGGTATCAGAGCAAGATCAATTCCTAGCACATTCGTTTTGCGAATTTCTATTTCAATTTCGAAAATTTTCATCTTACTTTCCAAATTTTTGTTTACAATATGTGGGTCGTGATTTTCTTAGTTCTGGATTGAATTCTAACAATTTTAACAAGGATATACATATATTCATATTGATTTTGTTTAAACCGAAATGGATTTATTGGTTTCTGAACTCTTGATTTTTCCCCAATTTCTAGGTTTTTCCAATTTCACTATTGTTGTTCGAGTGTGAGAAAATTAGCCTCAAATTATAGAAACATGAACTGCAGAATGTGGAATTTATAATTCTTTAAGCGTGAAAGCCAAATCATTGGTTTGTGCACTCGATAAATCTGAAGACTAAATTCGAATAACATAAAGGCTAAAAGAAATTAACATAAAACGTAAAAGTTAAAACAAATAACATAAAATCTAGAAAAACTAAAAATATAAATTTTAAATTCAAAGAATTTGTCTAATATACACATCGAAATCAAAAGATGCATATCGCAATCCTAAGTTTTATATATTTTTTATATTCTCCGCTTTAAGTAACCAAGGATAGAACGCATACTTGCATAGTGCAATTCTTTCTTTTTTTTCAATTTTTCATTTATCAAAGGCTTCTTGTGTTATTTTGTTATTAGCTAATTCTTGAGTCAAATAAGAAATATTTCCTCAATTATGAATCAAATACATATGACGATATTCCAAAATACCATTTAAATCTTGTAATTTCTCTATTTTAGCAGTAAGACACGCATATCTTAAACCAATTTCTTTAATTAACTCATGAATATCAAATACTTTTTGAATTATGTCCTTATTAGCAACCTGTCAAATAACCCTTTTCGAAATCTTTCCCTAATTATGGATCAAAATTTTGTGTCATTCGCTTAACACGCTATCTACCTTTTTTTAAAGTGTAGAACCAATGAATTTTTTGATTTCTTTAAATCGTATGCTCTCCACTATGTGAAGTGTTTGGGTAAAAGCAATAGTGAAAACGTAATAGTTGATAAATTGACAAAGTATAAACGACAAGAAAAATTTATGAAGAAAATAAGACCCAACGAGCAGTATTACAATATCTCTCACAGATAAGGAACTACTAGGATGTATTAAAAAATATTCCGTTCGTCCCAAAGCAAAAAATATTCCGTTCGTCCCAAAATATATGACATAGCCAACATTGCACCTAAACCAAATGCACTATTTTGACTTTATTTTTATATAATTAAATATTATTAAAAAATTATATTAAAAATAATATTATTAAACTTTATATTTATACCTATCTAACAACATATTTTATGATAAAAAATATTTTTATTATATTAGTAAAAAATGATGGTCAAAGTTAATATATGAATAGTGAAAAAAGTCCAACGTCTCATATATTCTAGGACAGAAGAAGTAATGGTATTATACAAGGATCAAATATGAATAAGTGGTTTAGTAGGAGGAATTTTATATATTTTGAAAAATGACGATATATTTGGGAATGACTAATTTTGTGGATAGATAAAAAAAATGAGCCAAACCTCAATTATTTATACTTGTTGAGGTCGGTGGAATGTTGATGATATTTTAGGAAGAATTATCTAGATTTTCCTATGATATTGTGTTGACCATCTTCTAGAAAAATCAAGAGAATTTTGAGTGTGTGTGCACTGACATACTCTTCAATGTTGGAAATATGACTAATAGCAATTAATAATAGCATAAACTTATCTGATTTAATGTCGTAGCGTGACATAGCATCACTGTCCTAAAGTTGAATTAGCCTTATACTTGTACACACAGACTCATAGCAATCAACCTCCAGGATTACACGACTCTAACTTTTTGGTGTACTACGGAGACCTAGATTGAGAACACAATGATCAATGCCCAAAACAAGAAACTATTTTGTGTAACAATTTTGGGGTCAAGTAGAGAAGTATATCTTTATGTGTCCCAAAAGAAGTAGAGGAGCTTCATATAGTAGTTTCACCAATTTATATAGCAGTTTCACCAAGCTCAAGTCAAAGGAAGGGAGTTAATATTTCATGGCAACCACGCATATGAAATCAATCAAAACCCTTTAATTATGCATGTATACTATTTAGTCTTTCATCTATGTATCAAATGGCTAGTGAGGAGGAAATTTAGGATGATTAAAGTCAACTAATTGCTATAATCATCGTATCAATCAAGCAAATTTGAATTTTAATCTTTTGAAGCAAAATCAATGAACCTGGACTTGGAGTTGCACTATGGGAATAAGTGAATAACTCCAACATTCCCCCACATGATTCAAAAGAGCAAAGTAAAGAGAGATGAATTTGGGAAAAGAATACTCGGTTTTGCAAGTACTAATGTCTTGTGGACTTGAATTGATACCCAATACTTACAATTGTGTTTTACAATAATGTTGGGTAGATTTCTCCTTGAACCTTTCATGAGGTTAGTATAAACACAGTTGCGTACTAAACCTTTCTCAAATCAAGGTGTCCGGAAAAATTAAAAATGTCCCACTATAGACACCTAATTGTGTCTCCTCAAAGACCAAACCCAGTGATGAGCACCTTTTGCGTCATTTGTTTTTCGTACGAAGTGAAAGTGTGAAGAGTCTTGTGATGCGGTTATTTTAATAAAAATATCTTTCTTTCTATTTTTAAAATGTACTTTATTTATTGAAAATGTCCGGTCCAATTTAGTTTGGTCCATGATAAGGGTCCAATATTAGTGTAGTTATATTGGGCTTGAAAAGAGCTTTCCAACGATACATTACAAGCCTAATTCCGATAAATAATGAGGAAGTTATGGCTAAAATACTAAATTGGGCTTGAAATAGTTTTATGGTCCAATGATCTAATGGAGGGCCTATTAATTAATATTCCTAAAGTTATTAGGATTGATTTTAATCTTCTAGAATAATTTAGAAAGGTTGTTTTGAGTTCTAATGAGATTAGGAATGATAATTATATCTTTATGAAAATAGAGAATTCTATTTGGATTAAAACAATTGTTTTAAAGAGAATAAATCAGATTTTCAAATATAAGTACAGGCATTGTTAATCGAATTGAATAACATTAAGGATTCCATACGGATTTTTGAAAATGCTTTTTCCATCGTGAAACGACAGGACCCTATCGCGCTGCGACAGAAGCTTGTCGCGTGGCGATGGACCCTATTGCGCCGCGATAGAAGCAGTTTTACTCCGATTCACATTCTGATTCTTTTCTATTGTTTTTGGACTATTTTCACTATAAGTAGGGTCGTATTTCCCTGTTTTAATCATTCACAATCATCAACAATAATCTTTCTATCTCTTAAGCTAGAAGCTTGTTCTTTCTCCCTCTTTCTAACCCTCCCCTTTTCAAATACAATACTGTATTCACGAGTCTTAGACACACCTAGCCAAGCTCGAAGTTGCCTTCGCCCTAGACCTGAAAGGTTGTTAAATTCTGAGGGTTTGGTCCCAAATCCCTATTTCAATTATTTAAATTAATTGTTTGATTTTATATTTTCCTTAAAGTTACTAACGCGTGTATTGTTTTGATAGAAAGAGATACGAGGCAACCAAGTAAGTAATCTCATTGATATACCTTTAGAATTCATGCTTAAAATATATTAATTCCTAGTATCATGTTAGGATGCTTTTATTGTTCCTAGTATCATGTTAGGGTGTTATTGATTGTTTTCTAGTATCATGTTTAGGTTGCTTCTTGTTTCTTCTATCATGTTAGTATCATGTTAAGGATAAAGCTTTGATCCTTAATGTTTAGTGACATGATGGGATTGTTATTAATCTTGTTAGTATCATGCCCATGATCTAGCTAATATTATTATGCTTTGATGAGAATATTGTTATGATGATGATGATTGGTATTATTATTGTTGCTTTATTATTGCTTGATCACGCCCTCTCTTGCAATATTAAAGGGAATTTGTACTTGTAATCATTCTTAATAAGATAATTAACAATCTTGTTTAGGCTAATATGATTATAATTCAAGTGATCTCCAATAATAGATTCATTAGTTAGAAAGCGCACATGAATATGAGAAGAATAAAGTAGAGATCTATTTTTAGGGCAGGTTCAAACTCTTTTAATTTAGATTTGTACCTTCATCCTGGAATATCCAGTCATGGTTCCAGACCACTATGGAGTTAGAAATCTCATGGATCGTGAAGGGGTGTAACCTTCACCTTGTGAACGGTTTACCAGTTCCTAAAACTTGTTGACGACTCTTTTACTCTAGCTTCCTTCCCTTTTGGACGCCACCATACTTAAGTGAATAATCACAGTAGGACTCAAGTGTGGGATGCTTGAAATATTCCTTACACCCACATTTGCATAGATTTTTCATAAATGCTCTAGAGACCGTAGCCTTTGGAACCTCATAGGTGGTTGGGCATAACCCCCACATTCACATAGGTAAGTTCATCAAGTTTGTACTGCAACAAACTACCTTTATATATTAAGCCTATGAAGTTTTTAAGAGTTCTTTTACTCAACCTCACACACATAGCAATAAGAAGTACCACATCTCTTTATTAATAGGATTGATCGTGGTACTATACTTGTGCTTTCTTGTGACTTTGTTTGAACCATTAAACTTAGACAATTCTAAGATGGGTATCAATTACAATTCACTCTTCATAGGCTTAAACTCATTCCTTGTGCTTACCTCTAGCACCATTATTTCTACAAAGGCCTTTGTTGAGGGAATCTCTAATATTCTTCTCACATCACGTGATCCCAAATTTTTTATGAATTATATTCATATCTATAGCATGGATATATTCTTTTTCCATTATAAACTACCTCAATTATAACTTATAATTCACAACACATATATTTATTGGAGTTGGCTCCCCCCACAATTGATATCTTCTAACAGATTTTTCAATACGATTGCATAACATTTTGAGCCAAACTTTCATAGTGAACTCACCATTGTTGGTTACTTCGTAAGCATTTTAAACCTACAAATTTAATTCTTATTTGACAGTACCATACAATGATAATTGTAGAGAAATTTTATAGTCTCCACATACTCTATGATTAATATCATGACAATATTCTCGTCACATAATGACATTATATGTTAGAAGCATATGCTTCACAATCATGGCCAAACTAACAGATCACAAGAATAATCATGTGATGACTGAATTCTCACACCATATCATGGTCAAACTTATTTACCCTGTATTATTTCTTACAAGGACTGATGAGTCATATTTATATAGAGTTTATAGGCACATTTATGCTATTTTTATAGTAGCATTTTAGGTCTTTTAGTCTCTTTTTATGTCGCAATTGCATAAGTTGTCCATTTTGTGTTTGTGTTTTCTTAATGTTTCATGTAGTTTCTATAACTATTTAGATGCTTTCGAATTAGTTTTGGAAGAATTGGACAATAAAAGGATGAAATGTCGATGAATCAAGGTCGCTCAATGAAGGATATGTGTTTTTGGAAGCCTAGTATGAGATTAATATGCATGAGGAATGAACATAGCATCCACAAGGGTCATTATGCACCTTTCAGAGATGAATTTGAGTTAGAGACGAAGAAAAACGATGGTTTACAAAGTGTCAAAACTGACCTTTGTCCACTCTTTTGATCATGACTTGAGTTTTACAGATTGGATTGAAGCGATTCAAATTGTTTTTGAAACTAGACTTGAAGAGATTTCCAATTATAGGTCACATGATTCGAGACAATTCTTAGAACAAAAGTTATAAGTGTTTGAATCCAAGCAATGATGTCAGCCACCTGCGGGATATTGATGTGGGTATGTCCCGCGCCCCCACGAAGCGCCCAGTGTTACTGCCATACCGCGGCCACCAGCCTGCGCCCGCAGGTCTGGTCAAGCAGCCCTTGAAGCATCAATCAGCCTTGTTCCCACATTCCCACATCATCACAAGTCTTCGGGCCACATCATTTTCTATCATCCAATTACATTACAACTTATGTAATTTATATTTTCTTACGGAGCACTTCTTTTCTTTAATTATTTTTAGATTAGTTTTAAAATATTATAAATACTCCAAAGGATTTTATTTTTCCCTTAGGCCATTTTTACGTTCGTTTTCTTAGCCCTAGTTTTCTCCATGGATTGTTCTTGAGTTTACTATTTTTATTCATTTAGGTATTTTATTCTCTCTTTTAATTATGCTTTCTTTATTAGATTTAGTTTTGATTATTTATTTCATGTTAGAGTAGATTATTTCTAGGTTTTGGGAATCCATGTTTATATTATGAATCTTGATTGATAATTTTAACATTTTGATTATTGATTTCTCTAATTGATAGTGTTTTATTGTTAATCTTGGAACCTGATCAATTGTTTGCTTAATTATTGTTAATAAGAGTTTGAATCGAGAGATCATACTTTTAGAGGCTTACCTACAATTAGCAATTCTGATTATGTTAGCGATCAAACTACATATGTTGAATTGAGAGCGTTAAGACCCGACCGTATGCTTAGCAATTGCTCTAGATAATTGATTGATTGATTTATTATTGATATTTGATAGATTTAGAACTATAAACATGGTGAACCATAACCCTAGATCTTTTTATTAATTGTTTTATTCTTATTTTTAATTCAGACCACTTTTCTATCCCAATTTCGTGATATAGTTTAGTTTCACCAAATTCTTAAAGGTTACATTAAATAGTCATCTAGCTCTCTGTGGATTAGACCCTACTACTACATTGTTAGTCGGTTTTATCAGGAATTTATTTTTGACAGGTGTACGACAGCCTATCAAGGACACACAGATAGAGAAAGTTCCTCCACTCTCACTTTTATAACTAAGTTATCATATTAGTTTGCAATTTAAGCCTTCTTTGAACCACTATCAAACAACTTACACACATGATAATATACAAACTTACTTCATGATGAGAAAAAATAAAGATAGTCAATCAACAGTACAACTAACCTTCAATGAATCTACCATATCAATTAACTTCTTTGCTTTCAATTGTCTAATGAAAGTCAACATTACAACTAATAACTTTATTATTGTTAGACATAACTAACTTCCACAAATATGATAGGTCACAAATAAGAACTTAAATTGAACTTTCTTCTCCCCAAAACTAGTACAAACACAAGGGCATGATTTCTCCATATGGTTACGGATATTTATCCATCAAACCTTGAAGACACGCCATGACTTCTTCTAATTATCCAGCTTTTCTAATCAAAATGATTAGACTTAACTAGTTTGGACTCCAAATTTACTCCTTCCTAGTTGATATATTCATTAACTTCACAAAAGAAAGGTAAAAGAGAAACATGAAGAAAATTAAATTACATGAATCAAATTGCAAATAAGCTTACCATTGCAATGATGAAATACGATGTCAATACGACACATCATTTATAAATTCGAAGAATAACACAACTCAAGTCATTCTCAAATTAATATTGTAAGAAACATAATGCTTTAAAATGCTATGACATAATTCTAAAACCAATCAAGTTAGCACACTCAACCTTGATCACATATTAGGTCCTTTAAATAGTCAATTCAGCAAATTCAACAATAATCATAATATCAAAGAGTCTTAAAATATTACTACGAAGCACACTGTGGAACATCTCACCATAAAAAGGTACCTCCACATAACAAGCATTTTAGGTTATCACATAAACACTTTGTTAATTAGAGGATACTAAGACAAACTGTTGTGAGATGAACTACCTTTACCCAACATAGTGACCTTAAATATTAGTACCCCACGCATATGTTACATTAACCAAATTTAAAACACGGGCTATTTAAAAGACCTTTTTTTAAAAAATGGGTTATTCGCTCTTATGTTTCTAATATACGGAGTTCTCATAATTCCACCATTTACCATCTTAAGTCTTTTAGTCATGGTATTAAAAAAAAAAAAAAAAAAAAAAACGTACTTCTCCTATACGAAGTATAAAACAAGTAGAATAAAAACACATTAAAATTCTACTCTCCAACTTAATGAATAATCATGCATTAACTCAATAATTTAAATACCAACTCTTTAAGTCTCATATTCATATAATTTGCAATATTAGATTTAGCCAAAGAACATACTCATCATATCCGTTGCACACTAGATTAGGAATAAAGTTTAATACTTAAACCTCATTAAGAGTCACATAAATAAATCCAAATCAACCGTGTTACTGAATAATGAATAAATATATAGCAGAAGTAATTAACTTACAAATTGACAAATAAACTAACAAAATAGTCTCAAATAAAGACATTCTCAAGATATTCACCCTACCTCAACGCACTCACTTTACTAACATACTCGTTAGTTTTAAAATCAAACACAACTCATCCCCCACATTGCAAAGTAATATATCATAATAATTATTATACACCCAAATGTGTCTCCCCAAAACAAAACCCAGTGATGAATACCTTCCACGTTGCTTGATTATCGAATGAAGTGAAAGTGTGGAAAGTCTAGTGATAAGGATGTTTTTATTGAAATATCTCTTCTTTTTGCTTTCGAAAATATTTCTTTTCTTACTCTTACTTATGAAAAATAATCAGTCCAATTTGGTTTGGTCCATGATATGGGTCCAATAATAGTGTAGGTTGATTAGGCTCAAAAAGAGCTTTCCAATGATATATTATAAGCCTAATTCCGATGAATTATGAGGAATTTATGGATTAAATTAAATTAGGCCCAGTGATTTGTAAGGTGGACTAATGATTTATAGGAGGACCTATTAATTATTATTCCTAAGTGATTAGAATTGATTTTAGTCTTCTAGGAATATCTAGAAGGTTCCTTTAATTTTGATTCTAATGAGGTTAGGATTGATAATTATACTTTAAAGATGTTATATTTGGAATAAAATGTATTAAATTTGATTTCAAAACTGCTTGGACGCTGTAGGCGTTGCTCGAAGTGCGCCTACGTAAAAGCATGGTGTGAATATGCTTGGTACTCATAGGTAGTGGGAATTGACATTATACGATTAGGGACAAGGCAACCACGAATAAAGGGACAAAGATAAGCAACAACGATTGACCCGTGAAGGTTACCCAATTCATAATCCATGAGATTACTAACTCCATATGGTTCGGAACCACGAAAGGAGGATCGGGGGTGTAAAGCCCCGACTTTTAATCGGCGTCACCGGACCGTATATATAACTCGTCATTCGCAGCGGAATTAATTAACCAGAGATAAACCATTCTTTACTCATCATACGAAGCGGAATCAATTATATATAGATAATCTCATAGCCACCTGTGGGTTATGGCCCACAAATAAACATACTCCTTAATGAGAATATTCAATAAAAAAAAAAAATACAACTCCAGTCTTCCTTACTGTAATAAATAATCAATCTATCTTAGCTCTCGATGATCCATAATACATAAGCCTTGATTCCATAATCCCTAAACTAACTAAATTACTTTAATCCCTTTGCTTTTGATTAACTTAAGCTCTGTCATCATTATCCCTGTAATTATCCATAAAAATAGAAAACAGAGAAAACACAGGAAAATCCAAAAATGAGTTGAAAACTCAGTAACATTACTCTAGCCTGTAAAAACAGTTTTTCTTTCAAAATCATTTGAGCATATATCATACATACATAGTTGTTCAGAAATAATCTAACATCATTATTTTTAAAAATTGTGTCGGCAAGGATCATTCCCTTTATGTAAGATCATAGGTAAGTACAGGTTTTGGACATAACATAACTTTCATTCGTGTTGGAATGTATCCCCCTTTCATTAACATACTTTCCTCCACCTGTAACTCACTTATTTTCAACGTTCAGTTCACTTTCCAATGCCGACAAAAGTTTCATCTATCGTATCATATTAAATCATTTCAGAACAACTTTACACATCATAAAAATTCATAGCACATTGACACATATCATAATCATTAATTCGTAACACTTAATTGAATAAAATAATCATTAGCGGTAAACATTTAACAGGGGCTTTACATAACAGCTCACTTACACACAATTTATAAATTAATAAAATAACTAGAAATACATGTCGTTCATAGCATTCTTATAACCTTGTATGATGTTAAGATATCTTTATGAACTATCGTACATATCACTACATCGTAAAACTCATCAATATAGAGCACCCTTGTGAGTTCTCATAAGTCCTTTAATAAAATTCATGTATTCGTAATCTTTTTGGTGGACATGCTAGTCGCTGGACAATATGACATGGCGGAACGTCTTCCGCGATGGGCCGGTGCCCATAACATAGAGCAGGTGCTCGACATAGTTGGGCTGATGCCCCATGGGTACATGCATTGCATGACCGAAACATTACATATATTGCCAGACGGACTAGGTCTTTCACTTTCATTTATTATGTTGTGTATCTTTTAATAAGTTATTCGTAGATTATTAACATAGTTTCGAGAGATCCGCAAATCAATTGAACATTGTATATATAAAATTATTAATATAAATCATAAGGCTGAAATACATCAATAAACATGTTTATCATATCATAAGTCATTAAAAATATATACAAGGATATAAAAGGTCATGTCATGTCATTTGCACATAACACACTTTTAAATCATAACATGCCAAACATATCATACATACATACATGTTATACAACAACATGCCATTTAAGATTACACATGTGCATTCACAATAACCAGACATAATTGACACACATACGGGACTAAACACAGTTGCTAGACATATATAATAGTTACATATACATGACCAGACACAATTGCTAGACATAATGATTACCTCATTCGATCATCCTTAATCATCTCACTTAGCTTGTTCTCCAATAATCATCATTTGAACTCTCAACCTCCGTCATTAATTCCTAATCATCATGATTTATTCGATCATACCCAAAAATAATAAATACTCATTAATAACTTCTTAATTCAAAACCTTTGATAAAATAAAGTATAAACTTATTTTTATAGAACAAAACAAGTAGTACCTCATTTTGAGTAAAATGAGCATTACTTTAAAATAGATAGTACTACTATTCATATTAGTAGAAAATATTACGATAAAAACTTAATTTAGAGAACTCTCAAATTGCTTTGGTATTAAAACTCATTTTTTAGGAAGTTGAATATACGAAGTACATAATCATCAATTCCTTGTGCAAAATAATATTAGAATATATACAAACACTACATTTTTAAGAGTAAAATAAGAACAAACATAGAACTTAGATAGCAAGCTACTACTATATTTAACATCATTTTCTTATTATCAAAATATCTACATAATCGTTTTCAAAGAAAGTAAAAAGTTTGTATCTCAAATAAAGGATAAACTTATAATCAAAATAAGAGCAACAAAATAAGCTCACTTTGGTTTCATGTGTACAGAGTAGTCTCAAAGACCATTCTTAGTTTCACCAAGCATGCCATGAATGGAGGAAAGAGAAGAGTACGTGGCTGCGGTGCGTGAGCTTGGTGGCAAGGGAAAGAGATGACCACAACCATTTCAAGCAAAGGAAAGAGCGGTGATAGCCGTGCGGTAGTGATGGACGGTAATACGTTAAATATATATGGAGTATTATTATTCCAAGAACTTGAAAGAAATAAAAGATATGGATCATAAGATGAAGTTTGCTAAAGTGATAAGCTTGAGTATTAGACAACCAATTATAAGGATGCAAAATGTGACTTCAAATCATCAATTCTTAGCCGTGAAGGAGTGAGATAAGCTCTAGATTGAGCTAAGCATAATCAATCAACTTTGATTGGTTAGCCCAAATTAAGAAACAAATAAAAAGAATAAGCAAAATTGACTTTGGTCTTCATAAACCGTGAAGAATAAAGGGGTGAAGGGAAGAGGTGGGTTTTGTCTTCTTATTCCCTAATAAATTGAACAAATTAATAAGAGGTGGTGTTTGTCAATTTTTATGAGTAAGGGTATTTTGGTCCTTTTACAGTCTCGGGTACAAATACAGTTTTTAATGAAAAATCACTAAACAACAAAAGAAAAATAGTACTTGACCCGAAATATATTTTAAGATAAATAACTTTCCTTCGCAAAATTAGCATCTGAAATGATCTAATCTTATAATAAAATTTAAGCCTAAAATATTCTTAATGGTTAAAATAGAGATTAAAACTTAATCAAGCTTATAATATAGATTAGAATATAATAAATCATATTTTTAAATCTCGGATATTACAGGGGGTGATGGTACGAAGTGAGTCATGGAATCATATTCGCCCGTACTGGCCTCTACTCGATTGTTATAATGAAAAGTGATTCCTGCGATCTCAAAGGCATACAAACAAAATATTCAATTTGCTCCAAACTATTATTAAGCTAAATTGGTTGAATATTAATGCAACATATAATTCTAAAATATTTGTGATCACTTTAATTAAAAACAAGATTAAAAAAGGATCCCAAACCGGTTGTCCAAATTATCTTATTAGGCGTGATTTTCAATTACGCATTCCCTTTAAACATGCAATATGGTGATCATAAAAATAATAGAATAAACATTAATATTGGAAGCAATTCAACAATAAATTGTTAGTCAAATCAAATATAAAATGACCTAAGCATGATACTGGCAATATTAAAATAAAATAAGAGTAATTAAATTAATTAATTACTCACATTCTGCGCGTTCCTTAAATTGCTACATCATGAATAAACTGTTAGTAACTTCAATAAAAAAAATATAAAACAAATAAAAATTAAATTAAATAAATGTAGATTTGATTTGGTCCAAACCCTCAGTTAATTATAACTTTCACACCTTGGTTAAAGTAAAGAATTTCGGGTATTGTATGGACTCCTTGGAGTGCTTAAGGGAAGAATGGTGAGAGAATAGGGTGGCTAGTGTTTAGGCTAAAGAGAGAGAAGAGAATTATTTTATAATCAATCTTGTTGATGATTAAAAAAGGGGTTATATGACCTCTATTTATAGAGAAAAAAGAGGGGTCGAAGAATTAAGATAAGATCCGAATTAAATCGGAATAAAACTCAATAGACTATAGTTTTTGCGGTTTTTCTTTTTATCATATCTTTTGATCCAGAAATCGGAATAAGATAAATAAGATATACTTGGAAAGCTCTTGAAGTCTACTTTCTAACCCAATTAGAATCAGATTAAAATATTTTGTAGAATAAAAGATATGGCCGAAATACTAAGACGGTGTCAGTTTTGGATAGAGTTTGACATTTTATTCATATCTTTTCCGTTATAGTTCGGAATTGATATTATAATATATCATTGGAAAGATAATTTCAAGGGATATCCAAACATATAAAATTTGGATAAAAAATATGAGGTAAAAAAATAATATCTGTCTATCTTTGAATGTCTTTCAATTCAGATAGAAATAGGACTTTCAAAAAAAGGAGTTTTATTCAATTTCAAACTCTTTAATCTTATATTTTCAAAAAGGATAATTAGGATCTTTTAGAAACTTATACAAGCTTCCAATTAATCCTAATTGGTTTAGGAATGAGATTAAATAATTTGGACCCTCCACATGATCATTGGGTGGTAGGTAAGGTGGGCTTAGGTTCGGTTTGGGTTCAGTTTAATATTTTGGCCATAACTTATTTGTTATAACTCGGATTTGGGCTTATAATATATCGTTGAAAAACTCTTTTAAAGCCCCATCCAAATATTCAATCATTGGACCCTGATTATGGACCAAAATAAACTAGATTAAATGTTTTTATAAAAAGGACACGAAATGAATTATTTTGGGTTTAAAGGCACGAAAAGAGGAAAATAAGTTATGGTTTGGGGAAATGGGCTAGAAGTTGGGTTGTTTTATTAAATTGAAATATGGATTTAAGCACTCCAAGATTAAATAATCAACCCGAACAATAATGGCGGTGAAAGGTTGTTTATCATCGGGTTTGGTTTTGGGGAGACATTTTTAGGTGTCTACAGAAGCCCCCATTTTGACTGAGTTTGTAGATACGTTAGTTTCGAAATGATAGTCAAAGTAGTCGATAGGGACGGAGAATGATTTAAGACGTTCTGCGATCCTAAATCACTCTGTATACGCCGATACCTACAAAAAATGTTAATTCCACTGATAAAAGAGTAAAGGGATAGAATGCGTATCTGACACCAGTGTATCGGTGACAAATATGTTTGGTAGCTTCCTATGCTTGAAGGAATCCGCCGGATGACGCTTGTTGAAATGCTTTCCATGCTTGAGGAGAGCCGATAGATGAGTTTGGTAGCTTTCTAAGCCTGAAGAAACCTACCGGATGACACTTTCCATGCTTGAGGAAAGTCGATATATGATTTTGGCGTTTTTCTATGCTTGAAGAAATCCACCGATAATGCTTTCCATGCTTAAGGAAATTCGACAAAGGAATTTGGCGATTTTCTATGCTTGAAGAAATCCACCGGAAAATACTTTCCATGCTTGGGGAAAGTCGACAAATGATGAGATTGAAAGTCTCTGTGTATCGAGAAACTTGCGTCATGAAATGATGGTGGTTTGATTGTCCCCGAACGTGGGCTGTAGATGGTCCGCTTGTCTCCAGACGTGAGCTGTAGTTGGTTCGCTTGTTCCCGAACGTGGGCTGTAAATGGTTCGCTTGTCCCCGGACGTGGGCTGTAGATGGTCCGCTTGTCCCCGGACGTAAGCTGTAGATGGTTCACTTGTCCTCAGACGTGGGCTGTAGATGGTCCGCTTATCCCCGGACATGGGTTGTAGTTGGTTCGCTTATCCCCGAACATGGGTTGTAGATGAGACCTGCAAAAAATAAATTTGCCAATGGACTCGTATTTATTGTGATTGACTTGACTACTGACTTGACCAAGTTTGACTTGATGTGACATGACATGTGTATGACTTGTGACTGTGTTTGTGTATATGTGTGTGTGCAGAAACAAGCAAACGAAGATGCAAAAGCAAAAAAATTTCCGTCAATTTTTGTCATGAGGCGAGTGGAAGGTACTGACTTTCTTCCGAAAAAGAAAGACGTGAAAAATGAAGTTTTGTTTTCGAACTTCCCTCGATAAAAATTTAGAAAAAGTTTTTAAACTTCCCCAAAAGAAAATAATGAAAAAGGGAAGAAGTTTTGAACTTCCTCCTTAAGCAAGACGAAATGAATCGTATGGATTGAATTGCTTGTCTTGAAAATAATATATGCATGATGAATGTTCTTAGGCTAGGAGGCTAAGGACAATTACATCATGTGACACGATAGATGAATTAACTTAGGTCATGGAGCTAAGCATCATATATGGTGTAAAGAAACGATCTTGAACGTCACTTAGGTCTGGAAGCTAAGCACGTATTTAGATGAAGTGATTATTGAGTATTACATAATGAATGTTGCTTAGGTCAAGAAGCTAAGCACGATATGCTTTGTATAATTAAAAATCAATGATATATAAATGTTTCTTAGCACATTATGCGATGCATGAAACAATGAATATTGCTCAGGTCAGGAAGCTAAAGTATACATTGTTTCTTCTAATAAATGTTGTCTTTAAATATGATGAAACATGCATAGTGTTGAAACAAGATTTCATGATAAGGGCTCTTAAAGGGAAGGATAATTGATATGGATATGGATGTGTGAGTGAAGTGTGTGAATGTGATACTAAGGCTGGCTGCAAGGGTTATGGTGATGGAAAGAGATGTGAGAACAGTCAAAGATGATGACTCCTTAGACTAGGTACGCTAAATGATGTGGGTTCAAGCCCCCAAGTCTAGCTCTAAATGGGTTGGGGTAAGCATTGGATATTCTTTGACTCGATCATGCATGGATATGAATATGAATGTGTCCGCACCTCGATGTGAGGTTACCTATGTATCCGTTAGGAATCAGGCTGAACGTAGCTCTAACCAACTTTGCACAAGTGTGTGTACACCTCAAAGAGGTCTCTCAAGGGTTGTAAGGTGGTTAAGCTGAAGGTTTAAGGAAGAAAGGGGTAAAAGGCTCAAGACCCGAGAGAAGCCCCCAAGATATGTAATTGTGTATTAGACTTTGCAAGTTTTATTTTTCATATATTTTTTTGTTTTGAATTTTGGAAGTTTATTTTCATTTCTTCTTCTTTTTTTTCATTCCTTTGAATCAATGTGGGCAATCTCAGATCATGCGGTCCATCACTCACTTAGCATTCATGTTTCTCAGGCACGGTACCAAGCACTCGATGAGAGACGCAATTTGAGACGTGTTCATATCAAAGACATTGGAACACTTGCCCTTAGACATTGTTTTATTGTTGCTTTTTTTTTACTTGCCTTTTGAATGTTATACAATTACACATCTTCCAATCCCAGGGTTAAGTGAATGTGGGTTGAATAAATGAGGCCAACCGTTAGACGAGGCTCAAAGTGGTTGATGAAGAAATAGATATTTGATTGAAAATGGTTTAAGGGGAATGACAGGGTTGCAAAGGTGCCTTAAGTCATCGGTGTACCTTGCGTTTAGTTCGGTAATTGATTTTTTTTTTATTTAAGAATGAGTGAATGAAAAATTCTATGATCGAGATGGAAAGGAAATTTGCTCATTTTATTAATGGAAAAGGTGAACGAAATACATGAGACATATAAAAATTTGAAATGGAAAACCTATGCTAGACATGAATGGGGGAATGGAGATGAATGACAAAAAAGAAATCATGAAATCTTGCACAAAGGATCTGTTGTGCGCCTTGTGGTCATTACTTCTTGCTGCCTGGAGGGACTTGTTTGCATCCACCAAGTCTTGAATGACGTCCTTCAAATTCCAACATTGCTCAGTAGTGTGGCCCCTCCCTTGATGGTACTTGCAATGGGCATTGGGATTCTATTTGGCGCTCCTTTCTTCATGTTTTGGCTCTGATCAAGCCTTGATCGTAGAGGCGATCAAAGGCCGCATCATAAGTCATTCCTAAAGGAGTGTACGTTCTTTTCTTCTTGGGCAATGGAGCATCAAGAGCTAACACTTCATTGAGATTAACTTGGCTTATATTGTTGGTAGTATTTTCGTGCTTAGAAGACGCAGAAGAAGGATGGTCGTTCTTCTTGTTTTTCCAAGTGTTATTATTGTTACTACCAGTAGTCTTTATAAGCTCATCCTCGATATTGATGCTGATGTCGTATACAGCTTCGAAAGTGTTCAGTGGAAGAAATTTGAGATGTTTCCTATACTTGTGAGTCAGGTTTTGAATAAGTGGCGAACCATCTCTCTTTCTCTGGGAGGATCTACCAAAAGTGAAGCCATTTCCCTCCACCTGTTCAGATAAGCGATAAAGCCTTCATTCTCTTTCTGTTTGAGAATGGAGAGTTCACGTTCAGAAGTTTTAGTTTGAATGTTACACTTGTAACGATTCATGAAACTTTTGGTGACATCTTGCCAAGTCGCAGTACGCTTGGCATCTAGGGAATAGAACCATTGTTAGAAATCATGTTCTAAGGAGAGAGGGAACACCGTAGGGAAGAGTGTTACGTCCAATCCCTTAAGAGCCATGGTAGCAGAGAACGCCTTCAAATGGAATATTGGATTGTCAGTAGGCTTGAACTTAGGAATATCAGCAGTGGAGAACTTTTCAGGTAGTCTGTCCTTCACATCCAAAGGAGTGTGAGGCCGTTCCACATAGGTGAAATCCTCAGAAATCTTGCTCATTTGCTCTTTCAATTTGTCAAGGGTGGAAACAGTGACCTTGTTTTGTTCCACGGTAGCGACCCTAGTGGTAAGGGTTTTCATCATGGCAGACAGTGCCTCAATGGATTTGTTGATGTTCTCAATATCTTCTTTAGTGGCCATTGAAAGGTGATAAGTAATGTGGAGATGGCAAAGTTCTCTTTGAACGCCTATTAGATTAGAGAGATTGTTGCGGTAATGACTCGAACCGTATTAATCTATCCCTGCTCCTTGACCAAGTACTTGTGAAATAAAATAATTCACTTAATTTTTCGACTCATTGCTCAAGATAGGAAAGGAAGGGAAAACATAGACATTTGAAAACAAGTGAGAAAAATCTCCACTCATTTTTACTACGACAGAATACGATGCATGCATGGTCCTAGTATACGATCATAAACAATATAGTGCATGACTCGGAGACAAAGTGTGTGCAATCAATCAAAATGTGTGATTAGGTGAGTTTATTAAGACTCGTGGTATGATCGCATGACTAGACATGAGGACGTTGTGAAAAACAAAGGACCCAATGGCCAAATAGCACGGAAGACTAAAAGACAACTAACTTGATTAATTTTGTCCAATTTTAATGTTTATGCTATTTACTAGGTGAAAACGGTCCATTGGAAATCATTAGTCATAAATAATATCAACCACAATCAAAGACAAAGAACTCATGTTAAGGTTAGCACAAAAAATCACAAGAAAATAGGAAGAGGACTAGAATTCTAGAAGAGTTAGGACTCATGGGTATTAAAAAAAATCTATAATCCTATGTCATACGAGTTGACACAAATTAAAGGATTTGGCTAATACTAACTTGACACGAAAAGATGTAAAAACAAATTAAAAATAAAACAAAAGAAAGTTGACGCTAAAAAGACACCTAAACCGGACAGGCTGTAGTATATCGGTTATAAAATTTTATCTGTGACTCTGATTGAAACGAATTCAACGCCAAATTAACGATAAAACCCGGGGCTACAGATCCGTAGGTGACACGACACGTAAATTTTTCTAGAACTCTGGCTATGACCAAAACAAGTTGACTCTTGTGCAGTATACGGGAATTAATATCCGGGTGACTCAAATATAAAATAAAAAAAAAATCTATGGCTCGACTCTAATAATAAATAAGGGGGTTTGATAAGAGAAAAAAAATAATTAAAAAAGGTCAACAAAAAAAAATGCACACATAAGCATATCGTCACGCATCATGCAATGAAGTTCGCAACCTAAAGTCAAGTTATATGTTCGACTATGGTCAAGCTTTTGGGTGTCAAAGGGTACCATGGTTAAGAGTTTGGACGCATTAGCAAGGCAGCCTCCCTTGAGGGTGTATGCCAATGGGCGGCTCCGCGATTTCGTGATGAAATCGAACTCGACTCCATGGTTTGGGTGGATTTAAAAAACTCAGACGAACCCTTATTGTCATGAACATTTTCGGGTTGATAGAGCATAAATGCCCCGGGCTAGCCACATACGTAGAACACGTACTATTGAGGAAAAATAGGTAACCTACAAAGTATATGCATATGTAACAATTCCAATTAAATCGCAAGAATACGATTCAAGAATCTTTCAAGTCTCATCCACTCATCTTAATTATATACCGATCACTCAAATCGATAAATAACCAAGAATCCTCCCCAGTGGAGTCGCCAAATTGTAGGTGTCGCTCGAAGTGCGCCTACGTAAAAGCATGGTGTGAATATGCTTGGTACTCATAGGAAGTGGGAATTGACATTATACGATTAGGGACAAGGAAAGTAGGGAGCTGCCAACAAGTTTTAAAGGAACTTGTAAACCGTTCACGAATCATAAAAGGCAACAACGAATAAAAGGACAACGATTGACCCGTGAAGGTTACACCCCATTCATAATCCATGAGATTACTAACTCCATATGGTTCGGAACCACGAAAGGAGGATCGAGGGTGATGGTACGAAGTGAGTCATGGAGTCACATTCGCCCGTACTGGCCTCTACTCGATTCTTATAGTGAAAAGTGATTCATGCAATCTCAAAGGCATACAAACAAAATATTCAATTTGCTCCAAACTATTATTAAGTTAAATTAGTTGAATATTAATGCAACATATAATTCTAAAATATTTGTGATCACTTAATTAAAAACAAGATTAAAAAAGGATCCTAAACCGGTTGTCCAAATTATCTTATTAGGTGTGATTTTCAATTACATATTCCCTTTAAACATGCAATATGGTGATCATAAAAATAATAGAATAAACAATAATATTGGAAGCAATTCAACAATAAATTTTTAGTCAAATCAAATAAAAAATGACCTAATCATGATACTAGCAATATTAAAATAAAATAAGAGTAATTAAATTAATTAATTACTCACATTCTGCGCGTTCCTTAAATTGCTACATCATGAATAAACTGTTAGTAACTTCAACAAAAAATATAAAACAAATGAAAATTAAATTAAATAAATGTAGATTTGATTTGGTCCAAACCCTCAGTTAATTATAACTTTCACGCCTTGGTTAAAGTAAAGAACTTCGGGTATTGTATGGATTCCTTGGAGTGCTTAAGGGAAGAATGGTGAGAGAATAGGGTGGCTAGTGTTTAGGCTAAAGAGAGAGAAGAGAATTATTTGATAATCAATCATGTTGATGATTGAAAAAGGGGTGATATGACCTCTATTTATAGAGAAAAACTAGGGGTCGAAGAATTAACATAAGATCCGAATTAAATCGGAATTAAACTCGATAGACTGCAGTTTTTGCGTTTTTTGTGTTTATCATATCTTTTGATCCAGAAATCAGAATAAGATAAATAAGATATTGTTGGAAAGATCTTGAAGTCTACTTGCTAACCCAATTAGAATCAGATTAAAATATTTTGTAGAATAAAGGACAAGGCTGAAATAGTGAGACGATGTCAGTTTTGGATAGAGTTTGACATTTTATTCATATCTTTTCCTTTATAGCTCGGAATTGATATTATAATATATCATTGGAAAGATAATTTCAAGGGCTATCCGAACATATAAAATTTTGACAAAAAAATATGAGGCAGGAAAATAATATCTGTCTATCTTTGAACGTCTTTCAATTCAGATAGAAATAGGACTTTGAACGTCTTTCAATTTAGATAGAAATGCGACTTTCAAAAAAAGGAGTTTTATTCAATTTCAAACTCTATAATCTTATCTTTTATAAATGGATAATTAGGATCTTTTAGAAACTTATAGAAGCTTCCAATTAATCCTAATTGTTTTAGGAATGGGATTAAATAATTTGGACCCTCCACATGATCATTGGGTCGTAGGTAAGGTGGGCTTAGGTTCAGTTTGGGCTCAGTTTAATATTTTGGCCATAACTTATTCGTTATAACTCGGATTTGGGCTTTTAATATATCGTTGGAAAGCTCTTTTAAATCCCCATCCAAATATTCAATCATTGGACCCTGATTTTGGACCAAAATAAACTTGATTAAACGTTTTTATAAAAAATACACGAAATGAATGATTTTAAAGGACACGAAATGAATTATTTTGGGTTTAAAGGCACGAAAAGAGGAAAATAAGTTAAGGTTTGGGGAAATGGGATAGAAGTTAGGTTGGTTTATTAAATGGAAATATGGATTTAAGTACTCCAAGATTAAATACTCAACCCGACCAAAAATGGTGGTGAAAGGTTGTTCATCATCGGGTTTGGTTTTGTGGAGACATTTTAAGGTGTCTACAAACGCATAATTACCTGCAATTAGTTTGTAAGGTAATTACGCGTAGAAAAGCGCATTAACTTTTGGACCAGCGCGAGACGACAAAGTCATCGCTAGGCGCTGACCTTCGTCGCCTGGCGCTGTCCTTTGTCGTTTGGCAACGAGCTTGTCGTATGGCGCTAACTTCTGTCGTTTGCGACAGGAGGTATTTTATTCCGAATATGATTTTCTTCGATCCCATGCTATTTTTCCTATAAATAGGGGTTGTATCTCCATGTTTTCAAATCATCAACACCTAGAATTCTCTAATTCTCTCTCCCTAAAAGCTAGAAGCTCTTTCTCTCTCTCTTCTTTTTCTAAACCTTCTCTCTTACAAAATACCTCACTCATTAATTCTAGAAACACCTAGCCAAGTTCGAAGTTGCCTTTGCCCTAGACGTGATAGGTTTGATATTTCTGAGGGTTTGGTTCCAAATCCCTATTTCAATTATTTAATTTAATTTGTTTTATTTTATACTTTTCCTTGAAGTTACTAACATATGTATTTTGTTATTAGAAAGAGGTATGAGGCATCAAAGTAAGTACTTTTAATTGTTTTATTAATTCTTTTAATATAGAAATCATGCTTAGATTATTTTATTAATTCCTATTATCATGTTAGGAGATTTTGTTACTTCCTAATATCATGTTTAGGGTTAATTAATATTCCTAATATCAAGTATGATTATTATGATGCGATGCTTCCTATTTCTTTCCTAATACCATGTTAGTTTCATGTTAGAGTTAATTGATCATTAATGTTTAGTGACATGCTAGGGTTTGTTATTGATCATGTTAGTATCATGCCTAGATCTTGCTATTAATATTATGCTCTATTGAAATTATGATGATGATTATTATTATGTTGCTTGATGTTATATTATTATTGTTATTGCTTGATCATACCTTTTATGCATGTTTAAAGGGAATTTGTACTTGTAATCACGCTTAATAAGATAAATAATAATCTTGTTTGGGATAATATGATTATAATTCAAGTTATCGCCAATTATAGTTATTTTTTGTGCCTTAATATTCAACCAACATAGATAAACAGGTTATGAGTTAATCAATTGATTGCATGTTAGTCATAAAGCGCACATGAATACGAGAAGAATAAAGTATATGCCTATTATAAGGGCAGGTTAAGTCTCTTTTAAGTTGGATTTGTACCTTCATCCCTGAACTTCTAGTCATGGTTCCGGACCTATTAGAGTTAACGATCTTCTGGATCGTTAAGAGGTGTAATCTTCACCCTGTGAACAGTTTACAAGTTCCTAAAACTTGTTGGCGACTCTTTTGCTCTATCTTCCTTCCCTTTGAACGCCACCATAGTTAAGTGTATGATCACAGTGGGGCTCATGTTTGGGATAATGCTTGAAATATTCCCTACAGTTTTGGCGACTCCACAGGGGAGGATTGCTATTTTAATTCCTAAAATTCATTTTGGCTATGATTTAGAATGAGTGGATAAGAGTCGAAAAGTTTTAATTATTTCAAGTGTGTAATTTTGATTAACATTATTGGCATAAGAATAAAAAGGTTCTCATTGGAAAGACCATCATTAATGAGTCAAAAACATAGGATTTTTACACATAGGAAATTTGAGAAATATCTTTCACAACTAGAATCGAAATAATGCTACGAAAACTGGAAAATTCAAGAATAGAAAGTTGCCGAGGCATGTAGGAATTTGCGCTGAGAAAACAGCATCAGCGCCAAACGATGGCATTTTTTCCTGGCGACAAGCTTGTCATCTTGCGACAGTGCCAGCGTCTGGCGACGATGTTATTTTCTCGCGCCAAATTCTTCCACTATCGAGCCAGAAATCTACCTTCTTGTTTCGACTAGTTTTCTAGTACTGTTTGCTAGTTTTGCTTCCTGATCGAGTTTTTTCCTATTTTTTGAAACCCATATGTGTTCTACATATGGACATAATCCTATGGGAATTCATGCTCCATCTACCCAATAGAATACTCCTGGCAACAAAGGGTACGTCTGAGATCATTGAATTCACCAAACTATGGATGCGAATTTAACTTGCGGGGTCCCATCTACACGCGCCAATCATTCCAAAGGTAAGGCTTCCGCGCGGTGCATCCGGACTCATAACCATGGACCCTCTTTGACTAACCCCTATCCTCAACTTTAGAGAACTAGAGCCATGGTTAGGTTGCAAACTCATTGCATCATGTTGTGACTATTTGACTATTTGTGCGTCTCTTACTTGTGCATACTTATTATTTGGCTAAACTAACCGTTTGGTTTAACTAGTGATCATAAATATGCTTAAATAAACTATAAAGGACTTTGCTTTATTAATTAATTAATTATTTGAGCTAAAAGATATTAAATCGAGTCATAGTTACTTTAAGTCAACCCGGATTTTTATTCTCGTATACTGCACAAGCGTCAACTTGTTTTGGTTATATCCTGTGTTCTAGGAAAATTTATGAGTCATACACCTATGGATCTGTAGCCCCAAGTTGTATCTTTAATTTGGATTTGGTTTCATCCCAATCAGAGTCACAGATCAAAAGTTATGACTAAAATACCACAGTCTGTCCAGTTTAATGCATATACATGAAGTCTTAACTTAGTCTTTGTTCGAGTCTAGTCACATAGTCTAGCCACATGGTCATGAAACAAGTCTTAACATATCACCTACACTCACTAGTCTTAGCACACACTTTGTATACGTTTCACCGTGACCATGTCTTAGGTTCATTTATGAGTCGTTTTTTTCGTTATATGAGTTAAGGGTCCGTTCCTATTTCCTTTAATGTTCTTTTCCCATCCATTGCATGCATGTCGAATAGAGCTTGAGTCCAAATAAATAATAATAAAAAAAAACTTATCCCTAATCTTCCCTTTCCACAGTACTTGGTCAAGGAGAGAAGGGCGATTATCAAGGATAACACCTTCATTCAAGTTCAACTTTTTGATAAACCAATCGGTCGAAAAAGAAAAGCTAAGAAGATAATGGCAAGTTAAGAAGAAGTCAATGAGATTAAGAAGGAAATGGCTAACATGACTGAGGTGTTGAAGGCTTGAACCCTTCAAATCAATGACCCTGTGAAACAACAAGAAATGGAGCTCATGCAAGAAAGCTTGAGCAAAATATCCAATGACTATAGGTTCTAGGGCATTAGCTCACAAGGGGTCTTAGTGGACAAGGAACTTCTTCCGCAAAAGTTCAATGCCACTGACATCCCTAAGTTCAAGGCAAAAGATGATCCTTACTTCCACTTAAGGGCATTCGAGACCATAATGAACATTAAGGGGATTGATAGGAAAGTCTTTCATTCCTTGTTTTCTTTATCTCTTGAAACTGTTTGTCAACAATGGTTCTTTTCCCTTGACAAAGAGAAAACCTATACTTGGGATGCTATTGTAAACGCTTTCGTTGATAGATATAAGTGTAATATTCAAGTCGAAAACGACTATAAACAACTTGAGATCTTAAGACAAAAAGAGAATGAAGGCTTTACTTCTTTCTTTAACAAGTGGAAGGAAACTTCTGCCAATATGATAGAAGTTCCTACTGAAAATGAATCTGTGAGGATGTTCATAAAAAATTTACAAGAAAAGTATTTAAAGCACTTAAAATATCAACACAACTTGAACACTTTTAAGGCCGTCTATGACATAGGCATCGAGATTGAAGATGACCTCGCAAAGAAAAAAGCTACTAACAATAGTAACCACGGTGGCTGGAAAGGAAAAAAAGAACGACAATCCTTCTTCTTTCAAAAACGCCCACTCTAGTAACAATGTTAGTACCTTTGAACTCATTGAAGTATTAGCCATGGATAACCAAGGATCTAAGAAGAAACTAAGGAAAGACTTCACCCCCATTGGGATGAGCTATGATGTTGCCTTTGATCGACTCCATAATAAGGGACTCATTACTCCCATTGGACCTATTCAAGATCCCGCACCTGGAAAGAGATTGCCTAGTTGTAATCTAGATGCACATTGCAAGTACCATCAAGGTAGGGGTTATACTACTGAGAGCTGTTGGAAGCTAAAGGAGGTCATCCAATATTTGATCGATAATAATAAGCTTCCCATACCTCCAGCTAGCAAGAAAAGCGAGTGATGATAAAGCAAGCGACACGAGGCGAGCTTCAACGACAAGATTTCATGACCTCATTTTCTATTTCTTTTTCATTCTTCTTTTCCCCAATAAGTCTAGCATAGGCACCTTTTATTTTCCGTATATTTACTTTGTAGAACTTTTCTTTTTTCCCTTTAATAAAATGAGCATTTCTTTCCTTGCATATGATCATTGCATCACATTAAAAAAATAAATAAATAAAATAAAAAAAAATTCATGTCGAACTAAGCACAAGGTATACCAATGATTTGAGGCACTACTTATAGCCTATCATGTCATCTTTACCCTTTCAAATATACTCTTTATAAACCACTTTGAGCCTCATCTAACGATTGACCTTTCTTTCTTCAACCCACACCTACCTAGCCTTGGGATGGGATGGTGTGCAGCTTATGCAAGTCCCCAAATATGAAATCTTGAGTGAATCAAAATATTAAAATAGCAAAAACAATAAAAGTTTACAAAAGGGAAAGTGTTCTAATGTCTTTGACATATCGAGTGCTCAGTACCGTGCATGAGAAACATGAATGCCAAGTGAGTGATAGACCGCATGATCGAGATTACCCACTCTTATCAAAATAAAAAAATGCAAAAGCAAAAAAAAAAAAACAAAAAGAGAGCAAAAATATAAACAACAGAGAGTTCAAAAGTGAGAAATCTCAAGCATACACATACAAGGATTTAAATGCAAGGTTGCACAACTTGGGGGCTTATCTAAGGGCTTGAGCCTTTATCCCTTTCTTCTATAACATTTAGCCTAACCACGTTACAACCCTTAAAAAGACCTATTTGAGGTATACACACATTTGTGCGAGGTTCGGCTAGAGCTACGTTCGGCCTGATTCCTAACAGATACGTAGGCAACCTCACATCAAGGTGCGACCGTAATCAAATGCATTCATATTTACATTCAAACACTCACACCATGATCATATCAAGGGATCCCCTATGCTCATGTCTTTATACTTAGAGCTAGACTTGGGGGCTTGATCCCTACATTGTTAGCTTACCTAGCTTAAGAGTCACCATTATTTGAATATTCTCAAAATATTTTTCCATAACACTTAGCCTTTGCAGCCTAGCTTTAGTGTCACTTTCACACACATCACAGATACATGACCAAATAGTCCTTCCCTTAGGAACCCTTTGTCATGAAATCTTAACACAACGTTGAAGTATACTTTGTCATAACAAAATCACTCATCACTCATCATTGCATCACAAAGTATGAAGTGCTTAGCCTCCGTGCCTAAGTTACCCAAATACATTCATCATTGAGTTAACAATTGAGATAGCCTAGGATGAATTAATCCTTGCACCTTGAGAGATAGTATCAAACAACATTTGACTAAGCTCATTCAACATGCACCATAAAAAACTTCTTCCTTTTTGTGTCTTTCTTTTTCGGGAGAAAGTCGGTACCCTCCACAAAAAATGACGGATATTTTTGCTTTTTTACATTTTTCGAGTCGCAGATCACACTATAATGCACACACGAGTCATGAATGTTGAGTCATGTCGTATCATATCACCTTGAATTGAGTCTAACACATGTGTAAAACACTTTGAGTCGAGTCATGACAAGTCATATGTGTTAAAGACACATTAAGTCTTAATTGAGCCTTAAGACAATCCTAAGATAATTAAAGAGATGAGCAAAGTCCTATAGTCCAAAATATAAATGAAGGTACATCCCAGCAAGCAAGAACATTCTCGGAATTTTTTTTTTTAAACTCGCGAATATGACATAAGAGATTCTTCCAAGATGAGAGGAGTTTGAGCAAAATTACA
Organism: Chenopodium quinoa; assembly: GCF_001683475.1. Lineage (NCBI taxonomy): Eukaryota > Viridiplantae > Streptophyta > Magnoliopsida > Caryophyllales > Amaranthaceae > Chenopodium > Chenopodium quinoa. The sequence goes on from NW_018743327.1 coordinate 1,603,302, forward strand.
TGGATCAGTAAATTAGAGATGAAGAGCTTTAATTTACAAAAGATTTGAATTGATTTGGTTGAAAGGAAACGACCAAGTTCAAAGTTCGGAGCGAAACCGAGCAGCGAACAGCAGCAGCAAGAGTAAAATAGAGAAGACCGAATCCAGCGCCAAACGAAAAGGTTGTCGCCTGGCGACAGATAGTTCTAGTAGGCGCTGGTGCGGCAACACGATGCATGGCCCCCATATTAGATTATGCGGACCTAGTGCGGCAATTTTCGGGTTCCTTAGTACGCCTGTTAACCCCTATAAGCAATTTAACATGATAAAGTAGTCGGCTTGATTACAATCACAATAAGTGATCGACCCGACAAAAGATCGTCTCACTTAGCTTAAAGCGCCTAGGGCTCATCGCAAGCACCGAAGTATTGGTTCACAAAGAATTCTTAAGATGGGAGATTTCCACAAATCAATTTGAAGCCTTTAAGAATCTTAAATATGGTTCTTGAGAAGGATTTTCCAAAGATGGAAGGGTCAATTTGAAAATTCAAGATGAAAAAGTCTTCAACATGGGGACTTTAAGAGTAAAGGGTCTCTCGCTTAGATTTGAGAAGATAGCACGAGATGGGCGATCTTCGACAGCATTCGCTAAGATTGTGGAGGTTGTCACCAATATTTGAGAAGATAGCACGAGAAGGGCGGTCTTCGACAACATTTGCTAAGATTGTGGAGGATGTCACCAAGATTTGAGAAGATAGCACGAGATAGGCGGTCTTCGACAGCATTTAATAAGATTGTGGAGGTTGTCACCAAGATTAGAGAAGAACGGTTCGTGATGAGGCAATCTTTGACGACATTCGCTATGATTGGGAAAGTTTTCACCATGATTCAAGAAAAAAGCTCGAGATGTAGCAACATTGATAGACGACATTCAAGCGAGGCTATCTTCGACGACGCTCCCTAGGTGTGGGAGGTTGTCGGGAAATAAGAGATGGCTTCAAGCGAGGCTATCTTCGACGACGTTCCCTAGGATGTGGGAGGTTGTCAAAAACAGGAGATGATTTCAAGCGAAGTTATCTTCGATCATATTCCTTAGGATGTGGAAGATGGTCATAAAACAACAAAAAATGGAGGCAGCTCCAAGCGTGGTAGTCTTCAGGCGGTATCCTCTAGCTTGTGGAAGATCGGCACAAATCGGTTACTCCAGAGACGTGTGCTCGACAGTGCAAGATACGCGTTTCTTAACTCTTTTATCTGTTTAACTAACGCTAGTTTGCAGGTATCTGCGTTACAAGAATGATTTAGGATCGCAGAATGTTCTGAATCATTCTCCGTCCCTACCGCTAATTTGACTTTCGTTTTCGAAACATAAGTTTCTCCAAACTCAGTTAAAGTGGGGGCTTCTGTAGACATTTGTGTCTCCCCAAAACCAAACTCAGTGATGAATACCTTTTGCGTCGAATCATCACTATGTGAAAAAAAAGAATTTGGCACCGGTTCAAACCCGGCTTAAGGCATCGGTTTGAACCGTTGCCAATGTGGGGGGTGCCAAAAAGGGGTTTAAAAAGGCACCTGTACAAACCGGTGCCAGAAATCGAAATTGGCACTAGTTAACCGGTGCCAAAAAAGCCTACAAAAAATTATTTCAACGTTTTTGGCACCGGTTAACCGGTGTCAAAAAACCCCAAAAATCAATTTTTTTTTTTTGTTGTTGTCATTTTTCACTTAAAAATCAAATTGACTAAAATAAATAAGAACAACAACATATTAATCGAATATCATTTAATATAACCGAAAATTTACAATATATAATCAAGAAAAAATTACAATATACGAATTATAAAATTAAACAATTACAACATATAAATAAATAAAAAAGAACTACAATATAAATAAAAAAAAATATTACAACATCACAATAAAAAAAAAACCCCAAACATCTAAATCAATATTCTTGATTCTTGATTCTTGATTCTTCGATTATGTGCAATATTTTGGGCTTGCAAAGAAAATAGTATACCTGCGCCAATTAGTTCATCCAAAAATATCAATTAAAATGTATTAGCTGCGAAAGTTAGTAAAAAACCCAGGAAATTAAAAAAAAAATCGAAAAAATTAAAATCGAAAAAAAATTAAAACCCAGAAAATCGAAAAAATTAAAATCGAAAATTAGTTAAAAACCCAGAAAATCCAGAAAATCCAGAAAATGAAGAAAAAATTAAATTAAAACCCGGAAAATTAAAAAAAATCAAAAAAAATTAAAATCGAAAATTAGTTAAAAACCCAGAAAATAAAAAAAAAACGAAAATATACCGAGAAATCGAAAAACAAATAATAATCGAAAAATGAATCAAAATCGAAAAACAATAATAATACCCAGAAATCGAAAAACAAATAACCAGAAATGAAATCGAAAAACAAATACCCAAAAATGAATTCGAAAAAACAATTACCCAGAAATGAAATCGAAAAACAAATACTTAATAATGAAATTGAAAAACAAATACCTAGAATTCGAAGAAAAATAAATCAAAATCGAAAAAAAAAACCTATTAAAATCGAATAAAAAAGAACCAGAAATCAAAAATAATAATCAAAATAAAATAAAAATCTATCAAAGTTGAAATCGAATAAAAAACCCCAGAAATCGTAAAAAAAAAGAAAGAAATTGAAAAAAAATACCAAGAAATCGATTGAAAGAAAGGAGGACGGTGTTGCATGTTGGAATTCTTCGAATGATAGATGGGAGGAGGACACTAGGGAGAAGGAGATGAGGGAAGAGAAATAGAAGGAGGACGGAGGAGGAGATCGAGAAAGAGGAGAAGAGGAGAGAGAAAGAGGAAGAGAGGAAAAGAGGAGGAGAGAGAAAGAAAAACGACTGATGAGTGAATATGTTAGGGTTGGGGGGGGGGTTTAAATGGGCCGGATTTTTTATTTTTATTTTTAATATTTAATGGCACCGGTTCACTTCAAACCGGTGCCCTTTTATGTTTTTGCCACCGGTTTGAAGTGAACCAGTGCCATATATCCTAGTTCAACTTCCCACCAAATTTTAAGGCCATTTTTGGCACCGGTTTGGACTGAACCGGTGCCAATTAGGGGGTGCCTTTTTTATTTTTTCTACTGGTGCAGAATGAAATGAAAGTGTGAAAAGTCTAGTGTTGCGGTTAGTTTTTATTAAAAATCTTTCTTTCTGTTTTTGAAAACCTGCTCTATTTTATGAAAATATCCAGTCCTGTTTAGTTTGGTCCATGATGATGGTCCAATAATGGTGTAGTTGGATAGGGAACTAAAAGAGCTTTCCAACAATATATTATAAGCCCAATTCCGATGAATTATGAGGAGGGCCTATTATTAATTATCATTCCTAAAGCTATTAGGATTGATTATAGTCTTCTAAAATACTCTAGAAGGTTCTCTTAAATCCTAATGGAGTTAGGATTGATAATTATGTTTCAAAGAGTTTGAAATTGAATAAAACTACTTCTTTTGAGAATCCTTGTTTTGTATGAAATGAAATATATTCAGATATTATTTTCGTGCCTCATAATATTTATACAAATTTTATATGTATGGATAGATATTTAAATTATCTTTTTAATTATATATTATAATATTAATTCCGAGCTATAACGAAGACGATATGAATGGAATACGAAACTCTATCCAAAACTAACACCCTTCCACTATTTCGGCCATATATTTTTATATACAAAATATTTTAATCTGATTTTAATTGTTTTGGAAAGTAGATTTCAATATCTTTCCAATGACATATTATATGACTTATTTAGACTTCTGGATCAAAAGACATGATAAAAACAAAATCTGCAAAAAACCGTCTTAGCACCGCCTGACGACAAGTTTGCCGCCTGGCGCTGCAGTGCAGCACCTCGTCGCCTGGCAACGAGCTCTGTTGTTATTGACGGGATGTAGTTTTATTCATTTTCGAATTCTAACTCTTTTCTATCAGTTTTCGGACTATTTTCTTATAAATAGGGTCCCTGGACCTCCGTTTTCATTCATCAACTCTCATCATCAATCACCTAATTCTCTCTCTTCTCTCTTGAGCATTAGATTTCTTTCTCTCTCTTGCTTTCTAAACCAACTCTTTTACAAACACAATACCGCACTCATTAGTTCTAGACACATCTAGCCAAGTTTGAAGTTGTCTTCGCCCTAGACGTAAAAGGTTGATAATTTCTGAGGGTTTGGTCCCAAATCCAGTTTAAACTTTTTAACTCTTTCTTTCAATTCTTTAGTTATTTATTTAATTTTATTATTTTCCATTGAATTTTACTAACGCGTGTATTTTGTTATTAAAAAGAGGCACGAGGCATCAAAGTATGTAGTCTTCTTGCTCTATTCTTGTAAAAAGCATGTTTATTATTTATTAATTCCTAGCATCATGTTAGGATGTTATTATTGATTTCTAGTATCATGTTTAGGGTGCTTCCTATGCTTTCTGATATCATACCAATATCATTTTAGTATCATGTTAGAGCTAAAGCTTTGATCTTTATTGCTTAATGACATTCTATGATATGTTGTTATTAATCTTGTTAGTATCATGCCTAGCATCTTGCAATTATTATGCTTTAGAGTTGATATGATTATGGTTATGATTGTTATTATTATGATGATTATTATGTTGCTTGATATATATTTATTGTTATTGCTTGATCACGCCTTTTATACATGTTTAAAGGGAATTTATACTTGTAATCACACTCAATAAGATAATTAATAATCTTTTTTAGGTTAATATGATTATAATTCAAGTGATCACCAATAATAGATTTGTTTGTGCATTAATATTCAACTAACATAGATAAACAGGTTTAGGGTTAACCTATTGATTACATGTTAGTCAAAAAGCGCACATGAATATGAGTAGAATAAAGTTGAGGCCTATTATTAGGGCGTGTTCTTACTCTTTTAGATTGGATTCGTACCCTCATCCGCAAACTTCAAGTCTTGGTTCTAGACTTATTGGAGTTAAGGGTCTCCTTGATCATTAAGGGGTGTAACCTTCACCCTGTGAACGGTTTACAAGTTCCTAAAACTTGTTGGCGACTCTTTTGCTCTAGCTTCCTTCCCTTTGGACGCCACCTTACTTAAGTGTATGATCATAGTGGGACTCAAGTTTGGGATAATGCTTGAAATATTCCCTACACTAGGGAAATATCTTTCACAGCTAAAGTCAAAAGAATGCTACGAAAAAACTGGAAAATTTAAGAATAGAAAGCTGCCGAGGCATGTAGGAATTAGCGCTGAGAAAACAGCATCAACGCCAAACGACGGCGATGTCGTCTGGCGACAGTTCCAACTTCTGGCGGCGACGCTATTTTCTCGCGCCAAATTCTTCCATTACCGAGCCCGAAATCTATCTTCTTGTTTCGACTAGTTTTCTAGCTTAGTACTGTTTGCTCGGTTTTACTTCCTAATTAAGTTTTTCCCTTTTTTCTGAAACCCATATGTGTTCTACATATGGACATAACCCTCTGGGAATTCATGCTCCATCTACCCAATCGAACGCTTTTGGCAACGAAGGGTACATCCGAGATTGTTGAATTCACCAAACCATGGAAGCGAGTTTAACTTGCGGGGTCCCATCCACAGGCGCCAACCCTTCCAAAGGTAAGGCTTCCGCGTGGTGCATCCGGACTCATAACCATGGACCCTCTTTGACTAACCCATATCCTAACTTTAGAGAACTATAGCCATGGTTAGGTTGCAATGTCATTGCATCATATCGTGACTATATGACTACTTGTGCATTATTTGATGTGCATATTTTATGTGTTTTTCCCTAACCGTTTATTTAACTTGTGTGTGAGTTAAATAAATAAAATAATGACTAAAGGACTTTACTAATTTAATTAATTGATTAAATTCTAATAAATTGATTAAGCTTGACTTAGTACGACTTTTTGGCTTGTCCCTTTAGAGCAAAAAAGTGGAAACAGTCCCAGGTCGATGTTCCATAACGGTGCAAAAAGTTGGACTGTGGCGCCACACGGTAGTGACTGGTGCCAGGAGACGATCTTGTCGTCTGGCTTCGGCTATCAGCGTCCGGCGATGGTACTGTATGTTTTCCAACAACAGCCTTTAGTTTTTCTCGAGTCTTCACGATGCGTCAGTCTAATCAATTTGCTAATACAGTTTAATTAGTTTATTAAAGGAAGTAATTATGTTCAGTGCTTAATCGAGTCTAAGCACATAGTCTCATGGTCTCACAAAAGAGTTAAAGTATGTCATTCACATTCTCTAATAAAGCACACACATAATATGTCATAGTTTGACCATGTCTAGAGAGTCTTCTATGCGCGTCTTTTCCGTCATTATTTTAGGGGGGTAAGTCAGATATTAATCCTCCAATAAAACTATGCTTGTTTAAAACCTTACTTGATCTTCATAAATACACCCCATTTTTGCTTTTTTGCTTTTAAAATCAATAAAGTCAAATTAAAATTCGAGTCAAGTAATTAAAACGAATAAATGGTTTAATTTACAGCGGTTGGTCAAGAAAGGAAGGGCGGCTAATTAAAGACAACACTTTCGTTCAAATACTCCTTTTTGACAAACCCATTACTCGAAAAAGGAAATCTAAGAATATTATGGCCTCTCAAGAAGAAGTTAATGAACTCAAGAAGGATGTAGCAAACCTAACCATATTGATGAAGAACATAGCTCTTCAAGTTACTGATTCTGTAAGGCAATAACAAATGGAGCTCATGCAAGAAAGCTTGAGCAAGATATCCAATGATTACAGGTTCTAGGGCATTAGCTAACAAGGGGTATTAGTGGACAAGGAACTTCTTCTGCAGAAATTCAATGCCACTGACATCCCTAATTTCAAGGCAACAGACAATCCCTACTTCCACTTAAGAGCTTTTGAGACAATATTGAATATTAAGAGGATAGATAAGAAAATTTTTCATACATTATTTTCCTTATCACTTAAAACTATTTGCCAACAATGGTTCTTTTCCCTTGACAAGGAGAAAACCTCTACTTGGGATGCCATTGTAAATGCTTTTATTGATAGGTATAAGTGCAACATTCAAGTTGAGACTGATCATAGGGTACTCGAGATAATTAAACAAAAAGAGGATGAAGGGTTCACTTATTTCTTTAATAAGTGGAGGGAAACCTCTGCTAAGATGATTGAGGTATTTACTGAAAAAGAATATGCGAGATTGTTCATAAAGAATCTCCAGGAAAAATATTCTAAGCATCTCAAGTATCAAAGCAACTTGAACGCCTTTAAGGATGTCTATGACATTGGAATTAATATTGAAGACGACCTTGCAAAACAAAAAGCTACGAACACTAATTCCAATAGTGGCTGGAAAGGAAAGAAGAACAACAATCCTTCTTCTTCTAAAACTACCCACTCAAACAATGTTAGCACCTTTAATTTTAATGAAGTACTTGTTATGAACAATCAGGGACAAAAGAAACCATTTAGGAGGAACTTTACTCCTATTCGTATGACTTATGACACCGCATTTGATCGCATTCATGCAAAGGGTCTTATAACTCCTATTGGACCATTTGGGGATCCACCAGTTGAAAAAAGATCGGCTAATTAAAGCCTCAATGCACATTGCAAGTACCATCAAGGCAGGGGCCATCTAACAGAGAATTGTTGGAACCTAAAGGAAGCTGTCCAAGACCTAATAGACAATAATAAACTACTAGTGCCTCGTGCAATCAAGAAGCCAAGTATGAACAGTGCACCACTTTCTGATTCCTTGGCCATCTCTGATGAGGAAAATTCTGTTGATCCCTCATCTTTGATTAAACCAATTGAAGAAACTCATGCCCTTGAAGAAGAAGAAAAAGTATTCTTCGACGCCATGAGTGAACCATCCCCAATGCAACAACCGCCCACTAAGGAAGATATATTGCTCCTCGTGTATTCAGTAGAGAAGTTCGTAGGCATGTGTAGAAGAATTCTCAAACGCACTAAACAAGAACGAAATAAACATATCAACAAAGAGGTAGCACCAACTACGAAGAAACCATTCTCTCTTCAAGTAGTTGAAACACCCAAAAGGAGCCATAGGTCCTACACTCCAATTGGGACAACCTATGCAAACATGTTCAAAATGTTCTCCGAGGGTGGCAAGATTAAACCTCTCGAATTGAGACCATTTGAATCACTAAAGAGGACGGATAGATTCTACTGCCAATATCACTAATCAGAGGGACATACAATAGAACACTGTTCTAAATTTAAAGATTTAATTCAGAAATTGATTGATGATAAAAAGATAGTCCAAATTCCACAAGAGAAAGATGCTACCATTAATGGTGTTTTGGGACAATGATGATGAGGATGTCTACCTTAAAGATTTGGAAGAGATCCCACTCTCCAAAATATATCCGGTGGACGAAATTTGGGATGAAGAAGATTCACCCATAGATGTCCTTACAAGGTCCAGGAGAATTCAACCTCCCATTATTGTGCAACAACCTATCCCTACTACTCAGCAAGTTCCCATACCTATCATAGAGGAAAACTATGTTGTCAAGCAATTAAAGAAGACCAAAGTTGACATGAATGTATTGAAGCTCTTATCTACATCTCATTAACATAGGTTGGCAGTAATGAATGCTTTGGACAAAATAGGAATAGATTCTGAAACCACTCCTGAAGGGTTGGCTAACTTTCTCACGAGTGATCATCCTAGTCCTATAAATTTGATCACCTTTTCTGACAATGACTTACCTCCAGAGGGTGATAAACATAATAAAGCATTAAACCTCATGGTAATCTGCAAGAGAATGAATGTCCCAATGACTCTTGCAGATAATAGATTAGCGATTAATATATGTCCACTCCGAACTGCGAGAATGTTAGGGATAAAAGATGAAGACTTATCTTTGTCTACATAGGGAATAAGGGCCTATGAAAATACTCGCCGCCAAGCTCTTGGAACTATTACCATGAATGTAACGGCAGGAGTCATAGAACATGCCACTACTTTTCAAGTGGTAGACATTAAAGCCTCTTTCAACCTATTGTTGGGACGCCGTTGGCTTCATGACCTAAAGGTCGTCCCTTCATCCCTTCATCAACAAGTAAAGGCCATAGTGGGAGGAAACCCTATCACAATTGATGCTTCACCAATGAGAAGTAAATCTATTGAGAATCCCATAATAAACGTGGACCCCTCTTCACTACGACCTCCACTCTAACATGACAGTAAATGCTATCCTTAAGAAACAAGGACACTTTCCTGGAATGACCCTCGGAAAGAAGAAATGGATAGCAAAACAAATGGATTACCTAACCTCCTTAAATTGGACACTTTTGGACTTAGTTTTGAACCAACTCCGGAAGATCTTAAGCGAGCACAAAAAATAGCAAATGCACGTAGGAACACTTGTACCCAAAAGAAGGCAATCCCAATGGATCGTTATCCTCTTAATCTAAATGGACAATTCATAAAAGAGGGAGAGGACTATCCATGATATGAATTCCTTGAACCCTTTGTCAAGAATGGGATAAGACAACCTGGGTTTGAAATATTTCTGGATTGCAACTTTATAGATGATGTCTTAACTCCCATATATAAGGAAAAATCACCCCATGCTTTGACTTTAATGTCATGGGACTCCTCTTTGGGTATGAAAAGAATGAGCCAATGCGTATCGAAGACAACTCTTTGCTCATTCAAACAATACTACAGAGTGATAACTTTGATCCCTCCAAACTTATCACTCCGGTAGAGGGTCTAATTCAAGGATGGCGAAAGACCGTGAAAGTGGCTACTCCAAGCAGAAGAAAGATTTCTATAACAACCGGACCAGGACCAATGTTCGATGAATCGTCTGAGTCAGAATTCGAGTCAAAATCTTCCCCTATCGAGTCTACTAAGTCTTTAGTCGTAGCACCCCCTCCTAGATCTTCTTCTTTAGTGTCTTACCCAAGAATAGTCAATAATCAAGTCCCAACGGACGTCATTTTATTTGATGTAATGATTTCAGAATTCAATAATATATCTTCTTATGCTAACTCCTCGTGTCATTCTTTAACTCAAAATGATGAGCATTGCTTAACTAACAATGAAAGTGACAAAGAGATAATTAAAGCAATGGAAACACTTGAAAACAAAAAAACAACGATAATTGAGGATACTGAAACAGTTGAAATCTCAAAAGATCCAACCATTAAAAGAGATGTTAAATTCGGACTAACAATTAATAAAGATGAAAAAACCGATTTTATTAATCTATTAAAAGAATTCATCGATGTATTCACTTGGTCGTATAAAGATATGTCAGGCATTAATAGAGAAATACCTCAACACACAATTCCATTAATTATAGGAATGAAACCTGTAAAACAAATTAAAAGTTACGTCAAATGAAATCCGACGTAGCTCTTAAAATAAAAGAAGAAGTACAAAAAAAATAACAGCAGGTTTTATCAGGGTATCCAAATACCTCGAATGGGTCGCAAACGTAGTCCCAGTTCCGAAAAAGGATGGAAGGGTACAAATGTGTGTCGACTATCAAGATCTAAATAAGGCAAGTCCAAAGGACAAATTCCCTTTACCACACATCGATATTCTAGTAGATAATACAGCAAACCACGCACTTCTCTCATTTATGGATGGATACGCAGGGTACAATCAGATCCTCATGGCAGAAGAAGACATGGAGAAAACAACATTCATAACACCTTGGGGTACTTACTGCTACACGGTAATGTCATTCGGGTTGAAAAACCCGGGTACCACATACCAACGAGCAGCAACTGCCTTATTCCATGACATGATGCACAAGGAAGTCGAAGTCTATGTAGATGACATAATTGTGAAATTAAAGGATCGACCAGGGCATTTGGTAGCTCTAAGAAAATTCTTTGAAAGATTAAGAAAATATAATATGAGGTTGAACCCATCCAAGTATGCTTTTGGAGTTACCTTAGGAAAACTCTTGGGATATGCCATTAGCTCTAGAGGAATAGAGATAGACCCAACCAAGATCAAAGCAATCATGTCAATGCCATCGCCCAAAACCGAAAAGCAAATTCGGAGATTCATTAGCCTACTGCAATACATAAGTAGGTTCATATCTAAATTGACAACAATATGTGAACTAATATTCAAAAAGCTTAAAAACAACGTGCCAGTAATATGGGACGATGAGTGTCAAAAATCCTTTGAGAAGATCAAATCCTATCTCACTAACCCTCTTGTATTAGCACCAGCACTCCAAGGAATCCCTCTTAGGTTGTAATTAACGGTCACCAATAAGACAATAGGGGCTATGCTTGCATAAGAAGTGGAAGGAAAGTAGAACGCCATCTACTATCTAATAAAAAAAGATGCTCGAGTATGAAATACGCTATACACCACTTGAGAAATTGTGCCTCGCACTGGTGTGGGCCACAACCAAGTTAAGATATTACATGCTCGTCCATACGGTCTTCGTAGTGTCTCGAATGGATCCACTCAAATATCTTTTCGAGAAATCTACACCAAATGGGCGGATATCAAGATGGATAGTCAACTTAGCCCAATTCGATGTAAGGTTCATGCCTCAAAAGGCTATTAAAGGATATGTGGTTTTAGATTTCTTAGCGGATTTTCCAATAGAAGATTCCACGCCTATACACGAGAATGATTTTCCAGACGAAGACTTGATGGTCACAGAAGATGATACTTGGACTCTCTACTTTGACGGAGCCTAAAATCAAAAGGGATGTGGTGTAGGAGTACTATTGGTATCACCTAAAGAAGAACATGTTCCAATCTTCATAAAGCTAGATTTCAACGTTACCAACAACGCTGCAGAATACGAAGCATGTGTGGCAGGCCTCGAAACAGCATTGGTGTTGGTAGTAAAGAAACTTCGAATTTTTGGAGATTCTTCATTGATCATCAATCAAATTTCCAAGAGATGGTAAGTAAGGAATGAAAGCTTGGATCCTTACCAAACCTACTTGGAAACTCTCACAAACCAACTGGAAAAGGTAGAATACACATATCTACCAAGAGAGAAAAATCAATTTGCTGGTGCCTTGGCAAGACTAGCCTTAATGGTTAGGATCCCCACGGAAATTGAGAAAATGCCCTTAACAACAGAAAAGAGGCACAAACCGGCTTATATCCAAGCATAAAAGATGATGAAGTAACCTAAGAGGAAGAAGAAGAAGAGGAAGAAACTTGGTATACAAACAACCTCAACCATGTCACAAAGGGAAAATATCCACCCCACGATGACAAAAGAGCAAAACGAGCCTTAAGACTTTTGGCTTCCCAATATGTGCTCATTAACGATGAGTTACACAAAAGGGTACCTAAAGGTCAAGCTCTTCTATGTGTAGGCAAAAGGAAGCCCAAAGGGCTATGAGAATAGTCCACGAAGGAGTATGTAGAACACACGTAAATGGAAAAATTCTAGTCCAAAAGATAATGCGCGAAGGATATTATTGGACTACCATAAATAGGGACTGTCATCAATATGTCAAAATAAGCCCTTAATGCCAAATATATGCTAACTTGCAACATGTTCCTCCATCTCTCCTCTACACCTATACATCACCATGGCAATTCTCAACATGGGGAATAGACATCATTGGAAAAATTACTCCTCCGGGAACAGGAGGCCATGAACATATATATTAATAGAAATTGATTACTTCACTAAATGGGTTGAAGAAAAATCATATGCTAAACTCACTGCAAAATATGTATCACTCTTTGTCGAAAGAAACATCATTTGTCGATATGGAATCCCAATGAAATGATAAGTGACAATATAACTCATTTTCAAGCAGAATGTGAAGAATTGTTACAAAAATATGGCATTAAACACCATTATTCTTCTCTGTATAGACCTCAGGAAAATGGTATCGTTGAGGCAGCTAATAAATATTTAAAGACAGTCATCGAGAAGATGATAGAAAATTGCAAAGATTGGCCTGACAAACTCCACTTTGCTCTGTGGGGTTATCGCACGTCAATCCGGTCATCAACAGGGAATACACCGTTTTCATTAGTCTATGGAATGGATGTCGTACAACCTGTAGAGCTAGAAATACCTTCTCTACGTACCGCGTTAGAAAGTAAACTCGATGAAGTAAAATGGAATAGAGCGAGATATGAAGATCTAATTCTACTTGATGAAATACGACTAGAGGCTTTACATCATACTCAATGTTATCAAACTCATATGGCAAGACACTTCAACAAGAAATTTAAGACAAGGAATATAAAAGTAGCTGACTTGGTCCTAAAAGCATTAAGGAAAAATGTTTTAGACCCAAGAGGCAATTTTAGACCAAATTGGTCTGGGCCATATATTGTTAAAACTATCCTATCATCAGGAGGAGCTGCAAAACTGACTGATTGGATGGAAATGAATTCTCAAACATGACAAATCTTAACCAACTTAAGAAATACTACCCATAATTACTTAAGTAGGACACTCAAGAGATCTACGTTTAGCCTGATTCCATAGGTCAGGATACGTAGGTGTAGACACCCAAATGTGTCTCCCCAAAACCAAACCCAGTGATGAATACCTTTCATTTCATTTGATTATTAAACAAAGTGAAAGTGTGAAAAGTCTAGTGATGAGGATGTTTTTATTAAAATATCTCTTCTTTCTGTTTTTGAAAATATTTCTTTTCTTACCTTATTTATGAAAAACGTGCATTCCAGTTTAGTTTGGTCCATGATAAGGGTCCAATAATAGTGAAGTTGGATATGGATTGAAAAGACCTTTCCAACGATATATTATAAGCCTAATTCCGATGAATAATGAGGAAGTTATTGCCAAAATACTAAATTGGGCTCGAACCGGGTTTTACCTACGACCCAATGATCATGTGGAGGGTCCAAAGGTCTAATCCCATTCCTAAACTAATTAGGATTAATTAGAACCTTCCATGATTTTCTAAAAGATCTTAATTATCCTTTTTTGAAAAGATAAGGATTAAAGAATTTGAGTTAAATAAAAACTTTCCTTTTTGAAAACTTTCCTTTTTCTTAAATCCTAATTCTATTCGAATTTAAAGATGTTCAAAGAAAGTCATATATTATTTTCGTGCCTCATAATCTTTATCCAAGTTTTATATGGTTGGATAGATCATGAAATTATCTTTCCAATGATATATTATAATATTAAATCCAAGCTATAACGAAAAAGATATGAATGAGATACAAAACTCTATCCAAAACTGACACCGCCCTACTATTTCGGTCATATATTTTTAGCTAAAAATATTTTAATCTGATTCTAATTGGGTTGGAAAGTAGACTTCAAGATCTTTTCAGCGACATATTATATGTCTTATTTGGACTTCTGGATCTAAAGATATGATAAAAACAAAATCCGCAAAACTGCTGTCCATCGAGTTCTATTTCGATTCGAATTTGGATTCTTTTCTTATTCTTCGACCCTCTTTTTTCTCTATAAATAGAGGTAATATCTCCCTTTTTTCAATCATCAATTCTCTCTATCAATTCACCAATTCTTCTCACCAACTCTCATCAAGAATTTCTTGATTCTCTCCCTCTTTCTAACTAACCCTTTTACAAACACAATTTCTCATACATACGCACTAGACACACCTAGCCAAGTTCGAAGTTGCCTTCTCCCTAGACGTGAAAGGTTTGATATTTCTGAGGGTTTGGTCCCAAATCTCTATTTCAATTATTTAATTTAATTGTTTGTTTTATTATTTTCCTTGAAGTTACTAACGTGTGTATTTTGTTATTAGAAATAGGTACGAGGCATCCAAGTAATAAGTGCTTTAATTGTTTAATTGATATTATGATTCCTAGAAATCATGTCTATGTTGTTATTATGATTCCTAATGTCATGTTAGGGCGTTTTGATCTTCCTAGTATCATGTTTAGGGTAACAACTAAAATTTCTAATATCATTGTGATTCCTGCGATGCTTCCTATTTTCTTTCCTAATATTCATGTTAGTATCATGTTAGGGCTAAATCTTTGATTTTTATTGCTTAATGACATGCTAAGGTTTGTTAATCTTGTTAGTATCATGCCTAGGATCTTGCTATTATTATTATGCTTTAACATGAACATGATTACTTCTATGATTTATAATTATTTTGATGATGATTATTTTATTATTATGATTATAATTGTTATAATTATTGTTATTGCTTGATCACACCTTTTATGCATGTTTAAAGGGAATTTGTACTTGTAATCACGCTTAATAAGATAATTAATAATCTTGTTTAGGGTTAATTTGATTATAATTCAAGTGATCACCAATAATAGTTTTATTTGTGCATTAATATTCAACCAACATAGATAAACAAGTTTAGGGTAAACCTATTGATTGCATGTTAGTCAGAAAGCGCACATGAATACGATCAGAATAAAGTAGAGACCTATTATTAGGGCAGGTTCAATCTCTTTTAGGTTGGATTTGTACCTTCATCCACGAACTACCAGTCATGGTTCCAGACCTATTGGAGATGACGATCTCATGAACCGTTAAGGGGTGTAACCTTCACCTCGTGAACGGTTTACAAGTTCCTAAAACTTGTTGGCGACTCTTTTGCTCTATCTTCTTTCCCTTTAGACGCCACCGTACTTTAGTGTATGATCACAGTGGGGTTCAAGTTTGGGATAATGCTTGAAATATTCCCTACATTAGGCAACCCTTATAGGGTGCAGCCACTTTAATTTTTATAAACCTCGCATTGCGGCAAATCAACTCACATAAATTAGCACGAAAATTTGCAAACGCATCCAAAAAAAGTTGTCACCTGACGACATAAGTCGGCGTTGGCCGAGAACAACAACGTCTGGCGACGAAGACAGCGCCGAGCAACGAGCAGCAGTGTCTGGCAACGAGGACAGCGCCAAGCGACGACGACCAGCGTCTGGCGACGAACTTAAATTGTGACGCTAATTTTTTCGCATTAAACTGGGCAAATTTCGAAAATTTTTGACTTACGTACTCGAATATTTCCATAAAAATAATTAAGTGTTTTGATTGCTTTGATGGAAATTATAATGTAAATGTTGATCAAATTTATAAAGCTGAAAATTGAATTAATAAAATAAAGTAAAATTACATTATTGATGGAATTTATATAAAAGCTTAAAAAAAATTGACTTAAAAATTAATTTTGACTCATAAGTTGAAAGTTATGCAATGCTCTAATCTTTCTTCTCTTTCTTTGCACTTTTCCAATTCTTGTCAGCGTCTTCTTCATCATCCATTACTTTATCTAGCAAGCATCCTTTAATTAGAAGATCTACATTCAATTTTGGTGTAAATAGTTTCACCTTTAGCCAATACACCATGTTTCTTCTCTACCCATATTTTCTTTTCTGTAGAGTTAGCTTTCCTTTTCTCTTTGCCTTTAGTAGTGTCTTTCTTTTTAGGCATCATAGGTGTTTTGAACTCAACTCTTTCACCTAAGGATTCCTTAACAGGAGCTATCTTGTCTCCTAGTCGATTCTTCACATTGGTTCTACTTTGATCTTTCTTCTTATCCTTTTTAGGCTTATCACGTAGCTAATGCTTATTATCCTTAGAAAAAGAAGGAGGAACCCATTGGGTAACAACTTCCCATAAAGGCCTAGCACTCCAATAAGCTAAGAATCAAATCTCTCTACTTCTTGTAAAACAGGGAATTCATAAGGACGACGAAGATCTTCAGAAAGAATAGTTTGAGCAAGGCTGTACTGTATTTTTACCCTGCAGGGGTAATAGAAAGTCATCTTGGATAAGCTTGGAAGATGGCAGAAGGTTTGCTTGTTGACACCAACCATCTTTTCAATTTTCCACCATGGGATGATCCATTTGATAGCAAAATCACGAGAGACGTATATTTTGCTCCACTCCCGGCGACCCATCTTTATGGAAAAGCGCTTCTTTCGCTACACAAAGCAGTTTGGAGTATATTTGTCAATGTTGTCAGGAGGACTAATTAATTCTAGTATCCCCATTAGCCACATCTACAAAAATTCAATGCAAATAATTAGTATTACTATACAAAAATATAAGTTTTTTATTATTTTTTTTCTACCTGTAATAAAAAATGGAGAGCCTCGAAATGGTGCTTTTGGATTTTTCTAATTCATCCAAACTAAGCATAGTATCTTTGACAATTAATGGCATTAGATTCCTCCCTGATTCAATTTGTTCCATCACAGATACTAAAATTGCTTCACCCTCACATTATTACCACTAGTGAGGAGATATTGGCTAAACATACAAAAGAGAAAAGTTCTTCTATAAACATAAAAAGACTCGGAATATGGTCTATCAAAATAGTGGCGTGCAAATTCTTTCAGATTAACTACAGTACCTCCACAATATATGTTAGATCTCTGTCTTTCAGATTAAAGAAGCACACAAAATCTTTAGAATAATATTCACTAATATTAGGAATTACTGCAAGATCCATGGAGGGAAAGCCTAGAATGGCACCAAATTCTTCCGGTAAAGGACTAATTTCATCATAGCCTAATCTAAAACAATGTGTGTCTGGATCCCAATATTCTAAGGCGGTATGAATAAAATCTATATCTATATCTACCCCCCTTAATACCATAAATACCTCCCATATGAAAGAAATCAAGCTCTGTTCTCTCCCTAGCAGTCAAAGAACGACACCACTCACGGGTAAAATCACTAAAACTCTTAGACATGATTGCTTAAAGAGAATTAAAGCTATAACTATTATTTTAATCAATTCGAAATAAACAAAATTCGGCAGATTTGGAGGCTATTTATGCACAAAACTGGTGCAATTTTGTTTTTCGAAAGGATTCGGAGAAAAAGAGTTTGTCGCCAGACGACAAGAACAGCGTCTAGCGACGAGGCTTGTTTCCTGCCGACAAAATCAGCGTCTGACGACGACTCCAGCGTTTGGCGACAGATAGTCGGTTCGACGACAGTATGCAAACCATATAATTTCTTCGATTACGACTCGATTTTTTTGCATCGACTTTATGTTTTTAACTTCTTTCAAACATTTTTCGATTAATTTAAGCTTAAATAAATTTTAGGCTTATGTTAGTCAAAATTTTATTTTTATTTTTTCTTTTTGGGGGAGAAAGTCGGATACACTCCATAAATAATAAAAATGACGGAAATTTTTGCGCAAAATTAGTCACAATTTTTTGCACACACTCACATGCACATAAAATAAAAATTAAAAAATACAAAGATAAAATAAGCATAATAAAGTTGTATGTACAATGTGTCTAATGTAGAATTCATAGAATACAAATTCGCAAAGTCCTATAAGTCAAATAAAATAAACACAGGTACAACTATGGTGCCGGATGATATAAATGGGGAGACATTCCCAAAATGTCAAAGAACAACGTAAATCGTGGAGTATGCCCCTCACCGACCCTAGGATCGCCAACACTCGGGATCGACAGAGTAGGACCAGCCCATCCAAACTCACTCTAGAGCTCAATAGCCAATGGCTGAGGCGGCTGCTGCGACGACAAGCCAACCTCGTATGTCCCACCACCTCCTAAAGGAGTCGACGACATGCCTCCTTGGCCTGCCGGCCTAACATGTGCACCCTCAGACGAAGAGACCGAACCCTCCGGTCTCTCAGGTGGAGCCGTCTCTAATCGGCCACCCTCACCCCTGGAAGAGGTACGACGAGTGGAACCTCTCTCTCCAAACCTCAGGTCTCGTCCGAGTATGAGGAGGACTAGGTTGTCCCTGCAAAAGCAAACCATGTCAGGTGCTAAATGAGCAAATAAAGCATAAGATAAGGATAAGAGAAATAGCTCTACAGTGTCATCACGACAATAAGATGCTTGATCCCTCAATCTCACCAGTTGGTAACGAAAGGCGTCTAAACCTCTCGCCATCATCGTCACCACCTCGCGAGAGAACTGTCAAGAGACAAGCTAGTAGCGATCAAAAATATATGTGCAAGTAAAAAGGAAAATAAATGACTTACTCAAGTCTGACGCCGAGGTATCTACTGCTCGATAAAGCGATGATCCGAAGGAGCTAGAAGAATAATCTCCTCAAAAGGGCCATACATCCCTTGATGGATGATGGATTCAGGTGGCGCGACGAACTCTGCGTGCGCATCCTACAAGATAAACTGAGTAATTAACATCTGCTTGGGGGCTATACAAGAGATTAATGCGCAAGATAAAGAATACCTCATCTCCTCCCTCTTGCAAAACAAGCGGTGGAGCCAAAAGAGGCAGCAAGGCCTCTGAGTAGTATAGCTCCAGACGAGCGTGCGTCCACCAAGGCGTGCCCTCTGGCGCCCTACTCACCAAGGTCCTCAACCTCACCTTATTAAATATATTTCGAGGAGGGCGAGCAGGAACAACGAAGGCCACTAAGGAGTGTTGATGAATAGCCACTATCTCACCAAGATACACCACAACATCATACGTCCCCTGGAAATAACGACGCTTTGCGTAGCGAGCGCAAAAACGTCAAAATTGGCCCATGGCCGAAACTCTACGGCCGTCTCCTACAAAATACATGCTCATAAGATAAAATCCTACTAAAGGTATAAAAGGCAAGTAGTAATTGTGAAAAACTTCTGAAAATGGGGGTTATATATATTGTTAATAGTTGTATTTGAGCTTTTGGTTGAGGTGGTCCTTTAACATTGTATTAGAGCCATTCTAACATATAGATCAAGTGTCAAATCTTATCATGCAATCACCCCTAGACGTATAGCTTCTATTTGTTTACGATGTATATAGGAGGGCTAATTGTTAAATTCACTTAGTTTTTGTGATTTTTATTACTTCAGTGGCATTTTTAATGTACTATTATACTTATAGTGGTATTTTTGATGTGCTTTTATACACGTATTCTACATTACTATAGTACAAGTTATTTTGCCTTATAACTGCTATTTACTTGCCATGTAAATAGCAGTTATGCGCCAATACATAACCCTTCCTTAATTATAAAGAAAAAGATATATTATGAAGATGATCCCACTTTGAATTTGATCCTTAGTTGCTTTCCGTGCACTCATTGCAGATTGCCTCTTCCTTTAGCAATTCACCTTTTTCTTATGCCCTTTTTTGTCCAAACAATTCTATCTAGAATCTATAAATTAAACAAGATTGTACAATATACTCATTTCATTTTATAATATTAGTCCCATATGTAATCAATTATATAATATAAGAAAAAATGATTTTTTTTTTTTTTAAACACATGTCTTAGTTTACATTATTTAAGTTTTTTGATTTTTTTTTTCTGTAGGAAAGCACAAGTCATAATGCATAATTCAAGGTAGAGATTTCCTTATTTAGACCCATATCATCAATCCACAACCAATCAATTAGTTAAAAATTAAATATTTGCAATATGGGTAGATCTTTTTAAAACACCCAAAATAGTATAGGACACTAGCATTATGAAAATGATGCAGTAGTAATTGTGAAAAACTTTTGAAAATAGGGGTAATTTATATTGATAGAGCACGAAGCATATTCTTAAGTCTCAATAATTAGCTTTATTATTTGAGATTTTGGACTGTAACATAAAGATCATGGGTTCAAATCTTATCATCCATTCACCCCTTATTTCAAGTGTGATTAAAGTTTTGTGTAGGTTGGGTCCATGTCGAATCTATGTTTCAATCCCTACATAATCTCACGCGAGGGGTTGTGATATGATAGTATAAAACTTATTCTTTTGGCTATTTTCATGTTCTCATCATTATAATAAACTAATGATGTCAAATAGTTTCTAAACTCTTGATCTATTTGATTTTTTCTTATTTGAACCCTAATTATTGTCTTTTTGATTAGTTCTTAATCGTAAATCTAATAGGAGTTATTTATCATATATGCGTCTTCAATATTTTGAAGATTTGTTGGCAACTCTCTACATGTTTCAAGTTTTGCAAAAGTTAATTCATTGTTAAATGAAATGAAAATATTCACTTGCAAAAGTTAAATCAATTTTAAATTCCCCATACATCTCTTTAATAGAGTTGGATGCTCGTTTCGATTTTGATCCCTATCGAGTCAAATATGATGTTGGTAGTCATATTGGATAAATAAATTCGAGTCTTTATGTACTAGGTTGAATCAATTGTAAGTTAATATCAAGTCATGTTTGGTTCGAGTTACGAATTTCATTTTCTCACTCGTTAATCCAATACAATCAAGTGGGTTATTTTTTGATAGTTGGCATCCATTATGACACATATACAAATCCAACTAAAAAAGACAATAGAAAATAGAAAATGATAATCTTTATTTATAGCACAAGACAACCATTTTTATCCATACCATCATTGGCAAAGATAGACCAGAAACTCACCACCCAACAAGAAATCAAAGTACATACAGAAACACTTAAATAGGCTAATATAAATATCAACCTTAAGTAAAGTACGATTAACTAAAAAGAAAGACATTATAATAAAACAGTAGACTAGGTTGTCGTTAATGTTGCAGGTGGTGGTGATCGATGACGGTTTTACATACACCGGAAACCGTTCAAAGATGGTGCGGATACGCATTGGCGTCCAGTGTTAGCACAACATTCTCTAACACCAGGAGTGCATGGATGTCCAAGGTGCTCTTCGCACACTGGATTCTCTTGTTGAGCTTTCACAGCAAGGACTTGCAGCATCACTACGTACAACAAAATTAACTTATATACGTAAATTAAATGTGAGTTATACATATTACATAAATATCTATGATTTAGTACGTATCATCTAAGATAACAAATTACTAAAATAATTCAGAGAAATATTTAGAAACTAAAAAATTTTAGGTGAAGCAAACATGAAGGTATTTCTACTCTATAGTCTCAATAATCATATAATTTACACTCCTTTGTAGTTTGTAATATACTTAAAGTCCTATCATTTCTTGTCAAAAAGTATATATTTCAATTATTGTATCAGCCTTTTCATTGTTTTATACATATAAAAAAGATTGTCACTATTTTTGAAATTAAAATAATAAACTAATCTTAAATTTTCATATATATATATATATATATATATATATATATATATATATATATATATATATATATATATTACTTTGGGACTTTAAGGTAATCAAGTGGCAATTTGACATGTGATCAATAAATCATGTTATGCATAACCATAACTGAGATATTTGTTGACTAGCAAATCGGGTGTAAGAAACAGGGAATTTCCCATTTATTAATATTATGAGCACGCATCTTCATGCTTTTATGAAACGAATAGACAAACTTAAAATGGATAAGGAAATACCTGTTGCAAGGATGAAAAAGAGTGCTACTATGATTCTCTTGAACCCAACCTTGGTTTCCATTGTTTTTGTTATGAAGAGTTGTTTACCTTTGTGTTTTAAGTATGAAGTATGTTGTGTGTTTGTGGCTTGTATTGTTGGTGAATTAACTACACTATGTTTGCTCTATTTATAGTATTTTTCTTCTGACCAATTGGGTATTATTATACACAAATTAGGACCACTAACTAATAGTATTCTAATTTTCCACTAATCCACTATGCTATGTTGGGTCTAGCTTGATGGAATATTCCATGGAATTTTAAATTTTAATGATTTCAATCAAATTTTTGATGATTTATGCGCCATATCATTTTCCATTTAAGCATAGATTCTTAACCTTTTTTTTTTTCTTTTTTGTCTAAGTACTAACACCATGATGATCTGTTGAATTGGAATGAACTGCACTATGGTGAAGTCAGCTGAAATAGCTGAATTAAACTGATAAATTAAAATGTAAATAGGTAGTATAATTAAAACGAAAACAAAGTAACAACGCAAACAACAGATAACAACAACAGTAATGAACCAAACTTAAATAATTTGAAAATAAGTTAAGAAGATTTGGACCTAACACTATCATTGTTTTTGAAAACTTAAGGAGATTGATCGTGAATTAAAAAATTTAGAAGGATTATGATAATGACTTAGTGAGTAAATTCTTCGTCCAATTTGTATTAGCTGTAACATTAAGAAATTTGCACTATTAACGCTCTCCTACTTGATTATCTTTGTTGATTTATATTGGGAAAAATATATTCATTATTTTTTGAATCTTGTTAGACTCATGAATAACTTTTATATACATCCGGTATATAGTAATTTACTCGGGTTTCACTTTTAATCAAATTTAGGGTCACTTTTACAAATTTTTGATTAACTTTTATCAATATAGCGAAAATATTTCGTAACTTTAATTTATGTCAGAGTAACTTTCATTCATATTAGGGTAACTTTTACTCATTTTAGGGGTAACTTTATAACATATGTACAATATTTATTATACATCCGATTTATTTAAAAGTTTGTCTAGACTCATATCAAATTAAAAATTACACTATCAAATTATATAATTTTAATATATTTGTAAATAGCTAGAGATATATTTCAATCGTTCATTTTTACTTTATCCCCTTTGAATTTACACTATTTAATTTTTTTTTTTTTTACCGTCTCACGTATATTATATGTAAGGAAAAATATAGTCATCATGTGAGATCTTGTTAATTAAAATTGTTTCTTTAATAAGCTTTATCATAACTCTTTACTAATGTTATAAACATATCCAGCCACCGGCTCCCTTAGCGGCGACACTACCCCGAGCTCCTCCGATTGTTAGCACAACCACATTAAACACCGCATCACCCTCATTAGCCCACGTACTTACTGTCCCAGCCCGCCATGCTACTTCTTTCCCTCATAACCACATTCACCGCCCAACCACCAATCAACCACCTTGCCCTTGGTGCATCCCGCAATCACCACCTTACACACCACTGCATGAACCAGCCACCTACCAACATCACTATTAGTCGCGCACCATCGGTAGCACATGCAGCGGTAGGGGTGTTCAAAAATACCCGAACCGTTTGACCCGACCTGCTGAGTTGTTGACCCGCAAAATACCCGATGGGTAATTTTGATTTTTTTTTTCAATTTTGCGGGTCGGGTACCCGACCCGTTAAAATATCAGATTTGGAAGCCGAACATAGTGAGTTGCGGGTACCCGTTAAATAACCGAATTTTTTTTATTTTTTCTTTTAAAATTTCTTAGCTGGAACTCAAATAAGGGTTACTTTCATCTAGTCTTCTCTCTCCTCACTTCCTAAGACAAGCAGTAGCCGCATCTCAACATTCTTCTCACTCCTCTTCTCTCTCCTTGCTCACACTCAATTCCCAAACACACACTCTCAAGTCTCTCTGAAACGAACCTTCTTCCTCCCTCTCAGGCGAACCTCCGTCGACCGTCAGTTCCTCGCCGTCAGCCGCGTAAGGTTGATATATTTTTCGAATTTTTTTGGTTAATTTCTTTGCTTATGTTTGATTATACTCAAGTTGTTTTCTATTACATTTTTAGGGTTTTTTGTCGAATTTTTTGGGTTAATTTCGTTACTCATGTTTGATTATACTCAAGTTATTTTCAATTACATTTTTAGGGTATTTTTTTCGAATTTTGTTGGGTTAATTTGCTGATTATGTGTGATTATACTAAAGTAATTTTCAATTACATTTTTTCGGGTTTTTATCGAAATTTTCGGGGTTAATTTTCTGATTATGTATGATTATACCTAAGTTATATTCAAAAACATTTTTTTGGTTAATTTCGCTGCTATTACTTGCTTTTTATCCTTTGTGATATTCTACAATTGATTTATGTTTTTTTTTTTTTTTTTTGTATGATTTATCTTGTGTAGGGATTAAAGACTTGGTCTCAGAGTAACCAACAATTATTATTGATGAAACTATTGAAGCCTCGGATGTCACAAGTGACTGAAATTATCCCCTCTCCCATTTAGTTTTATTTGTGGCTTTGAGATATTGTTTGGAGTTTGTAATTTATTTAGTTGTTTTAATTTGATGTAAACTGTTTGGACTATCTAGCTGGACACCTTGAACTTTGAACTTTGGTTTGCATATTGTACTCTAAATCAGAATTTGGTTGAGTTATGAGAATAATTCAAGATAGGTAAGCATTGCATCAGGTTATTTTTGTTAATGGAAGCAGGGTTTTTTTTTTAATTATTAAAAAAGACAGCAGGTTATTTTTTATTGTGAAAACAACATCTTTTTTTGTAAAATAAACACATCAGTTTTTTTTAAATGAAAACAACAGGTTTTTTAAATTAATAAACACGTCATTATTTGTTTTTAATGAAAAAAGTATTTTTTTTTTAATAAAATGAGCAGGTTTTTAAGGCCATATTAACAACATGTGTGTTTTTTTCTGAAAAATAAAACATACATATTAAATATTTGGGTACCCGGTGAAAGCGGGTACCTGATAAGCGGGTACCCGTTTTTACTGAGTCGGGTAATGGGCCCAAATAACTACCCGCACTTCCGAGCACCCTCAATTTCGAGTACCCGAAATCCCGGGTACCCGGTTATAAGCACCCTTACGCAGCGGTAGCCGCGGATCGGATTTGCAGCCACCGAGACACTAAACAACAAATCGCGCTGCAGTCACGCACCAATTTACCTCCACCAACCGATTTTTAATCCACCTGCAATCGACAATTTGGCTACCAAAAATTACAATTTGGTCTCAAAATTGCAGCAGTTTGGCATTCAACATCTTCAATATTTATCTTTAACTAATTGAAAACCCATATTTTGCTCACGCAAGTGTTCGATGAGCGTGTCAGAGGAAAGGGTGGAGGTGATGGTCAGAGTTAAGAGGTTAGGGTTCAGACGAGGGGGTTCAGTGACTCCGGTGAGGGTGGAGGTGGTGCTAGCTACGTCTGGAGGGGGATGTGGGTGGAGGCGGTGGTGGGTTGAAGGTTTTTCTGTTTAGTTTTTTTTTTTTTTTTTTCAAGCTAACTATAAATAAGTTTTTTTTTTTAATAACTTAATTACACTCATTAATGTCATAAGTGAGATAAATTTCTTAATTAGGGTCAATTTGTAAAATAGAAAAAAAG
Organism: Chenopodium quinoa; assembly: GCF_001683475.1. Classification (NCBI taxonomy): domain Eukaryota; kingdom Viridiplantae; phylum Streptophyta; class Magnoliopsida; order Caryophyllales; family Amaranthaceae; genus Chenopodium; species Chenopodium quinoa. The sequence goes on from NW_018743327.1 coordinate 1,629,199, forward strand.
GGAGGTCGCCATATGTATTTAGCAAAAATAAACTTGAAGGTCACCATTGAAAATTTTTCTTATTTTTTAGACAGAGTTTATAAGTAATTAAACAGGATTTTTATTTTTTTTTATTTTTTATTTTTTTTGGGTAAGGACATAAACTAGTCTAACATTAGTTAAAAGGTTGATTTCTTGATGGGTACACTAGTCACTAGTTAAAAAGCCAAAACGATTGTACTTAAAATCCAAATTCTACTAGCTTAAAGTATTATAAATAAGTCATATCTAATCTTGTAGATTACGACTACAAAAAAAGTGTTATAAATTAATATAATAACATATCTTCGTTATCTTAAGGTGCCTTCATACTAATTACATTACTGAAGTGCGTTTTGGCCTTTTAAAAATTTTGAATTAATGCTAAATTAGCAACTTGTATACTGTAGTGCACCAGCTAATCATTGTAATCATGTGTTACGTAACTTATGATACAATGACCACCAGATAAAAAAAATATATATATATGTGTCGTATGGTTATAAGGTACGTTAAGTATATAAATAATATTATTTTGTCAATACATAAGCAATAGTGGGGTCTTGGATTTTTTTGGAGCCCAAAGTGGAAACGGTAAAGGTGCCCTTAAAGCCCTTTATCATAGCCCTTTTTTCATAATTAGTTAACCTAAAACCCTTGTCTTAGTTCAGCATGATTAGATGGCTATCCCAAAAATTAGGCCTTATATAGTCTAATTAGAATATACAAATTCTTATATGTGGTCGGCCACACGGTATGGCCAACCATTATAGGGATTATTTCGTTAGTGTTATAGGGTTACTATGTCGGTGTTATATCAATTGCTTCATCAGCGTTATAAGAGTTATTCAATCAATGTTATGGAGGTTACTCGGTCACTGTATAAGACATTTTGTGAAAAACTACCTTATAATGCACTTTTTTTTGTGAGAAACTACCTAATAAAAAAATGTTGTAAGAAACTACCTTATATAAGGGTAAATATTGTAAGAGACTATCTTTGGTCGAAAAGTCATCGTTGACTTTTATTTTCCGGCGTTGACCATGTCACGTGCCCTTTTCATCTCTCAACCTCTCATCTCCGTCGTTTCTTCCGCCACCTTCTTCAGTCTCTCCGACTCCTTTTCACTGATTCTGGCCAACCCTCTCTCTTCTCCAATTCCATTTTTGCCCTCGCTTCTATTCCTTCATTGACCTTCAATCTATCTCTTATGCGTCCAACTCCCTACTCTGCTCCTTACAATTCACTCTCCATTACTTCCTCCAATTTCGTTCGATGACGATGTCACCATTAATGGCGTCAAGCTAATAATTCCCCTGTTTTCGATGATGGGTTTTTCATCATATTTCAAATCAATCGCTTCATTAAGCTCAATCTCGATGTAGAACCCACTACTGAGTTGGGTTCGAGTCAATTAATTACTAGTAAATGGGGGTTTATTTTTCAGAAGGCATACATTTGGTTGTGAGCTGAGTTGGGGTGATTTGATTGGTCAAGGGTTTGCAGTGGGTGGGTAAGCGGAAAAGGGGAAAGGTTGGTGTCATTGGTGGGAGAGAGAAAGGGCGTGGGGTCGCCGGCGCCGGGGGAAGTGGAGGGAGTGGTCTCCGGGTGGCCCGTGGCAGGGGAACTGGTGGGGAGGCTAGCAATGGGTGGGGAAGGGGGTGGCTAGGATTTTTATTTTTTAGTTTTATTATTTAATGTAATTATAATTGAAATTTAATAAATAATTTTTTCAATTAAAAAAAGGAAATTTTGGTAGTTGGTACCTCGAAAATGGGGGGTGTTGAATTTTACTACTCGTTTATTTTAGTACCCATCAAAGTTTTAAATTACAGCTTTTGGTACCTCGGTAGTGGGGCCCATTATCTAATTATTTAATAATTTAATTTATAAAAAATAAAAAATAAACTTAAAAAATAAAAAAACAACCAGCTGCCCTCCCCCCCTTCCTATCAGCCACCCTTCCCCCTCCCCGTGCTCGCTCCCGGTTCCTAAACACTCCCCCGGCGCCGGCGAGCCCACCTCCTCCCTTTCCCTCCTTCGATCTTAGCCGCAACTGCTGCAAAACCGCCGTCTTCCCTCCCTCCCATGAACCCCGAATCGTGGCTGAAATTCGTGTCTAGATGCGGCGGCAGGCTGCTGTGGCTTGGATTCATGCCTGGCCGCAACGACAGGCTACTGTGGCTGGGATTCGTGCCTGGCCGCAGCGGTAGGTTGTTATGATTAGGATTCGTGTCTGGCCTCGGCGGTAGGTTGATGTGGTTGGGCTTCGTGCTTGGTCGCGGGGCAAGCAGCTGTGGTTGGAAGCATAGGATGCGTGCCTGGCTGCGGCGGCAGGCTGCTGTGGTTGGCCAGGGTTTCAACCTGGTCATAGCGGCAAGCTATTGTGGTGGGTTGATTAGTGTTTTGGTGGCTGGAAGGTTATTCTTGGGGTTGCTGGCAGTCGCACAGGAAGTGGGAGGGGGGGCTAAGGGTGGCTGGGAGGAGGTGGTTGTTCTCGGGGTTGCTTGCAGCCGTACAAGGAGGGGGGGAGAGAGGGGCTAAGGGTGGCTAGAAGGTGGCAGGTCCCAACTAACAGAAAAGTTAACGGAACATAGACGGAGGTACCAAAAGCTATAATTTTAAACTTTGATGGGTACCAAATAAAATAAAGTTTTAAACGGGTACTAAAATTTAATACCCCATTTTCAAGGCACTAAATTCCAAAATTTCCTTAAAAAAATGACTTGTTTAATAGGTTGGAGGTCATTAGACTTATTAAAAGAAAATACCCTTTAAAAGTCGACTTATTTTAAGTTAATCGAAAAGTTGACTTATTTTGAGCTAATCATGCAAAGGTTGGCTTATTCTTGATAAATTTTCCTTTATAATACGTTATGTTTATTTATCTGATTATTTTATTATGGTATACTTACTCCATTCTGGTAATATTACAACAACTAGACCTTTTCATATTCATTATGCTTGTTTGACTACATATTATGATTTATGCATAAAGTAAAATATGGTCATGTAGTATCTTGTTAGATTCGTCTCGTAAAATATTTTAACAATATCAACATTTATAATTTTCACTTATACAAGTATAGATATTTAACATATAAAATATGCTTTGAAATACATAATTTCATTTTTGTTGCAATATTTGTGGAATAGAAGAAGTATATATATTATTATCTCGAACTATATATTCATGATAAAACATTCAAAGTACACAATCGAATTATGCAATTTCTTATATAACTTTGCATATTACTGTCTTTTATTTCATTTGTTTATTATTGTTGCTTTGATGTTTAATTATTACGGCATTTTATTATTGATTAATTATGGTTACTTAAGTAATATTATTTACCTTATTATTGTTGATTTAGTATGGTTACCTAGTTACCTTATTGTTTGGTTTATCATGGTTAAACAGTTTATTATTTAATTTACTAGGTTAAGTCCCGTACCATGTATGGTTAATTTAATTATTTTTGAAAAATTAATTTTTTACAGCATAAATTATAAAAATTGTTTAATATCTTGAACAAAATTGAAGTAACATGGAATATTTGATCAAATCATATTCTTAAAAAATATTCCACCGAAAATACATCTTCTTATAAAAGCTTATATATTTCCTTATTTTTCTGTAATTAATTGAATATTAACATAAAAAAGGTAAATATTATTGCTCCTTATGTAGTTGACTAAAACAAATTTTTTTTTTTATAAATAACTTCCATAAATAAAATTTAGATATTATATATATATATATATATATATATATATATATATATATATATATATATATATATATATATATACATATACATATACATATACATACATACATATACATATACATATACATATACATATACTAAGAACACATCAAAAATCGACATGTGTCATTGTTTGGGTGTCTTTTAATATATATATATATATATATATATATATATATAGTTATTGATTGATCGATTGATTAATTGATTATGGTTATCTTATTGTGCATTATTTATATCAATTTATTCAGCTCTAATTTACGTTGAGAAAATTGAACAGTTATTGTATGCATGTTCCCTTGAATTGCATATAATTACATATCAATTATTCAAAATAAATAAATAAAACATATCATAATAAAAATCAAATAGATGTCATTATTGTGGGTGGGATCGATCTCACTCGATTTCATACCTTCATCCCCGAATACTAGACGGTTCTTGACCATATGGAGTCTTTTTTTTTTTTTTAAATAGAAAGGCTACTCATTCATTAAAGATAGTCAAAGTTCATACAACAAGGCATGACAAGCAGGAGCAAATCATGCCCAAAACTACTGTCAGCACTACTGTTATTAGGCATCCAAATCCAGAAAATACATACCCCTCCTACAATAAGTTGAGAATTAGCATAACATAAGCAAGCAACAACTACTCCATGTCTTCTGTCCGAATTCTGCAGCAACTTAGCCTTCAACATACAGCACTTAGATACTTCTCGTGATATCCTCTTCATATGCACACTTGGCCTTAGCTGGAGCCTCATCAAAGAACTTAGCATTTCTTTCGTCTTGTACAGCAAGTTGAGCAAGAATATGAGCCACCCTGTTCGCCTCTCTAGGCACATAACTGAAGGTGAATGAACATCCCCTGCTGAGAAGGGCTTCCATATCCCTGAAGATGACAGCTAACTCATGAGTTCCTTGCTTAGCCACTTCCGCAATGCTACGTTTAAGAGAGAGCGCGTCAGTCTCAATGATGACTTCAGTAAGCTGGGCATCTACTGCCATCTGCATACCCCCATGAATTGCCAACAGTTCAGCTTGGGCAGGTCTGCTGGCTGCAACCTTCCACGTTTTGCCAAAAAACCAAGTGCCATCTGACATTCTAGCCACTGCTCCCGCACTTGCCTTTTCATCCCCCTGCCAAGCCCCATCACAGTTGATCTTGATGCAGCTTCCCATGGGTCTTTGCCACCGTGATTCCCTAATCAAACTTACAGGAAGTCTAGCATTTCCCTGAAAAAGGTTGAGAGTAACATCCAAATCCAACTTATATAATAAATAAAGACATAGGATGATACAACGCAAGCTGGAAAACCGTGTAGTTTCTTGCCTTCCAAATATGCCACAAGGCAATTGAGAAGACAACTTTCCAAGTAGTACTCATCCCTAGATTGTAGTTAATCCATCCTTCCCAATTAAGATTGAAAAAACTGTGATAATTGAAGCCCTTATCCATCTTGTTTAAACTAAAAATCCTAGACCATAACGTTCCAGAGTTTACACAGTCCCTAAACAAGTGCATATGACTTTCATCACTAAGATTACATATAGTGCAAATAGGATCAAAGTTATCAATTCTTGCAGCCAAAGAGGAAGTCGTAGGTAGAATATGATGACAAATGTTCCAAACTAGCATTTTATATTTAAAAGGGATAGGGATATGCCATATTTTCTTCCAATTAATAGAGGGGAAAGAGGGATGAGCCACAAAATTAGGAGCAAGCTTATAAGCACTCCGGATATTAAATTGTCCACTAGTTTCTACACCCCAACATAAAGTATCTTCAACCAAAGCTACTTTAGGTAGAGGGATATTCTCAATGAGCTTACAAAGATAATCCGGAATGATATGCTTTATTTTATTAGTATTCCATACTCCATTATCAATAATATGATTAACCCCCCAATGAGCCATAGAATTAGGGATAGGCTTGTCTATAAGTAAATAAATGGGTTTATCCCCCACCCAATGATGATACCAAAGACAAATATCCTTCCCATTTCCAATTCTATAAGAAATACCCTTCAAGAGTAACTCTTTTCCTTTAAGAATATCCTTCCAAAGAGGGGAATCATTGCAATTAGGGATGCTATTAAGAAAAGTGGAACGTTTAAAATATCTAGCTCTAAGAATTCTCACCCAAAGCTTATCCGGTTCATGAATGATTCTCCAACCTAGCTTAGCCATAAACGCAAGGTTCCAATTCCTTAAATTGCGCATACCAAGACCCCCCAGTCCGGAAGGAAGACAAACCTTTTCCCAACTAGTTCTAGGAAGATAATGAGTTCTATCCACCTTATTCCAAAGGAACCTCCTACAACATTTCTCAAGCTCCTTAGTAATGGCACTAGGAAGCAAGGTAGTTTGCATAACATAAAGAGGATAGGAATTAAGGACGGACTTAATTAGAGTACATCTTCCGGCCATATTAAGAAGTTTAGCTTGCCACCCTTTTATTCTAACTTTTTTTTTGTTAAGTAGGTCAATATAATCCGCTTTCCTCAGTCTATTAGGACTAATATTAACCCCAAGATATTTCCCAAACGAAGGTGCACCCTTAATGTTGGAAGCATCAAGAATGGCCCTTTTGAGGGAGAGACACATTTTAGGAGGAAAAATAACCTTAGACTTGGTAGGACTAATAAATAAACCCGACCTGCTGCCAAAATCCAGAAGAACCTCTTCTATAACTCTCACATTATCCACCGAGGCCTTGCCAAACAAAAACACATCATCGGCATAAAAAAGGTGAGAAACACTAACATCATTTTCAATTTTAATCGGCTTCCAATTACCCATTCCCACCCTTTCCTCAATCATCAACGATAGTCTTTCAAGGAAAAGGACAAAAATATACGAAGAAAGGGGATCCCCTTGCCTAATCCCTCTAGAAGGAGTAAAACTATCCGTAATCTCCCCATTCCATAAAATAGAAATGGACGGAGTAGTAATGCAACTTAAGATAAGATTGACAAGAGATGGAGGAAAACATAAACCAATTAACGTCTCCTTAATGAAATCCCATTCCAAACTATCATAGGCCTTAGAAATGTCGATTTTAAAAGCCATAAGGTGTTTTTTGCTTGATTTTTTAAAAAAAATGAGCAATTTCCTTTATGACTAATATATTCTCATCAATAGATCTTCCTTCTATGAAACTAGATTGAACCGGATTAATAAGCTCTCCAAGAAGGGGCTTAATTCTATTAGCTATGATTTTTGTAATTAATTTATAAATAGAATTACAGAGCCCTATTGGTCTAAAATCATTCATGGTTTCCGGTTGTGCAATTTTAGGAATAAGACAAATAAAAAACTCATTAACATAAGCCGGAATTTCCCCTTTCCTAAAGCAACTAGACACCAGATTAACAATCGAATTCCCTACCACATCCCAATACTTTTGGAAGAATTTAGGTTGAATACCATCCGGACCCGGACTTTTCATTGGAGCCATCATATCCAAAGCATTTTTAATTTCCATTATAGTGCCTTCACTAGAAAGAAACAAAATATCATCATGTTTTACTACGGCATTAGGGGTAAACAACGAGCTATCAGAATGAGCACTAAATCTTGACTTAAAAATATTTTTGAAGTGATTAACACACATTATTTTAAGCAAGCTTTGATCATGAATCCAATTTCCCTGTTCATCCTTTAAACAAAGAATTTTTCCCCTACAATTTTTGACCTTAGCTAAAATATGGAAATATTTAGTATTCCAATCCCCAAATTTTCTCCAATCCACCCCGGCTTTTTGAGCCCACTTTATCCTTTCCAATTTTAGCGTATGATTAAGCTCCTTTAATAATGATTTTTCTAAATTAATCAGGAAGGATGAATATCTAGTGGAGAGTACTTTTTGGATGCCATGAATCCTAGCAATAATTCTGTTCTTATTTTGGATGCTAGCGTTAAAAACAAATTTGTTCCAAACCCTAACTTCTCTAGTGAATCTGTTTTTGGCTTCACTAAAGTTATTCTCTAGCCCCCACGTTTGAGTAAAAAAATCATCAAAATTAGGGTTTTCCAACCAAGCTTCTTTACACCTAAAAGGATAAATACCCTTATGCAAAACAACACCAGTATCAATTAAAATCGGACAATGATCAGAATAAGTTCTAGCAAGATGATATACTTGTGTATTTGGGTGCACTCTCATCCATTCGGCATTTGCAAGAGCCCTATCTAGTCTTTCTCTAATTAGTTTCGTTCCTTCCCTCCCATTGTTCCATGTGAAGGCAGGACCATTATAATTGAGATCAATCATACCCTCGGCATCAGTTAAGTTGGAGAAATCTCTGCCTTGAGAGTTGGTCACTGGCCTGCCCCCCATTTTTTCCGACTGAGAAAGCACCTCATTCATATCTCCCATAAGGAGCCACTGAGTACCAGTAGGAGGGGGATTTTCTCCCAAATGTTTCCATAATTTTTTCTTATCCTTTGCGGCAGAAGGAGCATGCACTCCAGTTATTAAAACTTCTGGTTCAGTAGGTGAGAGCTTAAAAAGAGAGTGAAGGACATGAGGTGAGTCGGCTACACAGTCCATCAAAACTGCAGGTTTTCTCCAAAAGAGCCAAATCCCCCCTCGAAGCCCAACATCAGGTATTGTTCTAACATCTTCAAAACCAAGCCTTTTACAAAGCTTACGGGCTACATGCTCAGTAGATTTCGTTTCTAAAAGAAAGAAAATTTCTGTCTTATGCATACGTACGACCTCAATTGCATGTGGAGCAAAATCTTTGCTAGTTGCACCCCAAACATTCCATAGGATTGCCTTCATATTGACATATAAATTAGGTAAAATCGGAAAAATCCCTCTATGCTGTTCTTGGTGGTTGTTCTTGGTTGGAAACAACATCACCCAATCCCTCCATAGGTCTAGCTTCCTCATCGCCCAAACATCCGCCATCGACAATGGTGTTGCTAACATTTGGATTTCCTGCATTATGTTCCCCGTACTTATATAGCAAAGGTTCAACTCGAACCCCACTACTTCCTTCTTTGTCTCCAGTGCTATCATCCGATTTTTTGCCTCCATTAAATTGAGACAATGACTTATTAATTGCAGGGGATAGGTTGGTGGATTTTTTGGAGGGGTTTTTGTAGGGATGAACAGATTTTCGTATTCGGGTAGCGCGGGATGAATGAATTGGCTCATCATTACTTGAATTCCCGCTTCTATGATTCTTAAACTCTCTCTTGGAATTGGATTCCTTCTCATCACAGGCCATAGATATGGAGTTTGAAAGGTAGGGAAAAGATGCTGAATTTGTGATTGCGGTGAGCCCAGGGATAGTGTGGATGGGGTTGGTGTTGTTGGGGATAGCCGCGGTGGTAAAACTGCCGGCATTACCACCGGTGATCGAAGTCGGAATTGGCCTGGGTGGTAAGGTGACAGTTGCCAAAGTTGCGGATTCAGGGGTGAGTTCATTTGTGAGGTTGGAGTTGGTTGATTGGTCGGAGCGATCAACTGATCGGGTTGATTGTTGTTCTCCATATTCGCTGGGCGTTTCAAAAGATGTGAGGGGGTGAAGAGAAGAAGAATTATCAGAAGGTATGGGAAGATGAAAGGTGTTGACAGGGGATAAAAGGGGTGAATTCGAATTGGGATTGGGCGAAGAAGATGAATTGCCATTGGTGATTCTTTGGTGCTGTTTTCTCAGGACTGAGCCGCCATTAACCATATTATTTTCCGATGCAAATGTTTTTCTGGGTTTGATTTTTGCCTTGTATTCTTTCCTTCCTTTAAATGTTCCCAATGGTTGATTTGTTTATTTTTAATTAAGGCTTGCTCTTCTTCTTCCACTGCTAACAAATCCGATTGTGTATTTTTTATTTTTGTTTGGCGGCTATTGGCTTCCCTAGGCTGTCTCACCTTATTCTTTTCTGTTGGATTTTTCTCTTTTGGATTTTTTTGCTCCTGTTGAATCCTTCCTTCTTTTTTATTTTTATCATCCTTTTTAAAATATTTCTTTCTTGAAACCGCCAAAACCCATGGGCCATACTCTCCTTTTTCCTCCTGCTGTAATCCTGTGCCACCATCTTTTTCCTTTTCCCTCTGCAACACTCCAACATTAGCAGTAACCTGATGGTGCTTTGGATTTTCTTCCCCCCGCAAAATTGTTGGAGTAACATTATCCAACATCAGCGTGCTACTTTCTTGCTCTTTGTTGCCTTCTTCTTGCTGAATTTGTTTTCCTTTTTTTTAATTGGCATTGCTCTTTGGAATGACCGATCCTATCACACTCAAAACAGAGGCTATGGATTTTTTCAAATTCTATTTTCTGCCAAGCTTTCCCTACCCAAACTTTAGTAACTAATGGCTTCTCAAGATCGATTTCAACACACTTTCTAGCATATCAGCATTTACTAATTTTATCAGTAGAGTAATCCACCCTTATTGGATTTCCTACAATTTCCGCAATGCTAAACAGAGCCTCTTTGTCATAATACTCTACCGGTAGCTCGGGAAATCTGATCCAAACGGACATATTCTTAAAACTTTCAACCGACGGCCTAAAATTTGGCCTCCATTTTGCTATCATTAGATAATGATCAAATATGAACCAAGGTCCTCTCAACAGAGCCTTTTCCAGATCGTCTTGAATTGAAAATCTGAACATGAAAACTCCATTCTCCATTTCAATGACCTCCACCCCTCCCTTTGGATTCCACATACGCTGCACCCTTTGCTGCATAAATTCGGCTCTGATTTTGATCCCAAGACATTTTCCAATAAGAGTCATATGCCATGGTTTTCTCAGAGACTAACCTTACCACTGATCTATTCATTAAATCTACTTCTTGTGATGATGCCATTTCCAAATCTGTTGAGAGTTCCATACTCAGAGACTAACTCTAACTCCTAAGCAACCGAGAAGAACGGAACGAAACTAATCCTAGAAAAAAGACTACACGGGACTAAAAACAAACAAATGCAAAAAATGCATTCGAGATACACTGCTCGCTCCCAACTAGAGAAAAGCTCCCGGAGCTCCGAGACACAAATAGTGCCGGAGGTGTTCCCCGATGGCTAAACTCTAGAGAGAGAAAGCTTTTGTTCTCTCAAAAATTGGGTTATAAGATCCACCGAAGTGGGTAGCCTTAACCGGATGTGTATGTTACAGGAAAGCCCAAAGGCCATTCCCGTCCCTGTCAGGGGAGATGCCAACCATCTCTCCTTTCTACGAACACCATATGGAGTCAATATGCTTATCAATTATTGAAAGAGTGTAACATAAAAGATCAATTCGTTTGCGTTGCCCCTTAATTGTGATTGCCTTGGAATCTTTTGCCCATTAGTCGTGGTTGGTTTTGTCCATTTTGCAAAAGTATTCAACAATGGTTTCAATTAAGTTCCTTTAAAGACTTACATGCAATCAGAGGGGGACCTTCTACTAGACCATTTAAGGTCTGGCCCTTGGTACATTATTGTAATTAATTAGTTAATAAACTTACATAAACTTATTTTACTCATAGCATATCAAGACATAGTGATTAATTTTGAGCGGGAGGTAAAAGAATTAAATCCCGATCTCTCTATTATTTTTTTGCCAAGATCCGCCTGCAATGTTGGCGCCCCAACTAATTTTCACCTAGAGAAGTCAAAGATTTCTTTAAAATTTAAGATATAGCCGTCATCTGCATTAGCACGGTCATGAAAACCACCCCTGCATCACATAGTTTAATTAAGCAAGTTTATTTATAATCATTACATTTATGTCATGATTACATAGATAAGGTGCACTACAATATCATTTCGCAAGAATGAAAGGCCAAAATAAACTGGATAATAGAACATGTCATTAGAATGGAGACATCCTAAAATAAAGTAGATGCGTATTATACTTCTCGTACTTTATACTTTAATTAATTGCGTGGTAAGCTATTAGATAGGGCATTAGGGCTGATTCAAGTATGGTCGTATGGAGTAACTTTTTTTTTATTAATATCTATACTTATATAATAATAAAAAAAAAGTTCCTAAAATCATTTATATGCCACGTCAGTTCCCTCTCATTGCATTGTGTCACATCATCACTTAATGACACGTTATTACCAATTAACAAATCATTCCAACTATTATTAAAAAAAATTGATAGATTTTGAACACTAAACCTCAAGGAAACAAGATCTACTTTCTTACTATCTTAGCCAATTACAATTGATGTCATCTATACATAAATATAACTAACAATCACATGCATCAACTAAAAAGGAAATACGAGATAAGCAGTTTGAAAAAAAAAAAATAAGATGAATAAAATCATCATTTCACAAACAATAGAGTGTCAAAATTATCTCTCTATACTCTTTATCAATTAGTTACATTATTTTTAACATATTTGCATAACATACATAATCGATAATAATATATTTCATTTTTGTCAAAAAAAAAGATGATAATATATTTCATAAAAAACAATTTAATCAAAGTGATAACCCAGTGCAACGCCCGGGCCGCACACTAGTAATAGATTAAATTCCGTGAGTTGGATACTAAATTTTATTAGACAATAAATTGCAATATTAATTCAACAATAATGGTATGATACACTATCATATTTTATACTACCTTCGCTTCGCATTACTTGCAACAAAAGAATATTATATGTCACACAAATAATACCCTTTTGTTACGAGTAATGCGAAGCAGAAGTAGTATTTTATATTTATATCAATGTCAAGGTTATTGAAGTATTATATTTTATTTTGGAAAATTAATATTATACCATTATACGGGATTTTTAATAAGATAATAATAATAATAATAATAATCTAATTTAACACCCGTGATTAATACTGTAGGCGTCGTTTGAAGTGCGTCTACGTTAGCATGTTGTGAATATGCTTAGCACTCATAGGAAGTGGGAATTGACGTATACGATTTGGGACAAATAAAGTAGGGAGCCGTCAACAATTTTTTAAGGAATTTGTAAACCGTTCACGAATCATTTAAGACAACCATGTTAAAGGGACAACGATAGGCAACAACGATTGACCCATGAAGGTTACACCCGATTCATAATCCATGAGAATACTAACTCCATATGGTTCGAAACCACGAAAGGAGGATCGGGGATGATGGTACGAAGTGAGTCATGGAGTCACATTCGCCTGTATTGGTCTCTACTCGATTCTTATTATGAAAAGTATTTCTGCGATCTCAAAGGCTTGAAAACAAAGATTCAATTTGCTCCAAACTATTACTTCCTCCGTCCCCTTTTGATAGTCCCTTATGGGCATTTTTCACGGGAATTAATAAACACAAATAAGAATTGTAAAAGTACATTGAAAAAATAAATTGACATTGGGTATGCAAAAAAGTAGAGATAGAAAGTAATAAAGATACATGGAAAAACAAAATTTACATGGGAAAATTATATTTGCACAAATATTGTTGCAAATTGAAGGGAATTTTGTTAAAAATTAATATTAATGGTTGTTGAAAAAAGCAAATGGGGTGAACATTTTAGGACTAAAATTTTCCCATAAGGGACTATAAAAAAGGGACGGAGTGAGTATTAGGCTAAATTGATTGAATATTAATGCAACATATAATTCTAAAATATTAGTGATCACTTTAATTAATAACAAGATTAAAAAGGAACCTGAACCGGTTGTCCAAATTATTTTATTAGGCGTGATTTTCAATACATATTCCCTTTAACATGCAATATGGTGATCAAAAATAAAAATAGAATAAACATTAATATTGGAAGCAATTTAACAATAAATTGTTAGTCAAATCAAATCATAATAAACCTAATCATGATACTAGCAATATTAAATAAAATAAGTAATTAAATTAATTAATTACTCGCATTCCTTTAAATTTCTTTTCACGCCTTGGTTTAAGGACGGAACCTTTGGTCAAGTATGGACTCCTTGGAGTGTTTAGGGGAAGTATTATGGAAGAATAGGGAGTCTAGTGTTTAGGCTAAAGAAGGAGAAGAGAATGAGTTTCTGATCAAGTTTGTTGATGAATGAAAAAGGAGAGATATGACCTCTATTTATAAGGAAAAAGAAGGGTCGGAGGATCAAACAAAGATAAGAATTCGAATTGGAATTATACTCTTGCGATAGACAACAGTTTTTACGGTTTTTGTTTTTATCATATCTTTTGTTCCAGAATTCGGAATAAGATAAATAATATGTCGTTGGAAATTTGTTGAAGTCTACATTCTAATTCAATTAAAATAAGAGTAAAATATTTTATAGAATAAAATATATGGCCGAAATAGTGAGACGGTGTCAGTTTTGGATAGAGTTTGATATTTCAATCATATATTTTTCGTTATAGCTCGGAATTAATATTATAATATATCATTGGAAATATAATTTCAAAGGCTATCCAACCATCTAAGATTAGGATAAAAATATGAGGCACGAAAATTCTCCGTTTTTAAATACTTGCTCCACTTTCCTTCTCCGACCGTCTTTTAATACTTGCTCCATTTCCATTTTTTGGAAAGCTTTTACAATATTTAATTCATTTCTCATACTTAGTGGACCCAACATAATACTCTCTCCTCCTATTCTTCCACTACTTTGGCTTTTTACATTTTTTTATTCTTTCAACTACCCTACTACCTCCATATATTATTACTTTCTCCAATTTCTACTAAAACTCTGCGCATGGAGAAATGGAGCAAGTATTTAAAAACGGAGGGAGTATCGGACTGTCTTTGAACGTCTTTCAATTCGAATAAAATTAGGATTTTCAAAAAGAAAAATTATACTCAATTTCAAACACTTTAATCTTATTATCTTTTCAAAAAGGATAATTAAGATCTTTTAAAAACTTATAGAAGCTTCCAATTAATTCTAATTGGTTTAGAAATGGGATTAAATCCTTTGGACCCTCCACATGATCATTGGGTCGTAGGTAAGGTGGGCTTAGGTTTGATTTGGACTCAGGTTAGTATTTTGGTCATAACTTATTCGTTATAACTCGGATTTGAGTTTATAATATATCGTTGGAAACTCTTTTCAAGACTCAGCCAACTACTCAATCGTTAGACCTAGATTATGGACCAAAATAAGCTAGATTAAAAAAAATTATAAAAGGAAACGAAATGAATGATTTTAAAGGACACGAAAGAGGAAAACAAGTTATGGTTTGGGGAAATGGGCTAGGAATTAGGTTGTTTTATGAAATGGAAATATGGATTTAAGCACTCCAAAGATTAAATACTCAACTCTACCAATAATGGCGGTGAAAGGTTGTTCATCATCGGGTTTGGTTTTGGGGTGACATTTTTAGGTGTCTACAGAAGCCCCCACTTTGACTGAGTTTGTAGAGACGTTAGTTTTGAAAACGATAGTCAAAGTAGTCGATAGGGATGGAGAATGATTTAAGACGTTCTGCGATCCTAAATCACTCTGTATACGCCAATACGTGCCGAAAAATGTTAGTTCTACAGATAAAAAAGTAAAGGGATATAATGCGTATATGACACCAGTGTATCGGTGACAAATGAGTTTGGTAGCTTCCTATGCTTGAAGAAATCCATCGGATGACGTTTTGTTGAGATACTTTCCATGCTTGAGGAAAGATGACAGGTAATTTTGGTAGTTTTTATGCTTGAAGAAACCCACCGGTTGAGATACTTTCTATGCTTGAGGAAAGTAGATAGACAATATAATCGTTGAATTCTCCGCCTTGAGAGGTGGTGACGACCGACAATTTTCCATGATTGAGGAAAAACTTGTCTAATGACATATTGCAAGTCTCTGTGTATCAAGAACCTTGCGCCTGAATCATCTTCGCTTGGGAGATGATGATGGTTCGCTTGTCCCCAAACGTGGGCTATAGATGGTTCGCTTGTCCCCGAACGTGGGTTGTAGATGGTTCGCTTGTCCCCGGACGTGGGCTATAATGGGTTCTCTTGTCCTTGAATATGGGTTGTGAAAGGTTCACTTGTCCCCGAACGTGGGATGTAATTGGTTCGCTTCTCCCCGAACATGGGCTGTAGATGGTTTGCTTGTCCCCGAACGTGGGCTGTAGTTGGTTCGCTTGTCCCCGAACATGGGCTATAGATGGTCCGCTTGTCCTCGGATGTGGGTTGTAGTTAATATCTGCAAAATGAAATTTGCCAAAGGACCCGCATAGACTGCGATTGACTTGACCAAATGACTTTACCAAGCTTGACTTGACACGACATGACATGTTTTTGACCTGTGATTGTGCATATATGTGTATTGGGTGAGTGTGTGCATAGACACAAGCAAATAAAAATGAAAAAGAAAATTTTTTGTCATTTTTATCATGAGGTGAGGGTACCGACTTTCTCTCGAAAAAGAAAGACGTGAAAAAAAGTTTTATTTTCGAACTTCCCTCGATGAGAAAATTTTGAAAAAGTTTTTGAATTTCCCCAAAAGAAAAGACATGAAAAAAGGAAAAAGTTTTGAACTTCTTCGTTGAGCAAGACGAAATGGATCACATGGATTGCTTGTCTTGAAAATAATGTATGCATGATGCATGTTCTTAGGCCATGAGGCTAAGAACAACTACATCATGTGGCACGATAGATGAATGAACTTAGGTCATGGAGCTAAGCATCATATATGGTGTAAAGAAGCGATCTGGAACGTCACATAGGTTTGGAAGCTAGGCACATAAATAAATGAAGTGATTATTTCATAATGAATGTTGCTTGGGTCAAGGAGCTAAGCACAATATGCTTTGTATGATCACATTTCATTGATATATAAATGGTACTCAGCACATTATGCGATGCGTGAAACAATGAACATTGCTCAGGTTAGGAAGCTAAGCAAGTCTACAATGTTTCTTTTAATAAATGTTGTCTTGAAAGATGATGAAGAATGCACAGTGTTGAAACATAGTTTCATGAAAAACGGGTTCTTAAAGGGAAAGATGATATGAATATGGATGTGTAAGTGAAGTATGTGAATGTGATACTAAGGGTGGTTGCAAAGGTTATGGTGATGGAAATATATGTGAGATGAGTCAAAATGGTGACCCTTTAGGCTAGGTGATGTGGGTTCAAGCCCCCAAGCCTAGCTCTAAATGGGTAGGGGTAAGCATTGGATATTCTTTGACTCGATCATGCATATGAATGTGGCTGCAGGTTTCAGACCTCACGTAGCTCTAACTGAATTTTGCACAAGTGAAAGTACACCTCAAAGAGGTCTTTCAAGGGTTGTAATGTGGTTAAGTTGATGGTTTAAAGAAGAAAAGGGTACAAGGCTCAAGACTCGAGAATCACTAAGATATGCAATTGTGTATTTGAAAATTTGGACTTTGTAAGTTTTATTTTTCATACACTTTTCTTATTTGAATTCTCTTTTATTTTTTCTTATTTTTTCATTCTTTTGAATCAATGTGGGAAATCTCAGATCATGCGGTCCATCACTCACTTAGAATTCATATTTCTCAGGCACGGTACCAAGCACTCGATGAGAGACGCAATTTGAGACGTATTCATATCAAAGACATTGGAACACTTGCCCTTAGAAATTGTTTTATTGTTGCTTTGATGCTTCTTTTTTTACTTGCTCTTTGAATTTCACACAAATTTCATACTTTCCAATCCCAGGGTTAGGTGAATGTGGGTTGAATAAATAAGGTTAATCGTTAGACGAAGCTCAAAGTGGTTGATGAAGAAATGGATATGTGATTGAATGGTTAATGGGAAATGAATGGGTTGAAAAGGTGCCTCAAATCATTGGTATACCTTGTGTTCGGTTCGGCAATTGATTTTTTTTTTTCCTAATCACATGATCGAATGTATGCAAGAGATGCTAATTTATGAAAAATGTAAGAAATGTGACACATAGACACATGGATAAGGATAACCTATGCTAGACTTATTAGGGGGGAATGGTTGAAACGAAAGAAGAAAAAAGCATGAAATCTTGTCTAGAAAACTTATCTTGTGCTTCGTCTTCATGGTTGCTTATGAATTACTTGTTACCGCCAGAGGGGACTGTAGGGAATATTTCAAGCATTAATCCCTAGCTTGAACCCCACTGTGATCATACACTAAAGTAATGTGGCGTCCAAAGGGAAAGAAGATAGAGCAAAAGAGTCGCCAACAAGTTTTAGGAACTTGTAAACCGTTCACGAGGTGAAGGTTACACCCCTTAACGACCCAAGAGATCGTCAACTCCATAAGATCTTGAACCAAATAGGGTTCGGGGATGAAGGTACAAATCCAACCTAAAAGAGATTGAACCTGCCCTAATAATAGGCCTCTAGTTTATTCTGATCTTATTCATGTGTGCTTTCTGACTAACATACAATCAATAGGATTAACCCTAAACCTATTTATCTATGTTGGTTGAATATTAATTCACAAATTAATCTATTATTGGTGATCACTTGAATTATAATCAAATTAACCCTAAACAAGATTATTAATTATCTTATTAAGCGTGATTACAAGTACAAATTCCCTTTAAACATTCATAAAAGGTGTGATCAAGCAATAACAATAAAAATCAAGCAACATAATAATAATCATCATAATTATAACAATAATAAAATTATAATCATAATAATAACAATTAAAATAATCATGATCATAAATTATAATAATTATAATCATAATTAACATAATCATGTTAAAGCATAATAATAATAGCAAGATCCTAGGCATGATACTAACAATCATAAATATTAGAAAGAAAATAAAAGACATCGTAATTTTAATCATACTTGATATTAAAGTTATCCTAGACATGATACTAGAAATTAAAATAACAACCTAAGCATGAACCCTATATCATAACATCAATAAAACAATTAAAGCACTTACTTTGATACCTTGTACCTCTTACTAATAACAAAATACACACGTTAGTAACTTCAAGGAAAGTAATAAACAAAACAATTAAATTAAATAATTGAAAGAGAGATTTGGGACCAAACCCTCAGAAATTAAACCTTTCACGTCTAGGGCGAAGGCAACTTCGAATATGGCTAGATGTTTCTAGATCTAATGAATGCGGAATTTTTATATTTGAGAGAAGGCTAGTTTAGAAAAGAGAGAGAGAATGATCAAGAAAATCTTGATGAGAGTTGGTGAGAATAAGAATTGATGATAAATTATGAGAATTGATGATTGAAAACGGAGTTTTTACGTCGTTATTTATAAAGAAAATCAGCTAAAAAGATAAAATATCAAAGCAGAGTTCTGGCGCAGATAAAAATTAATTAGCGCCAACGCCGGCCATTGGCGCCAGACGCTAACATTAGCGCCAAGCGCTAACGCTAGCCCCAGGCGCCAGGCGCTAATGTTGGCGTTAGGCGCTAATCCTGTTTTTAACGCGTTTTCTAAAATCAGATATAATTTAACCGTACAGAAGATAAAATCGTATTTTCCTCAAAAAATGTTCTTTGATTCTAATTAAAACTCTAAAAAATCAACAAAAGTCAATTTATCAATGCTAATTGAATTAGGAATGAAAAGAACCTTCTAGAAGAATCTAGAAGAGTAAAGCCATTCCTAATTGCATTAGGAATGATAAATCTATATTAGGCCCTCCCCTAGATCATTGGGCCGCATATAAGGCTCAAACCGGGCCCAGTTCAGTAAATTGGCCATTACTTCCTCAATATTCATCGGAATTGGGCTTATAATATATCGTTGGAAAGCTCTTGTCAAGCCCCATCCAACTAAACTATTATTGGAACCATATCATGGACCAACCAAATGGGATTGGCTGTTTTCTTAAAATAAGTTTTCAAAAATAGAGAGAAGAGAAAAGAAATTAAAACTATCCGCAACACTAGACTTTCCACACTTTCACTTCATTCGATTATGATTTGACACAAAAGGTACTCATCACTGGGTTTGATTTTGGTGAGACACAAAGGGGTGTCTACAGAAGCCCCCACTTTGACTGAGTTTGGAGAAACGCGAGTTTCGTAAACAAAAGTCAAAGTATCGATAGGGACAGAGAATGATTCAGAACGTTCTGCGATCCTAAATCAATCTTGTAACGTTGATACCTGCAAACTAGCGTTAGTAAAACAGATAAGAGAGTTAAGAAATGTGTATCTTGCACCGTCGAGCACACGTCTCTAAAAGTAACCGATTTGCTGCTGCTTTTTCTGTTGTTTTGATGACCTCCTGCCAAGAGAATGTCATCCCGCTTGAAAACTGCTACGCTTGTAACTGCTTCCAATATTGAAGATTGCTTCGCTTGAAATAATCCTCTTCCGCTTTGATAACATTCCACGTCTAAGGGAACACTATCAAAGATTGCTTCGCTTGAAACAATCCTCTTCCGCTTTGTGACCGTCTTCCACGTCTAAGGGAACACGATCGAAGATTGCTTCGCTTGAAACAATCCTCAGTTGTTTGTGACAACTCTACACAATCTAGGGAACGCTATCTTGCTGTTTCGATGTTCACTCGTCTCTGAACAAAGAGCTTCTTTTTTTTTGGATATGTCCACGGGCCTCTAAACAAAGAGCTTCCTTTTTTGGATATGTCCACGCGTCTCTGAACAATAGAGCTTCTTTATTTTTTTTAATATGAACTTCTGAATGATGTGTCCACGCGTCTCTGAACAAAAGAGATTTGATGATATGCCCACGCGTCTCTAGAGCAAAAGAGCTTGATGGAAATGTTCACGTGTCTCTGAACAAAAGAGCTTGAAAATAGGATGCCCACGCGTCTCTGAGCAAAAGAGCTTGAAAGAAATGTCCACGCATCTCTGAACAAAAGAGCTTCGATGATAATATTCCGAAGAAAAATTTCCAAAGACCAACGCTTGCCAAACTCTAAAGCTCGCTTGAACTTTGCTTCCGTTATGCCAGTATGTCGGTTGTTTGCTGCTTGTGAACCATTATGTCCGTGATAAGCCAACGCTTAGGCGCTTTAAGCTAAGTGAGACGATCTTTCGTCAGGTCGGTCACTTATTGCGACTGTAATCAAACCGACTACTTAATCATGTCAAATTGCTTATAGGGGATAATTGGCGTACCAAGGAACCCGAAATTGCTGTATGAGGTCGAAATCACCTTTCTGAGAGGCTTCGAGCTCTATCGCTGCTGAAATATCTCTGGCGCCAAGAATTGGCTCTGTCGCAAGACGCTGGAATCTAGCGCTAGGCGCTAAAACCTGCTGTCAGACGCTAGATGTTGTCATCTGGCGCTGGAGTAGGGTCTTCCCTATTCTGCTGCACCTTTATTTATTTTTGACTATAGAACTTTGCTAATCTCTTTAATTATCTTAGGGTTTACCTAAGGTTTAATGTCGCTTGACTCATTGACTTGACACGAATCAAGGTATAAACTTGACTCGCTGTGACTGACTCGAGGTTGACTCGACTTGAAGTGAAATGACACGTGTGACTCATGACCCGTGTGTGCATTGTATTATGATTGTGCGACTCGAAAATGCAAAAAAGACAAAATTTTCCATCATTTTTGTGGAGGGTACTGACTTTCTCCCGAAAAAGAAAGACGGGAAAAAAGAATCGAAGCGAAGTTTTTGAAGGTGCATGCTGAATGAGCTTAGTCAAATGTTTTTTCTCACAGTACAAGGATTGTAACATCTTAGACTATCCTAGTTAACTCGATAATGAAAGTATTTAGGTAACTTAGGCGCGGAGGCTAAGCACTTCATACTTCGATGTGCAATGATGATTATGAGTGATGTTAGGCATTTTGACATGACAAGGCATGTTTCAGTGTTATGTTAAGATTTCATGACAAAGGGTTCCTAAGGGAAGTATATTTGGTCATGTATCTGTGCGATGTGTGAAAGTGACACTAAATTTAGGCTACAAGGGCTAAGTGTGTGGAAAGATATTAAAAAAAGGTCAAATGGTGGTGACTCTTAGGCTAGGTAAGCTAATGATGTAGGGATCAAGCCCCCAAGTCTAGCTCTAAGTATATAGGGATGAGCATTGGATATCTCTTGATATGATCATGATGTAAGTGTGTGAATTTGAATATGAATGCATTTTTATTACAGCCGCACCTCGATGTGAGGTTGCCTACGTATCCGTTAGGAATCAGGCCGAACGTAGCTCTAGCCGAACCTCGCACAAATATGTGTATGCCTCAAAAAGGTCTCTTTAAGGGTTGTAACGTGGTTAGGCTAAAGGTTATAGAAAAAGAGGATAAAAGGCTCAAGACCCTCGATAAGCCCCCAAGGTGTGCAACCTTGCTTTTGAATCTTTATTTTTATGCTTGAATTTCTACTCTTTTTTTTTTAGCTTTTCCTTTTGCTTTATAATTTATTTTATTTTCATAAGTGTGGGCAATCTCGATCATGCTGTCTATCACTCACTTGGCATTCATGTTTCTCAGGCACGATGCCGAGCACTCGATAAGAGACGCAATCTGAGACGTGTTCATATCAAAGACATGTTCATGTCAAAGACATTGGAACACTTGCTCTTTTGTACATATTTATTTTTTGCTTATTTTTTTTGCTATTTTAATCTTTTGAATCACTCAAGCCTTTTATGATATTAAAAATTTCATAAGTTACACACCATTCCATCCCAAGGTTAGGTAGATGTAGGTTGAAAAAATAAAGGTCTATCGTTAGACGAGGCTCAAAGTGGTTTATGAAGAAAGGATTGTAAATTAGAAAGGTGAAAGGTAATATGATGTGGCTACAAAGGATGCCTCAAATCATTGGTATACCTTGTGCTTAATTCGACAATGATTTTTTTTTTAATGCAATATAATGAAATGATCATATGTAAGAGAATAAATGCTCATTTTATTAAAAAGGGGAAAAGAAAGAATCTACAAAATTAATCTAAGGGAAAAGAAAGGTGCCTATGCTAGACTTATTGGGGAAAGGGAAAATAAAGAAAAAGAAAAAAAAAGATGTCATGAAATCTCGTCGTTGAAGCTCGCCTCTTGTCTTGTGTTGTTTGTTTTATCATCACTCGCTCTTCTTGTTAACTAGAGGTATGGGAAGCTTGTTATTATCGATCAAATGTTGGATAGCCTCCTTTAGCTACCAACACTCTCAGTAGCATGACCCCTACCTTGATGATACTTGCAACGCACATTTGGATTCCAACTAGGCAATCTCTTTTCAAGCGGGGGATCTTGAAGAGGTCCAATAGGAGTGATGAGTCCCTTGGCATGGAGTCAATCGAAAGCATCATTGTAGCTAGTTCCAATAGGAATAAAATCCCTTTTTTGTTGCTTTCTAAATCCTCGATTATCCATGTCTAAGATCTCATTAAGGTCGAAAGTACCAATTGACAAGGGTTAAATCGGTCTCTACAATCTAACTCTCAATCAAAAAATACTTATACGAACACCCTATAACCAAGTACAATGGCAAATAAAGGTTCGGTCCACGAGGAACGAGAGTAATTGCAAATCAATCTTAAACCTAAGCTAGTTCGAAATCAATGGAAAATGGTGTTCTAAAATAATACTAATAAGATGGAATAAATCAATAAACTAAGACACTAGGGAGAACGGGAATCCGCCTAACCATTGGTAACTAAGCAACAAGGAATCACAGAGACAAACGGGATATGAAAAGACTATAAGTCTGATCAATATCATGTGATAGGAAGACAACGGGCAATACTAAGCTTGGATTTCTCATGCACTTAACAATACTCGATACATAATCAAACCTCATTCAATAATGAAATACTCAATTCACAATCTCTTGTTCAAATCAAGAATATCATGCAATCAAATTCAAGATTCTAGGTTAGCTACTCCTATTATAATGAATTAACATGAAATCGCATATAATCAATTTAATCACAATCCGTTTATCAAAATCAATCCTCAATTACATAGATTGCCTAGGCCGGGTTTCATCCCGAAACCCTAGCTAGGAGACTACTCACACATATTCATAATCAAAGCAATAATGAATTCCAAAAGCATAATAGATATAAACATGAATTCTGATTAAGGAATAATAAAGCTTGATTAATAAACAAGAATGAATAATACCAATTGTATTGATGCAAATCAATGGAAAAGTTCAGAACTTTGATATCCGTCGTCAATGAATAATACAAAGAATCTTCACAAATCTTGCTTCAAATCAATCCAAGAAAACTAAAATCTCTAGAAATATCTCTAAGAAAACTAATGAATCTCTAATACTAAGAACGTTCTCCAATAACTCTCTACAAAGGCTCTCAAAACTATCTCTAAAACTGTCTGAGGAATCCTCTTAAAGTTGGGCCTTATATACGTCTTCTAATGCGGAGAAGTCAAGCGCGCAGTTAACCCTGGATCAGCACGGCCGTGCTAGCTTGTCAGTAAGTAAACCGGATTTCTTCTTCAAATTGGCACGACCGTGCTATATATGGCACGGCCGTGCAGCTTCCTGGCACGGCCGTGCTAAAAATGGCACGGCCGTGCTGAATATGCTCTAGCACGGGGCTCATACTGAAGCTGACACGGGCACGTGCAACATCTGGCACGGCCGTGCTAATGGCCTGCACGGCCGTGCGGGTGCGTGGATACTGACACGGCCGTGCTATTGGCTTGCACGGCCGTGCTGCCTTGCCTGGGGTTGCTTGCTTATAGGCCAGCACGGGTGTGCCTATGGTAACACGGTCGTGCTGCCTGTGCTATGTAATCAATGCACGGCACTTGAACTTCCTTAACTCCTCGGACTCCGGTCAAGGCTAGCTCGGTTACGCATCAAGGGCTCGGGATCCGATTAAACTCGGTTGATATTACCTGAAAACACATCAAAAACAAACCGAAAACCCGTGAATCACGTAATATGGGGAACGTAAGCATAACAAGGTAATAATCGGCCAAAGCGGCCCCAAATACATCCAAAATCATCCTAAAATATGCTCTAAAGCGCGCCCTAAAGTGCGCTTGTCACCAATACTGTTACTAGAGTAGGTTTTTTCGGAAGAAGAAGGATAGTCGTTCTTCTTCCCTTTACAGCCACTGTTACTATCGTTACTAATCTTGGCCTTCTTGTCGCGCGGAGGAACATGAAGGAGATATGAATTAATGAAGTCTTGAACACGATCCTTGAGGGCGAGACACTTTTCAGTAGTGTGACCGCGACCTTTATGGTATCGACAATAGGAATTTGGATCCCAATTGGGAAAACGTTTTTCATATGGAGGGTCTTGACTGGGACCAATGGAGTGAATACGACCTTGATCATGAAGACAGTAAAAAGCTTCATTGTAAGTCATTCCTATTGGTGTGTATTCTTCAATGGTCCGTTTTGCCCGTGGCTTAGAAGCATTGAGTTCTTCATTAAACCATTGGCGAGGATTTTGTTCGATGGCCATCACCCGATTTGCTAATCCTTCTACCACATTCAAGAGCATGGCAACGACATCTTGCAGTTTTTGAACGTCCTCTTTTAGACTTGACGAGTCTTCCCTGGTATTATTTAAGAAAAGACTTTCATTCTCCCCAATCATGGTCACTTCATCGAGAGAGGTTATATAAGTTGTCTCGATCATGGGCTCTCTTACAGGTGTGATGGATCGAAGGATGTTTGATCTTCTTCGATGGCTAGAATCTCGGAAGTTTCACTGTTATCGATCAGATCTTGAATAGCTTCTTTGAGTTTCCAACACTACTCAGTGTCATGACCCTTTCCTTGGTGATATTTGCAGTGCTTATTAGGATCTCACTTGGGTGGCATGGCCTCTGAAACTGGATCTTTGATGGGCCCTATGGGCATGACTAGTCCTTTGTGATGTAGCTTCTCAAAAGCTGTTTCATAACTCATACTAAGTGGAGTGAACACCCTTTTTGACCTTTGGATTCGTGATTTAGAGGCGTTCGTGGCATGTACCTCATTAATGGGAGAGGAAGAAGAAGGATGGTCGTTCTTCTTTCCTCTCGCACTATTATCTTTCAGAAGGTCATCTTCAATGTCAATGCCTATGTTATACACAGCCTTGAAAGTATTCAAGTTGTGTTGGTATTTTAAGTGCCTTGAATATTTTCCTTGGAGATTCTTGATAAACATCCTCACAGATTCTTTTTCAGTAGGAGCCTTGACCATATTAGTAGAAGTTTCCCCCCATTTATTGAAGAAAGAAGTGAACCCTTCGTTTTCTTTTTGTTTTAACATCTCGAGTTGTCTATGGTCTGTTTCGTCTTGGATGTTGCACTTATATCTATCTATGAAAGCGTTTGCTATGGACTCCCAGGTGGAGGTTTTTTCTATCTCGAGAGGAAAGAACCATTGCTGGCAAATGGTCTCGAGAGATAGCTAGAACAGAGAGGGGAAAACCTTCTTATCGATACCCTTAATGTTTATTATAGTTTCAAAAGCTCTTAGATAATAGTAAGGGTTATTTGTTGCCTTGAATTTAGGGATGTCAGTGGCGTTGAACTTATGCGGAAGAAGTTCCTTGTCCAGCGAGACCCCTTGTGAACTAATGCCCTGAAATTTATAGTCACTAGATAGCTTGCTCAAGCTTTCTTGCATAAGGTTCATTTGTTGTTGCTTCACAGGGTCATCAATTTTGAGGGTTAAAGCCTTTAACACCTCAGCCACGTCATTCAATTGATTCCTAAGTTCATTGACCTCTTCTTGACTTTCCATTATCATTTTAGCCTTCCTCTTTTGACGAATTGGTTTATCGAAAAGTGAGACTTAAATAAAGAGGTTGTCCTTGATTCGCCCTTCTCTCCTCGACCCAGTACTATGGAAAAGGAATTTGGGGATATTCATTGTTAATTATTTGACTCAAAATTTATTCAACATGAAATGAATGGAGGAAGTGAAGAAAGATTGGAATAGAATGTAAAGAAAAATGATGTAGATGGAGGGAAATGAAGAATTAGGAATAGGATGTACCCCCAACTCAAATGATGGAAAAGACCGACTCATGCATGAACCTAAGACATGGTCATGGTGATATATACTCAAAGTGTGTGCTAAGACTAGTGAGTGTAGGTGACATGTTAAGACTCGTGTCATGACCATGTGGCTAGACTATGTGACTAGACTCAATTAATGACTTAACAGGGTATTATTGACAGTAATATTTTACCGAATTATTTAGCAAACTGGTTAATTAGACACGAGGTGATGACTCAATCAATAATCCGAACTGTCGTCAAAACGACAGGACTGGCGTCGCACTTTGTAGTGTAGCGCCAGACGACAGAGATGTCGCCAAGCGCCACACTCCACATAGTGGCGCTACAGTTCAGATTTTGGCGCCAATTCTGGAGCTTCAATCCGAGACTGTTTTCGGTGTTATTAATCAACAGGGGTACGCCTAAAGTCGTACTAGGTCAATTCTGATTAAAACATTAGACTTTATTTACTCAAATTAATTAATCAATTAATTAATTAGACAAAGTTCTTTTAGTCACTAATTTATTAAATCTCAACACAAGTGAAACAAACGGTTAAGAAAAACATATATCATATGCACAACAAATAATGCACAATTAGTCAAGTAGGCACAATATGATGCAATGAGTTTGCAACCTAACCATGGCTCTAGTTCTCTAAAGTTCGGGATATGGTTTAGTCAATAGAGGGTCCATGGTTAATTTTCCGGATGCACCGCGCGGAAGCCTAACCGTGAAGGGTTGGCGCGAGTGGATGGGACACCGCGAGTTTTAGAAGAACTCGCTTCCATGGTTTGGTGAATTCAACTTTCTCAGATGTACCCTTTGTTGCTCAGAGCGTTCAATCAGGTAGATGAAGCATGAATTCCCAGAGGGTTATGCCCAAATGTAGAACACATATGGGTTTCAGAAAAGTGAGAAAAACTCAATCAGGAAGTAGGATCGAGCGAACAATGCGAAAAACTGGTCGACATTAGAACGCATATTTCTTGCTCGATATTGGAAGAATTTGGCGCCAGCAAACAGAGGTTGGCGCTAGGATTTAGCTGTAGCGCCTGGCGACAGAAATGTCTTCTGGCGTTACAGTTAAATGTCTGGCGCCAGCTTCTATTCGCTGACGCTAATTCCTACATGCCTCAGCAGCTTTCTGTGCTCGATAAAATTTTCCAGTTTCGCGCAGTGTTATTTCGATCCTAGTTGTGAAAGATATTTCTCAAATTTCCTACGTGTAAAATCCTATGTTTTTAACTCATCACGGATGGTCTTTCCAATGAGATATTTTTTATGCATATGACAATAATGTTAATCAAAATTACGCACATGAAATACTTAGAACATTTCGAGTCTCATCCACTCTAAATCATCGCCGAAACAAATTCAGGAATTAAATAGAAATCCTCCCTAGTGGAGTCGCCGAAAACTATAGGGAATATTTCAAGCGTTAATCCTTAGCTTGAACCCCACTGTGATCATACACTAAAGTACGGTGGCGTCCAAAGGGAAAGAAGATAGAGCAAAAGAGTCGCCAACAAGTTTTAGCAACTTGTAAACCGTTCACGAGGTGAAGGTTACACCCCTTAACGATCCAAGAGATCGTCAGCTCCATAAGGTCTTGAACCAAATAGGGTTCGGGGATGAAGGTACAAATCCAACCTAAAAGAGATTGAACCTGCCCTAATAATAGGCCTCTACTTTATTCTGATCGTATTCATGTGCGCTTTCTGACTAACATACAATCAATAGGATTAACCCTAAACCTGTTTATCTATGTTGGTTGAATATTAATGCACAAATAAATCTATTATTGGCGATCACTTGAATTATAATCAAATTAACCCTAAACAAGATTATTAATTATCTTATTAAGTGTGATTACAAGTACAAATTCCCTTTAAACATGCATAAAAGGTGTGATCAAGCAATAACAATAAAAATCAAGCAACATAATAATAATCATCATAATTATAACAATAATAAAATTATAATCATAATAATAACAATTAAAATAATCATGATCATAAATTATAATAATTATAATCATAATTAACATAATCATGTTAAAGCATAATAATAATAGCAAGATCCTAGGCATGATACTAACAATCATAAATATTAGAAAGAAAATAAAAGACATCATACTTTTAATCATACTTGATATTAAAGTTACCCTAGACATGATACTAGGAATTAAAATAACAACCTAAGCATGAACTCTATATCATAACATCAATAAAACAATTAAAGCACTTACTTTGATGCCTCGTACCTCTTTCTAATAACAAAATACACGTTAGTAACTTCAAGGAAAATAATAAACAAAACAATTAAATTAAATAATTGAAAGAGAGATTTGGGACCAAACCCTTAGAAATTAAACCTTTCATGTCTAGGGCGAAGGCAACTTCGAATATGGCTAGGTGATTCTAGATTTAATGAATGCGGAATTTTTATATTTGAGAGAAGGCTAGTTTAGAAAAGAGAGAGAGAATAATCAAGAAAATCTTGATGAGAGTTGGTGAGAATAAGAATTGATGAGAATTGATGATTGAAAAAGGAGTTTTTACGAAGTTATTTATAAAGAAAATCAGCCAAAAAGATAAAATATCAAAGCAGAGTTCTGGCGCAGATAAAAATTAATTAGCGCCAACGCCGGCCATTGGTGCCAGACGCTAACATTAGCGTCAGGCGCTAACGCCAGGCGCCAGGCTTAGCGCCAGGCACTAATGTTGGCGTTAGGCGCTAATCCTGTTTTTAACGCGTTTTCTAAAATCAGATATAATTTAACCGTACAGGAGGATAAAATCGTATTTTCCTCAAAAAATGTTCTTTGATTCTAATTAAAACTCTAAAAAGTTAACAAAAGTCAATTTATCAATGCTAATTGAATAATGAATGAAAAGAACCTTCTAGAAGAATCTTTACTAAAACCATTCCTAATTCCTTTAGGAATGATAAATCTATATTAGGCCCTCCCCTAGATCATTGGGCCGCATATAAGGCTCAAACCGGGCCCAGTTCAGTAAATTGGCCATAACTTCCTCAATATTCATCGGAATTGGGCTTATAATATATCGTTGGAAAGCTCTTGTCAAGCCCCATCCAACTATGCACGGAAAGAAAACTCACTCAAACAAGAAACGAGACACACAATCCAAGATACCGTTGATCAAATGCGAACAAGACCTAAACCAAGCATAGAGAACAAAGAAATCATGCTTCCCTCTAAACCCGACCAAACCGGCCACGTCCTCCCCTTTTGCTTCAAATCACCACCCTAATTGGCCCCTCGTGATTCCTCGAAGGAACCGGAAGAAGTGATGTTTTGAGGAAATAACAAAGGTATCCCGACATCTCGATTACGCATAATCTTTCCATAGGGTTGAAAGGTATCTCCCTCCACCGTTTGAGAACCGAACACCTCTAAAGTCTAAGGGTCTTAAAAGGGTTGTAATGTATTGGCAATGGGTAAGGTAGGTGAAAACAATTTTAAAAAGTGGGGTTAATTCCTAAATGAAGCGCAAGAATCACAATTCTAAAAAACAATAGTTCAAAAGATGTAATTCACTTTCCACAATCTCATTGATTCACATTCTTACACATCCCAAATTATCCATATAATACACACTCAAATGACCTCTTTCAAACTTCAAAACTTTATTTATGTGTCCTTGCCTTTTTCACAATTCGGACGGCTTTTCTCTTCTTCTTTTTTTTTCTTTTTTTTTATTGATGGCAAAAATGACTTTCACATTACATATTTATAATTAGGCTCACTTTCACACCTGCTCAAACCAACTATCAAACTTTATTTCTTGATTAGTAAACAAATAGCTCAACAAACCTATCTAGGTAAACGCTTCACAACTAAGGGTTGGTAAAACATTGGCCATCGGGTTTGTAACACGGTTAACCAAGAATGGAATTAAAGCTCAACATGGTTAGCAAGTAAGATGATGTAAAAAGAAAATCAATTTGTAACAAAACAAAAGGAACAAAATAAGAAAAATGAAAAAGGTGCCCTTTTCCTCCCTTAAAAGTGTCAAGTCGGTCTCGGGAGCTACTAGTCAACACAAAGATCGAAAAATGCGTAATCAAGGATCCAAATATGCCACTCAACAAGAATGATGAAGGCTAGAACAAATAAACCTCACGGGATCTAAAAAATAAAGCAACTACCAATCAAGGGGTCAAATCCACAACCGGGAAGCGACTCCATCTTACCACAGCCCAAAGGCATAGAGTTTCACATGACAAAAGTGTTCTATTTCTACCCTTCGCCTAGACTCGTCCACATTGATCAACAATAGACTCGAACTGTGTATTCATCACTGGCTTAAGTGGAAATAGACATTCCATACACATTCATTCACATTTCGAATCCAACATGAACAATATTCCAAAATTTTGCAATTAGACAAGTTTATTATGATCCAAAAACATAGGAAAAGACTACGAGGCATATCATATAAGCTAAACCACACGTCCTCATAGCAGAAGCTTTTCCTATCTAACACAAACATATGTACAACTAAGCCAACTGAATAAGTTGAAAGGCACATAACGAGGCATAAAAATCACATAAAATCCCAATCGACAAACAAGTGATCGAATGATATCAACATCAACGATCCCAGGTTCCTTAGAACCGATCAAACATCCTCGAACCATTCAACTTCTTCCTAAACTAAACTATCCTAAGCACACAAAAAAAAAAGATCTCACCAAATTTGCTTCCCGGGAGCTCCAATTAACGGCCATAGCATCGTTCTTCAAACTCATGCCGCGTCTCGAATGTTCCCAATCTGCAAAAAGGAAAGACATACTAGCAAACAAGTTAAGGTTAGTCTAGGAAAGCAGTAAATCTTTTTTTTTTTTTTTTTTTTTTTTTTTTTTTTTTTTTTAGAATGAATACAAGTAAGACCCCCCCAAGCTAGAATCAAACATTGTCCTCAATGTTTATACATCAAGGACTTACAATGGTAAGGAGAGGGAGGTAACTAAAGGGAAAGGGATCACGAGCTAGGCCCGCCCGGGCCATAAGGGAAACGGGATGCCATATCATCAACACTCCTCTTCAGGTCTCTGAAGGCGGAGGTCATATCCTCGTTCGACCGGCGCAAATCCGCTACCTCGAGCTTCAAATCTTCCATTCCTTGGCGGAGCCAGGCGAAGTCTTGCGCCGGGATCTGCTGGGCCGCATCCGGGCCACCCTCCTCGTCATCATCATCATCATCAGCATCGTCACCTCCTTGGCCCCCGTGGGCCTGCTCATCCCCCTGGTGAGGCTGGGGATTGCGGTCTACATACTCCGTGCCTCCGTCCTCGTGCCAGGCGAAGTCGGGGTCGAGCAGGGGAGACACCCCAGTCACTCGGGAGGAGCTCATGAAGTTCATGAACTCCTTCAAGGGTGAAATCAAAGAAATGATCAGCAAAAACAAGGTGTGTTCTGGCAAGAGCCAACCGGGTAGAAAGGCTTCTCCCCCTGCGAAGAAGAAGTCAGTCAAGGATAGACAGCCGACTCCCCATCCAAGGGAAAAGGCAGCCGCACGACTTGACTGGACTAAGATCCTCATGCCCACTGGGCCTCAGAGGAACGTCCGGCATGATCAGCCGGAAACCAATAAAAAATCAACTCACGACGCTCGGCACATCATCGAGTGAAGAAGAAATCAGCAACTGTCTGAGTCAGCCTCAACCTCGAGCTTTCCACACAGCTTCAAAGAAACCTCTGTAAGGAACTCTATGTCCTTACATGAGAGTAGAACCGGTGACAAGTCCGCTCAGTTTGGTCCCCAACTGATCGGACGCGCCCCGCATGCTTTTCAGGCGCAGTATGGTGAGTATGACCTTCAGTTCATGCAACCGACCCGATTTGGAGGTCAGGCGGCATACGTCCAGCCTCTGGACTGGAAGCTCCGTCTGCTTAGACTTGGTGAACAACCTTCTGCGTTCACTAGGGAGATAACCGAGGCGGTTCTACCTGCTAAGGTTAAGAATGTGTTGGTGGGTACTTATGATGGTACTGCCAACCCAGAAGACCACCTCATGGCGTACACCAACCTCATGTATTTGCAGGGGTTGGACAATGCCACTTGGTGCCTTTTTTTTTCCTGGCCACATTGAAGGGTATTGCCCAGCAATGGTTTGGCAATCTGCCAGCCGGATAATTGATAGCTCAGGAAGCTAGCCTTCTTGCTCGCTTCCAACTTCTCAATGAACATCCCTGCAAAGAAAACAAGTCTTGACTTGAGCACCATTAAGCAGGGTGAGAAGGAGGGCCTTTGCTCGTATGTCAAGCGGTTCAACCTGACCCGGATTCAAATCCAGGGGTTGTCTGACGACGTAGCTTTCACAGACTTTTTCAAAGGTCTAAAAGACGGGTCAACGTTTAAGTTCGACCTGGTCAGGAAAGGGGCATTCACCCTACAGGCGGCATTGAGGGAGGCCGAAAGCTTTATACAGGTGACCGACCTCTGCTCGTCTGGCAATCAGTCGGACTCTAAGAAGTCCGACAAACCAAAAGACAGTCGGGCTAACCAGCCGGCAAAAAAGGAGGAAGAGAACAAGAAGAGAAAGGAAGTCTAGGCGGTGGATGACTCTGATCAACCGTCCCGGAAGAAAAAGAAGGAGTTTAAGTTGTACGTCCCCAAGTACGAGTTTAACAAAGATTGCAACTCCATTTTCATGGAGATAAAGGATCGGCTAACCCTTGAGAAGCAGAATCCTATGAAGAGTTCCCCCCAGAAGCGGAACAAGAACAAATTTTGCCAATTTCACGATGAAGTTGGCCACGATACCAATGACTGCTTTTGTCTTCAAAGGGCGTTGGATCGTCTAGCGGACAAGGGGATGTTGAAGTCTTACATCTCCAAGTCCAAGGGGAATAATCCAGGACAGTCGTCAAAGACCGTCCAGCCTACTAGTAGCACGGACACTGATAAAGATCCGATCTACACCATAGCAGGTGGATTCTCCTGTGAAGGCCCTACTATTCGGGGCACCAAGAGCCATCTGAGGCAGATGGATGACTGGGTAAAGTCGTATCCCCTAATAAAAAATAATTACCTAAGTCCTCTAACTAAAGTAGATAAGGAAGTAGGGTCGAACTCCACAGGGAAACAGGTCTTTCTATTCCTAATTAATTATTATAGTCTAAATTATCTAAGTAACCAATATTTTTGTGAATAAAATCTAAACTGCAGAGAATAAGGTCGAAAGGAATAAAGTAGGGAGAAAATCAAATATTAAAAGGCCTAGGGAATAGGTTCACTAATAAACAATATTCCAGGGCAAATCATAATAAGCAATCATCAAGCATTGGTTAATCAGATTATAAAGGGCTTTCGCTACGTATTATAATCACAGATGTTAATTTACCGGTATTAAATCTCATCTGTCGAATCTCGACTTAACCATTTATAAATTAATCCGCCTATTGAAACTAAGCCTAAACATCAATTCTCATCTGTCAAATCTCGAATTAATATTGCTAAACTCATACAATTAAATCTGGCCAAACCTAATTGCATAGCATTAAATCAATCAATAGGAAACCAACCAAGCATTGATAATTGACAATCACAAAATTACCCCTTCATATCATTTATTAGATCCCCATAAACCCTAGAAATAAAACTACTCACACATCATCATAACTAAACTAATCAAATAAATAAGTAAAAGCATAAACAAATAAGTAAGTAAAATAGCTGAAATTAAAAGAGAAGAAATTGTTACCAAAAAGAAATCAAGAATTAATGGAAAAATTAAGAACAAAAGTTGAGAGAGAATTTAAGAGAGAGAAATATTCTAAGTAGAAAGAGAAAGTCTAAGAAAGAAGGTAATCAAAAATTGCGTACAAAAATCCTACTTAAACGTTTTCTAAAACAAAAAAATTAAAGTTAAACTAATCAGGCTTCATAAAAACACGCGCCCGATCGGGCGAAGGGCCGCCCGATCAGGCCCGCATTTTTCTTCGCGTTCCTTCTCCGCAGCATCGCCCGATTGTGCTAGACGCTCGCACGATCGGGCGCGCCATAAGCACGCACAACACCAACACCGCGCCACGCCCGATCGTGCAACCTCTTGCCCGATCGGGCCCTTGCTCCACTTTGAGGCTCAGACTTCGATTGGGCTTGATTTCTCGGCCCAAATCGGATTTCCTCTTCGGGTTTTGAATACTCGGTCCAAATACCTCGGGATCCCAATTACCGAGCCCTTAATCACCAGCTCGATGACTCTAACCGGCCTTGGGCTTCAAAGATGGTCGTGCACTTCTAATTCCGTAGTTGCTCCATGAAAAACCCGAGAAAATGCTCCCAAGGCGCAATTTCCTACAAAACTCAACAAAGACTACGAAAACACTAGAAAACACAAATTAGTAATAAAAGTGGCTCGAAAGAGCCAAAAACACTACTAATTATGACCAAGGGACGAGGGTAAATTACTATATAAAATGGACATAACAATGGACTCGGCTGTTGATGAGGAGCATGTGTCTGCTAGCAGCACCTTCCTGATGTCCTGATTACTGAGAAGGACAGGGGCAGGGTCCGCCGCCCGCAAGACAATCCGGTCGTCATTGAGTGTAAAGTCGCCCACCAGCTGGTTGGACGAATACTTATAGACACCGGTAGCTCCTCAGATATCATCAGTTACAAGTGCTTGCAAAAGCTGAAGTACAAGCCCAGCAGCATGCACCCGGTATACCATCCCCTGGTTGGTTTTAGGGGTGGAATGGTTTCCAGCCGGCCGAATTGACTTACCCATCCGGCTGGGAGAAAAAGGAGAAGGACGACATCTGGTCGTCAAGTTCTTGGCCGTTGAAGAGTTGACCGCCTATAACATATTTTAGGTCGGCCCACCCTCAACGAAGCCAAGACGGTAATCATCCCTTCACTCATGCTGATCAAGTATGAAAAGGATGATGGCTTTGTTGGTTCTTTGAACGGAGATCAGAAGACGGCCCTGGAGATGTAGTGACCCCAGCCCAGCAGCAATCTCTCGGCTGTCAAGGATATAGTGACCCCAGATGGTCAGGGGCAAGAACCAATAGACCTTGACGATGTCAAGGATGCCAGCCAACCCCCACCAGCAGCCGGAAAGAAAAGAAAAGTTGCTCAGATGGTGGAGGTGAAGAAAGAAAATAAATAGCAATCACTAACCGGAGAACGGTCAGATGAGCTCCGTCCGCAGCCGGCTGGTGAGCATATTGATCTCGCTCTGGACGACAGTCGTCCGGATCGAACTGTAAAGGTTGGGACGGCTGCTTATGCTAAGTTGGGTGTAGACTTACACCTTCTGTTGAAAGAATTCAAATACATCTTTGCCTTTGAAGTGGAGGAGATGCCAAGCATCAGCCCGGATTTTGCTGTCCACAAGCTCGCCATGGATCCACGGCGAAGAAAGAAGTCAGGCGGCAGGCGCCGAAGTCAAAAAATTGTTAGACGCTGGGTTCATTCGGCCATGTAACTTCCCCGATTGGGTTGCGAATGTTGTGCTTGTGGAGAAGCCGAATGGTACCTGGCGCATGTGTGTTGGCTATACGGATCTCAACAAGGCATGTCCAAAGGACAACTACCCTCTTCCAAAGATCGACGGCCTTGTTGACTCTACAGCTGGCCATGCCTTGATGAGTTTCATGGATGCCTACTCAGGTTTCCACCAGATCCCCCTGTGGAAGAAAGATCAAGAGAAGATGGCCTTTGTCACTAATCAGGGGTTGTTTTGTTATACGGTGATGCCATTTGGTTTGAAAAATGCGCCTGCTACTTTCCAACAAATGATTAACACGGTTTTCATAAATCAAATTGGAAGAAATGTAGAGGCGTACATTGATGATATGATAGTTAAATCAAAGCTCCATGCGGATCACCTTGCTGATCTCCGAGAAACCTTCACCACACTCAGGCGGCATAGGGTTATGCGAAATCCCAAGAAATGTGTTTTTGGTTTTGAGTCTGGGAAGTTTCTCGGATTTTTAATTGATCAAAGGGGAATAGAGGCTAACCCCGAGAAGATACAGGCTGTAATCGACATGAAGTCACCCCGCACAGTTAAAGAGGTTCAGAAGTTAACTGGTTGTCTGGCGGCCTTGGGAAGATTTCTCAGCCGGTCAAATGCATTTATTTCTTCCAAGCAATCAGGAAGAAGACTAGGTTTGAATGGGGGGATGATGCTGAGGCGGCCTTCTAGAAATTGAAAGAACACTTGCACTCTTTGCCAAGGCTAGTCAGCCCTCTGCCCAAAGAGATGTTATTCATGTATCTAGCTGTCTCTGATCATGCCCTCAGCACCATTCTCCTTGCTGAAAGAGACGGCATCCAGCTCCTTGTCTATTTCGTTAGCCATGTTCTTAGGAATGCTGAGCTTCGGTACCCCATGGTTGAAAAATTTGGCCTTGCTCTTTATATGGCATCCAAGAAGTTGAAACCCTACTTCTTGGCACATCCGGTTGTTATATATACAGACCAACCTCTCAAGCGACCAATGTCTACCTTGGAGTCATCCGGTAGAATGTTAAAATGGGCTATTGAAATGCAAAGTCTTGAAATCACTTACGAACCAAGGAAGGCAGTGAAGGGTCAGGCGTTCACCGACTTCATTGTTGAAATGACACATCCGGTTCCCCCGGATAATCCCAATCAGGTTTGGAAAGTGTATGTAGACGGGAGCTCTACAAAAAATGGTTGTGGTGCAAGCGTCATCTATGAGTCTCCTGAAGGAGATAAATTTGAGTATGCACTACGATTTAAGTTTCAGGCCTCAAATAATGAGGCAGAGTATGAGGCCTTACTAGCCGGCATCCGTATGTGTAAGGCGGCTGGGGCAACGAAAATTGACACCTATTCTGATTCGCAATTGGTTGTTAGCTAGTCTGAAGGAACCTTTGAAGCAACTCATCCGGCTATGATCAAATATCTTCAGGTCGTCAAAGAAAAGGCCGGGACACTTGAAGAATTCCACTTGAGTCAAGTTCCTAGGTCAGACAACAATCAGGCGGATGCATTGTCCAAGTTAGCCTCCTCTGCCTGCTGTGACACACCTCGGTCAGTCTTTTGGGAAGTCCTAGAAAAAAGAAGTATACATGAAGAGCCCATTGGAATTCTTGACCGAAGTTCACCTGGATGGATGGCATTCGGGCTTACCTTACTAATGGAATGCTTTCGGATTCACCCCAGGAGGCGGCCATCCAGAAAAACCGAGCTGCAACCTTCGAGATGAGAAACGGAGAACTCTTCAAGGCTGGTTTCCTTAAGCCTCTGTTGAAGTGTGTTACCCTAGAGAAGGGGAAGGAGATTCTCGAAGACCTACATGCGGGGTTATGTGCCTCCCATATAGGCGGAAGGTCTTTGGCTGTCAGTTCCAGACGACATTACTTCTGGCCAACTCTTGAATCAGATGCCATGGAAATGGTTAGAAAATGTGACAAGTGTCAAAGGTCTGACAAAATGATCCACCGTCCGGCTACTGATTTGACAGCAATCCACAGCCCGGTCCCGTTTTCTAAATGGGGCATGGACATCCTTGGTCCTTATACGCCTGCTCCAGGCGGAAAACGCTCCATTCTGGTGGCTGTGGATTACTTCACCAAGTGGGTGGAGGCAGAGGCGGTCAAGAACATCAAGACAAAGGATGTCATCTCTTTCATTTGGAAGAACATAATCACCCAGTTTGGGGTACCTTTGTCTATGGTGTTTGATAATGGCCCTCAGTTTGAAACACCTCAACTCACAACTTGGTTGGGAGATCAGGGAATATCCAGCTATTTTGCTTCAGTCGGCCGACCCCAAGCAAACGGCCAAGTTGAAGCCTTTAACAAGCTCATCTCAGATGGCATAAAAAAGAAAATTGAAAGAGCCGGTGGTCTATGGGCAGAAGAATTAATCCATGTCCTATGGGCCATCCGGACTACTGCAAAGGGGGCAACCGGCGAAACTCCATTCCTCATGGTTTATGGTGCTGAGGTCGTCTTGCCCATTGAGCGCTATGAGCCTACTCTAAGAGTCATGCTTGCGGCTGGCATTGGACTCCCTCCCAGAATGCAGGGGCAATGCTGCCCTGCGCCATGAGATATACCGTCTGAGAATGACCAGAGCATACAACAAGAAAGTGCACAAGCGTCCCTTGAAAGGGACGATCTTGTGTTGCGAAAAATGGAGGCAACCGGTAGGGCGAATGAACTTGGAAAGTTAACTCCCAATTGGGAAGGTCCCTACCGGATCTATGAAGAAGTAAGAGATGGTACCTATCGCCTGGAGACACCAGACGGTAGGCGGCTGCCTAGAACTTGGAATGTAGACAATCTCAAAAAGTACTACTTCTAAGCATTGCAATTTTTTTGTAAATAGTAAGCCTATGAATGAAAAAGTTGCTTCCTGTTTTCAAATTATGTTTTAAAGTTATTTATCATGTTGTTTACTTAACATACATGCGCCGTACTATGTTAGCTATCCGCTTGAGAAGCAGGTAGAACCGTTTGATCAGTACAGATCTGAATAAGAGGCTAATGGCCAGAGATCAAACTAAGCATAAAAAGGCTTAATGGCTATACAACCGCCCTTCAAACAGGGCATGAGGCTCTAAGCCGGATGGTTGGAAATTTTATAAATTCGCCTGCTCCAATGCGAAACATGGCGTCCAGCGACGCCCTCCGGGTGTTATCGTCGCAGAGAGCATTCTATTGTTTGCTCTACCAACACATACAGACGACAAAGATTGAACGGTCTGATCGACCAACTCATAGCCGCCTACCCTTAGTAACTTGAAGAACGAATCGGTCTTATGAAACCGGATGGTCATTATAGCACCCGGCCATTGACCCAAGTTTTAACTCAGGTTACTCCCAGAAATTATACGGTCTCCCTAAATGGGGAAAACATGCTAAGTATAATTAGATAAAAAAGTTGTGATTATCAACCTACACAGGCGGACCGATTCTAAAATTGGCCCTAGTAGGATAGCTTAAACCTGTTGAAGGCACCTGAGGCTACCTGGAAAATACAAGTCCGTCTGCTATCGTAATAAAAGAATAGCAGGGGGAGTAAGAAAATTTTATATTCTAATTCATGCACCTGTAATATTTGTAGCATGACTAGTCACCCAACCATGAAATCAAGGTCGAAAGACCGCCTGCATTCAGCACCGTCAGATCATATGGTCGGCTGTGTGCTTGGCTTGGGGAAATCACCTTAGTGATTGATTGACCTGGAAATCAGTCATACCCTTCTTTGGTATCACTAATTTCCAGTCAATCAACCATCTTGTAAACCCAAGCGCACAGCCGTCCAGGGGCAAAGCATCAAGTACGCCATAAGCATCCGGTATGCCATACCTATCAAGCCCAAATTCAAATACAAAATTTAAACGCAAAGTATAAAGAGCAACCGACCTAACGGCTGGATGATTCATCATTAATTAAAAAGCTGACCCCATGGTCAGCCAAAATATTGTTAAACGGCTAAACAGCCGGAGACATAAAAAAATATTTTGTTATTAAGTGACCCGACCCCACGGTCGGTAAAGAAACAAGGAGATACTCGGCACGCAGGCCGGAAATGCATTCATTATGGCCATACGGCCGCAGAAAAAACTCAGAAACAGCTTAATTAGCCCCGGGACCCGACTGCTCTTCATTATCATTCGCCCCTTCCTGCTCATTGGCGGGATGATCGATAGTTTGATCTTCAGCTTGATCCCGGTGCTCCCCATCCAAGGCTCCCTCCTCCGCCTACTCCTCTGCCAGAGCCTCAGCCTGCTCCTGCTGCTCTTGATCCAAGGCGTCGGTCGCCTGCTCATAACGGTACTCCTAGACGGATTAATCGTCATTAGGAAAGAGAGCCTTCCATGCCATCTTTATTCGAGTGACACAGTCAGCCTCATTCTCCTCTATGAGCTTGCACTTCTCCTCTTCAGCGCGCTTCTCGTACCTTGATCTCAGCTGATCCTCCTGATTGGCAAGTTTTTTCTTTAAGTTCTCAACCTAACGACGGAGACTGGTTGTGTCTTTGTCGATGTCCTGTAACTTGTCAAGCTCCACCTTGGTTGTCTTCAGCTCCCCCTTGAGCTCAGCCACCTTCTGCTGAGCCGCCTCCAAATCCTTCTTAACATGCAAGTTGGCAGCCGCCTGAGAATACAGGATATCCCAAGTTAGCAACTCATTCTTGTTTACATCATATTGTGCTCTGTTAATATTGGAGGCGGCCCGAAGGTTGGCAGCTCTTACCTTCTTGGTCTTCTCGTTGAATGGATTTTTAAGCCTATTCACTCGCAACATAGACTGCATTCGGACAACAGAAAAGGGCCTTTAGCAAAACAAGCGGTCCGAATGAGATTTTAAGTTAATATATTACGTTCTCACCTCAGCGAGAAGAGCAAGGATAGCATCCAAGTTCATGCTGCCAACTCCCCGGATGGAGTCTCGCTGCTCAGCAGTGACTCCTTTTCGGAGCATTTCCTTAGCAATTTTTCTAAGGTCTGGAGCTTGGGAGGGGGCTTCTGCATAACAAGAATCAAGTTGGGTGTTAGAGTATACACATCCGGCATGAAAAGAGAAAACAAGACTGGGTGATTGTATGCATGCATCCGGCAAAAGATAGAATAAATTTGGGTGTTACTACACATACATCCGGCATAAGCAAAAGGCCATTTGATAAGGCCTCATGATAAGCTATACGTAGCAAAAAAAATGAATGAAGAAAAGTGAAAACTCAAGTACCTTAAATGACAACCAGGTCCTGGACCTGTTTGCTGCGGCGCTTGTCAGGAGAGCCTGCTCACGCATACGGCGAATCCTTGGAATCTTTGGATTCAGACTCCTACTTTAGAGTAGAGAGAGCAACCGGCGATTTACCGCCGGTGGAGGGGTGAGACTCGGAGTTGCTGGCGGATGGCTTGTGAGCCACAATCTTCCGGGAGCGCTTGGGGGGAGTCGGAGCCGCCTCTTCCGCAGTCCGCTCGGGGGCTAGAGGTTCACCCCAGGGACGACTGGAGGATTCACTGAGCCCTCCTGTACAAAGATTCACAAGTTAGTGAAATTAAGGCTAAGTTAATGAGAAAAGGCCAGATGAAAGAAGGACTTACATGTTCAAGCTGCTCTCGCGTGAAGATCTGATTTTTCTTGTTCATCATCTGGCGGTAGGCGGAGGCGGTGCCGCTTGGTTTCTTGTTTGGGGTAATCTGAGACATTGCTTCTTCTGCAAAAAGGCAAGATGGGTTGTTAGAAAACAACAATAAAATTCTTTTTCTATAGGTAAAGCATGCATGATATAACCCCCATCCGTCTACCCACCTCTTCCTTTTTCTAAGCTCAGGCCATAGGCGGCCAAATAGGTCGGGTCCTTGAGCCATTCATACTGGGGGATGTAGCTGTTGAACCTGATTTCCTTCTCAGTACCCCCTCTACCGCCTGCACTTCCACCTTAAACAACCTAGGGTCAAGGATTTGATCCCAACCTTCTTCAGGGACAGGCGGTAGAAGGGTCTTTTGGCCTAAGAGATAAGGGTTCTAGTTCAAAGAGTTGAACTTGGAATTCCGGCTGGTGTCTGGGGAAGTGATTATATAGAATTTGTTCCTCCAGTCCTTTCACTTGGACTCCTTCCCAAGTGTCATCATGTACCCCTTATTGCTAGTAAAGGTGTACCAGCCGGGGCCAGCTGACTGAGGGGCTTTGCTCAAGTAGTGCATAGAAGCAAACGCCTCAAAGCCAGGTTCAATGTTCTGCATCCTACAGGCGGCTACATACCCCAGGATGTTCACCCATGAATTTGGGGTGAGTTGCCACACCCCCAGGCGATACCCGTCTAGGATCGCCTCAATGGCCGGATCCAAGGGAAACCTCAGGCCCGCCTGTATCACTGCGGCATAGCAGCCGAATGCAGTGCCCTTATAGCTTTGGTTAAGGGGCCAGACTACAGCATCCGTCAAAGCTGGCACTTCGACTTCATATCCGGCCCCCATGACATAAGTGTCCCTAAAGTCATTCAACCCCTTCAGCATTATTTTCTGGGTGGAAAGGGAAATGTGTGTGAAGTAAGGGGTGTATTCGTTTTGAAGGGAAGAGGATGCCTCACCTTGACCCCTTGCAAGGGAAGCGGGCTCCTCATCAGGTTTTTTAGACGGCTCCTGTTTAGTTTCGGAGCCGCCTGAGTCAGTGGTTGAGGTTGTGAGGGAGAAAGAGTGGGAAGACCCCTGGTTAGATTCAGTTCCCGACTGACCAACCGGCATGTCCAGAATTGAGTCTTCCGGAGTGCTTGGGGTGCCTGGTTTGTCATAATACACTTCGCTCCGAGGCACCCTAATGGAGCCATCCCCCTCTTCAATTCTAGCTGTTCGTTTGGTTCTAGCCATGGTGTCCTGCACAGACACAAAGACGGTTGGATTGGGGGACGGATGAAGAGTGGGGCAAACGGCACCCCTAGTCCTAGATTCAGCCGTCCCAGGTGACCGGCTGACAGCTATCCTAGGCCGTGCCGAATGTGTTTGTGAAACCATTTTATGAAAGCAAAGGAAAAACAAACACAGGCGAAAATTTTAAAAGTTTAAACAGAAGAGAGCCAGACGGTTACCTTGAGAAAGGTACGGTTGACTTGAAATGAGCCGGTTGGTGCAGACGGACAGTAACAAGCGGCAGAGTACACAATTTTTTGTGAAAATTCTCTAGAAACTCTCTCAAATTTCACGCAAAGATGTGTGAAATGAGGGTCAAAAAATTACTTTTATAGAGGGGTAATTCCAGGGCACCTGACATGTGTGAAATGAGGGAGAACAGTAAAATTTTTACTTCACCAAATGAGGCGCTGACATGTGTCACAGACGCCCCGTGGCGCGCCACGTCACCTCTGTGATAGGGGCAAATGTTTTGGGTTAAATTACCCTTCCATGTGGCGGCCTGAGAAAAAGACACGTGTCCTCCCAGCATTAGGACACTTGTCCGCCCAGCATTGGTTTAAACAAAACCAACCGAATACTGACACGTGGACCCCACTTTCATGTCATGAATGGCGGCTTTCAGGCCCGATTCCCCATAACTTGTCATAGCCCACCAAATCTAGGTCACATGACCTAGAATAAGGGCACATTTCCCATGACCCTATAAATAGGGAGAGATTCCCCATTATGAGGGGGGATTGAATCACTTATTACATCACCTGCATTTCTCTCACATCAGAGAAAGCACCTGATCTCGGGATCTGTAAAGATCTCATCTTTATCTTTTTCCGCACTTTTTACTCACTCCTACATGTTCTAACTTGTTCGTCGGAGGCGGAACTCCAACCAACAAGAGTCTCCGTTGTTTTGTAGGTACAGGCCGCACCGGACCAAACTTCGAGCTGTAACTCTCCCGAGGGACTACAAACACCCAAAACAGGTTGAAGAGGTAATTTTATTTATTAAGTTTATTTTACATGAGTCGCAATTTGATTTATCCAAAATAAAAAAATAAAAAAAATTTAAAAAAAAAAAAAACATAAAACACC
The DNA here is from genome assembly GCF_001683475.1 of Chenopodium quinoa. NCBI lineage: Eukaryota > Viridiplantae > Streptophyta > Magnoliopsida > Caryophyllales > Amaranthaceae > Chenopodium > Chenopodium quinoa. The sequence continues at coordinate 1,673,261 of NW_018743327.1, forward strand.
ACTTAAGCTACACCACAGCCGCCACCACCACCCAAATCCAGACCTTAGAACCACCAACCCACCCAAAAACCGACCGAGTTCCCACCGCCCACGAAACCGACCGAGTTCCCACCGCCCCAGGAACCGACTAGTATCCCATCCCAGCCAAACCATCCCCAAAACCACCTTCAAAAACCAAATCCAAAACCACCTTCGAAAAATTGAAAACCCACCAAATCGGCCTGATTGAGGTCAGGGGAGGAAGGTACGGTAGGAATGGGGGACAGGGAAGATAGGCGCACCAGGATTGGTGGACAGGGAAGGTTGGAGCGACCTCAAAAGGGACGAGGGGCGGGGAGAGGTTGGGATTGAGGGACATGGAAGGTTGAAATGGGGGAAAGGGAAGCTCGCTAACGACGGGCCGGCGTCGACTAGTTCAGGGGGGTGGTAGAGACGTCGTCATTGGAGTTGGGGTTGGGGATGGCTGGCCGGAGAGAGAAAAGGTCTGCGAGGGTTGCGGGATGGTTGGGTTCAAGGGTTTTCGTGATGGTGGATGGAGGTTTTGGCTTGGGGGAGGGGGAGGGTGGCGTCGGCGCTGGGGAGGCGGTCTGGGCGGTCGGCGTTATGGGGCAGGGGAGTCCAGCAACGAGGTCGGCCAGAACAGGTGGCGGGGAAGGTGGTTGGGGCTGGTGGGTGATTTTTTAATTAATCAATTAATTTCTTTTTTTATTTTTTCTTTAAAATATTTAACTTAATTTTTTTTAATTTTTTTGACAAATCACTAGCCAACACATATCTAGTAACTTGTTATAACAAGTTCCATGACCGGTTGGGACTATTAGGAGTGGATTGGGTACAAAGGTGAGATTATTCAAAAATATCCCAAAGGTGGGATTATTAATCTCCGACGCTCAAAAGGTGGGAATATTCCCATCAATTTTTCCTTATTAATATAGATAGATACAACCTTCGTTTCATAGTATTTGTAACAAATGTTTATTAATTAGTCTTTTCCTTCTACTACTTTCCTCATCAAATGCATCCTTATTCTTCCCCCCATTGATCATTCATTAACAATTTTTTTATAAGAATTTGTACTACCCTTCAAAGTTGCGTGTAATAAGATACAGAGGTAATATAAAGACTCCATATGTAATGAAATTCCAATATAGAAATTACACCAAAACAATTAGTGGAAATCTAGCTTGACGCAAATTTTAACTAACAATAGTTTGTGGATATCACAATCAGAAAACAATTCATCAAAACCTTAATTGAAATTATGACTTTTCAAAAGGCCAATTGAATAAATGATCTTTCTAATGAATAAAATATTCCATATACACATAGTGGGGTGTAAAGAAATGTAGAACACTATATCTATTGCCATTTTAATTAATTAGTGGGCATAACACTCATAATTCAAGTTGATAAGTAATAATAATAACCAATTGGTCAGGATAAACATACTATAAATAGAGCAAATTTAGTGTTGTACATTCACCAACAATACAAAAAATCATAATACACCATACTTCATACTTAAAACACAAATTTGGCAAACAATTCTTCGTGACAAAAACAGTAATGGAAGGCAAAGTTGGGTACAAGAGAATCATACTAGCACTCTTTTTCATCGTTGCAACTGGTATTATTGACTCTTCCATTTTAACTTCATTTTTTTTTCCGTTACATATATGAATGACAACTTGATTGACTAGCATGAGCAAAAATTACCAAGCAGCATGGTGTAGTTGGTGAAGAATTCATCTTGTAACTTGGAGGTCACAAGGTTGAATCCTCCCACTGCGATACTTGTGTGTGAGCATCCCTTAACCTCCTCCCAAGACCAAAAAAAACTGTGAGGATTGAGGTCTAATCAGGGTTCACTGTATCTTGACCAAAAATATTTACTAGGATGAGCATGCATAATCGTATTATTAATATACTCCTAAGTTGTTTTTAATACTGACTTTTTTATTAAAGTGTGACATTTTTCATAAACAACCTTCTTTTTTAGGGTAACAATGCTATAAATAGATATACACTATCCAATTATATATATGCATTTATAACAAACATTTTACTTATATAAATTAATTTTGCTGTATGTATAAATAGTTATGCTGCAAGTCCTTGCTGTGAAAGCACAACAAGAGAATCCAGTGTGCGAGGAGCACCTTGGACATCCATGCACTCCTGGTGTTAGAGAATGTTGCGCTAACACCGGACGCCAATGCGTGGCTGCTCCATCTTCGAACGGTTTCCGGTGCATGTAAAACCGTCATCCATCACCACCAACTGCAACATCAATGACAACCTATTGTACTGCTTAATTATATTAGATCTCCTTTGAGTTCTATACCTCTATTATGAAACTTTAATGTCCTTTTTTTTTTTTTGTGTGTGTGTTTATATATATATATGTTTGGTGAAGTGGATTATCTAGTGTAAAATAGTTGTCTCATTTAATAAATAAAGTGAGTGTCCTTCGTTTTCTAATTTGTTATTTTGACATTATTATGATAACGAAGCGGAGACTTTCTAAATATAATATGGTTAGTATTTTATTTTATTTTATTAATGAAAAGTCGTATGACATCTACAAATGAACTCTAAATTTACCAAATACATATAAACGCATTAAATAAAAGTTTTCATCACTGAAGCCACATTCGTATAACAGATCTTACAATGTGTTAAGTCACTTACACACATCGCTAGAATATACACCTCTTAAATTCTTTGTAATCAAGAGTATGAATTTCATCTGTTTTATTTGAACGTATTAGAAAGCTTGAGAACTGTCTTATAAGACTTAAAAGGAACATTATTCAGATCAACTCATTAATTCCCCATTTAGAAGGATAATCACCAGTTGAACAAAATCAACTAACCTTGTCATATAAGACTTTAATTCCTTTACTCAATCATAATTCAAGTCATGAAAGAGTAATAAGAAATTTTACCTTATGTAATAATTAATAAATTTTACTTAAATCATCAAATTCCCAAATCCTTTAATCAATCATACAATGATTAATTAATTAGAGAGCTAACAACATTTTCCAAATACCAAAACATGGGTCTCAAACACAAGCATATGAATAATGTAATTCGTAACCAACAATCCACAACCAAGTAGTTCCCTGGCCAATACATGGAACTAGGTTATTACAACTCCTTAAACGTGCTTCTAAAGTCAAGAATTTCCTTAACTCGTACGTAGAATAAACGAAGCGAGGGCCACTTTTTCACTTAAAATCATCTTCTACAAAATATCCTCCTAAGCCAATTAACTATCAAAAATTCAATCAATATCCGAGCCACAAAATTTAAACCAATACTATTAGACTTCAGAAACTTCAAAAATCATTAAAACAACACTTCTAAGCCTCCCAAAGTCCCAATTGCTTAAAACTTACAGTTTATGAGTAGATTCTGATTTCAATCGAAATTTCACCAAAATTCACCTTTGTTTATAAAACTGCAGCATGCTTGATTACTTACTAGTAAAAGCTGAAAATTAATTATTGTCAAAGTCTTTTGGAAATCATAAAGTTTATACATAGAGCATATTCTAATTTATTGAACAGAGCTGAACTGAAATTATTTTAAACTGAAATTAACTTTGCTGAACTTAAATTATTTTTATTGAATTGAAATTAATTTTATAAACTGAAATTAATTTTGCTGAACTGAAATTATTTTTACTAATTCCATGTTAGGCCTCGTTCTCTTCACCTTATTTTTGTTGAACTAAAATTATTTTTACTGAAACAAAATTATATTTGCTGAACTTAAATTATTTTTACTGAACTTAAATTAATTTTATTGAACTGAAATTATTTTTGCTAAACTTAAATTATTTTTTACCGATTTTCTATTATAATTCATCTTTAAGAAAACTTAATTTTACTGAACTGAACTTATTTTTACTGAATTGGAACTAATTTTACTGAACTGAACTTATTTTTACTGAATGAAATTATTTTATTGAATTTTTTTTAAGATGAAGAGAACAGGGCCTTATATTTCTTCTTTGATATTACTAATTTTTAGTGAACTAGAATTATTTTTCCTGAAATAAACTTATTTGTACTTAAATGAAATAATTTTTGCTGAATTGAATTTATTTTTACTGAAATGAAATTATTTTTACTTAATGTTATTTTTTTTTAAGGTGAAGTGAACATGGTCTAACTTATATAATCTGAAAATTTATTATAAACACAAAATTGCTTAATTTAACATAATGAAATCATAACCAATTGGTTGTTGGTGTAGTGGTGATTGGGACTACACTTGGTAGGGAGGACCCGTGTTCGATCCTCCGCAACAACGTATAATTGGGAGTGGACTGGAACCTAACCACCCATAACTGATCCCCGAATCCGCACTAGCCCAGAGGGTGAAACGGGTAGAACACCCAAAAAAAAACATAATGAAATCATAAAATGATTAGTTACCATGTTAAATATGTTTAAATCCTCAAAATCATGAAAAATCAATACATAAACCCTAGTTTAAATGAATAGTAAATCTGAAAACTTGTAGTATTATAATTCATAAAATTGAAAAAATTACAATCCTTGTCATATAATCAAATCACCATTTAAGAGGAGAAGAGGAGCAAGAAGCAAGAACCGGCAAGCTGGATGACCGGCGTAGTTGTGCTGATGGTGAAAAGGGGGGCGGCGGTCGTCGGCAGGGCAACTTTAGCAGCGACCAGAAAGGGAGTAGGGAGTAGTACTACGTGAATTAGACAGGGGGAAGTTCAAAAGTTTGTGGTTTTTTTTCTTTGGATTGAAAAATGGGCTTAGTTAATAGGTTTAGTTAGGACTTGGGCCTAGAATGGGTGGGTTCAGAAAATAAATAATTGGCTGGTCCATGTAATAGATAGTAAAACCAAATAATTTTTCTCATTAAAGCAACTTTCATAAAAGTATATGTAAAATATTTGCTTAAATTATACAATTATAGAATATTTGCTTAAAATATTTGCTTAAATTTCACAAAATTCTGGAGATTACATTCCCTATTTTCCCCATTAAATCATATATTACTGTTCTCCCTTTTACGCATATTCTTAGGTGCACACTCATGCACCTAGAAATAGGTGTAACAACAGCACAATATGAACATTAGCTTTCTTCTCCTCTATTTTTCTCCTTCGTTTTTTATTTTCCCTATCCTCTATTTTTTAATTTCCCCCCTTTTTTACACTTTTTTGATTGAATTTGTTTCTTACAACATGAAAGTAGTTATTAAGTATGAATTTTTGTGTGAATTTCGATTTTGTGCTTTAATTTCGATTGATTAAAGTTTATATGAATCTTTGAATTCACAAATTATACTTTGTTTTTTCTCCTTCCTTCTTTAATTCCTTTTTCCTCTATTCTTTTCTATTTTTCTCGTTTTTTCAATTTAACGATTGAATATGTTCCTTACAATATGGAATTGGTTGTTTATCTGATTTTTTAAATTCATATGAATTGAATTTTTTTTTTAGCTTCGATCATTTTCATCTGTGTATGAATTTCATCTGATTTTCTGCATTTTTTTTTATCAATGAACATAATCATGCAAAACATGAACATATGCATAGGTTCCCTTAAATATGAACATTAGCTTTTTAGAAAGTGAACATAGGCATAAAATATATGAACATATGCATTTCAGAAAGTAAACATAACAATTCAAAATATGAACGTAAGCATTGGTTTTCTTAAAGTGAATATGATCATTTAAAAGGTGAACATATGCGTAAAAAATATAAACATATGCATTTAAGAAAAAGAACATATGCATAACAGACTTAATGAGAATATTTACACTACAAGAAATTCGACTTTGGGCAACCACTAAACTCGAAGCCCAAAACCAGTATTTCGTCGCCCAAAACCTTGGGCAACGAAATGGGTCTAGACATGGGTCCGAAGCCCTAAGGTCGAAGCCCATTACATATTGGGCGACGAATTTTTATTTCGTTGCACAAAGGTTACTTTGTGCAACGAACAAGTTAGTTGCCTATGATCTGTTCATTTCGTCGCCCATAATATTTTGGGCGACGACCAAGTTCGTTGCCCTATATTTGATACTTTGGGCGACAAATTATTTTCGTTGCCCATAATATTTTGGGCAACGAAATTAATCGACGCCCATCTTTGCCCCAATGGCCCAATATGCGTTATGTCGTTGCCTATAGTACTTTGTGCAACAAAGTTACTCGTTGTCCATATTTGTCGGTATCGATCATATGCTTTTTAATAGGGTCGAGTGTTTTTATTATTTTCTTACTATGGGTAGTACAACCTATTAAAAAACAAATAAATCTGAAAATGAATTCAAATACCAAACATTTTGAATAATTATTATATGAAATAGTTTAATTTATAAAAACATATTAAGAAAATGTGTAAATTATAAGATAATCCCACTTTGTCAACAAGGTACATGATCCTTTAAAAATTAAATAAAATAACACTAATTACAAACTTAATTACATCGACCCCTTCTCAACGCTGCTCATATATACCACCTTCAATAGTTGCGATCATCCATCTTTCGAATTCATTGCTAGCCCATGTTATTCCTATGTAAGTGAAACATAAGTTAGTAACATCAAAATAATTATTGAAAGCATCCGATATTTTAGTATATAAATCATGCAATCATTTTCACAAAAATATATACTAGTTATTTTCACCTTGCGAATGAGGATATATCAAAGGGGATGCAAGAAGAATTTACATTTCCTTTCAAAAAAATAATATACCTTTGTCCTACAAAATTTGAGACTCAACATACCTCAGAAAAATTCATTCCAAATGATAAAGCATACCTCACGAAAATTCATTGATGATGAACACGGGCCTCCACCCAATGCTTGCCTAAAAAATCCACAAGCTTTTTTCCTGAATCTAGAATTCGACACTCAAAATGTATACTACTAAGTTGCCACAGGATCAGTTATAGGTTTGGTTATGTTATCAGGCTCTAGGTCAAGCTTTTTGACCTGAGCCAGACCAACGCACAATAGATATTGACTAGTTATATCAGGTTTTTAAAACCGGTCTATATTCAGATGAAGCTATAAATTTTGTGACTGGCTCGGAATTAAGCTTGGTAAAGAAGCTAATATGCATATGCCCAAAGATCCCAATAATAGAAATCAGATTTAAAACCATTTATCCCTACATCACACAACAATATCTTTGAACTGAAAGGGTATTTTATCAGTACTCTAACACCAGAAAGCTTGCACAAACAACGACCATAAACCAAATCTGATGTTTGGTACAAACGCCCAGACAAATCAATCCCAACTCTAAACACATGGCACATTAACAAATTAATCTTGTTAATTACCACAGCAGCAACCCTAATAACAAATGATAAGGAAAAGAATGCTAAACTATGCCAAGTTTCTACATAAATAAAAAAAAGCAAGTATTGAAATGAAAAGTGTTATGCTAAACTATACTATGCTAAATTTTGCCAGAGCTTTATTTTTCGGAAGGGAAAGGGGATAGCATACGTACTTCATCGAAGGGGAGAGTCACAAGTTCCTGCTTCAATTGTTTATTCAATTTCTAGGAGAAGAATATGATAGCACAATCAGAAAAGTAATAGTTCGTATTGCAAAATACACATCGACCTATAAAAAACTCTTTTTTATGTCAACTAATAATTTTCCCTCTTTCTGAACAAGAGTTGTCTTATGTTATTGAACATACGTTAAGTGAATCAATGGAGTTTAACATTACTAACAAGCCTCATGTGTCTAAGATCGATAAGATTATCATACATAGTACTAATTGATTAGAATTTACACTGTAATTGTAAAATGGCAATAAATTACACGAGAATAACTTCATCTTCCGCCAGTATAGCTTGTAAGTTACCAAATCTGATGTTTCTAAAACTTCCTATGAAAATACAAGTAATGCAAAACCAAAGTTGCAGATAGAGGAACACAAAGGCGAGAGGGGATTCTGCATACTCAGCCGACAACTTAAAATACATATAGTCGGCTGAGCAGAGGAGTCATCTATTAACTCTACTCTTTCACAGGTTCATATAATAGCTCCATGCACTTATCTCCAGTTAAAGTTATGGTGATAGTCAGGACAATGAGATGAACACAGTCGTGGTAAGGAAAAATAAAGGACGATAAAATATGAAGCAGAATCAACCAGCAGTGCTTCTCAATGTCCTAATGATAGTAGGCTTGTAAAGGTCGAAAAGAGGCAACAAAAGAAAAGAAGGAAAAGTTTGAGGTTTAAGGATAAGACACGTGCTATGCTAAAAAGGATGTAAGAAAGAACCCAATGCTACAGAAACAGTCAGGCTCTACAGAGGAGAGTGATGGGGATGATGATAGACACCATAGACATAGTATACAAGGACTAGGTCCAATTCCAAGAAAGAGTCAGATCTTGGAGATATTATATTTTACATGTTTATAGAAGTGAATTATATTTGACTGCATACTCCATCCAACTATTCAGTATGCTTGCTTCATAAACTTCATAAAAAGCTAATAGACACTACCAAGAACCATAACAGCAACAACACGCAACAACATATTTTTTTATAATAACTAAAAATATATATCTCAAATAGAAGATGAGTAAGTGTCATACCTAAGTTGCTCAAACATTTTCATCATATCATCTCTGAGCTTCTTTTCACGTTTCTGAGCTTCTATGTTGATTCTAGATACGGTCGCTTTAAGCTCATCATTTGATTCTATAAGCTCTTCATTTGAGGTTCTAAGCTCTTCATTAGATTCCTTCAGGGATTCAATCTGAGATACAAGTACACCCTCACGTGTTGCGGCATCCTCTTTTAATTGTTGAATCTCAGCTGATAATTTCAATCTAACTTCATTAGTTTCTCCTTCAACTCTTCTTTTCTTAGGTGGACGAGCTCCAGGACCAAGTCCCTTGACATATCCAGACTTTGGTTTGAAAACCTCCATGTATGTTGCTTTGACACTTAGTGTATCTTCACCATGCTCTTTCACTTCTTTTTCATGAAGGTTTCTAAGCGCTTCATAGTCTTTTTCAGCATTAGGTTCAAATCCCTTGTCTTTATGCCTAGCATATTAATTCAAGCACAAGAATAAACAACTCAATTCAATGATTTATAAAATTTAAAAAACTTATATAAAAAAATACTAAAAAAAACCACCAAGGGACTATTGATTACTTTTTAGTTTTCTCAAATAAGGTGTTGTACAGAGGATCCTGTTGAGTTTCAAGTGGATTATCTGATGATCCTTCATGTTCTTGACTACCTTGAGTTTGTTGCACATTCATATGCTAAGCAATGCCAAATTATACAATGAAATGTGATCAGTGCTCAAATAATAGTTACAGTCCAAAAGCTAGCAGAACTAATCTACCATGAAATTATTCATTTGCACCACTTTAAACAAATTATTATATAAATCATTGTAAAAATATAAAAGCCGTACCAATTCATGGAAAATTCTTGCGGTAGACCTTGCACCATTTGCAGGAGTTTCAGTTTGCTTAAGCTTATTATCCGTGTTAACTTTACTAATACGCTACAAGCCATAAAAAACAAGGCACTATCAGATTATCATAATATAAATTCAACTAATGGTCAGGTAAAAAAAGAGTCAAATGGAATTTTACCTTTTGCTTTTCATCATTCCAATACTCACATACTAGCCATGTCCATTGGTTAGCATCAATATTATCTGGTCTGCTATTTATAGCATCTGCAATAGACTTGTTTCTAAAGTATTTCTCTTTAAGCCTAAATCTCCAATGTTTATACAACATGGAGCACTGAAAGCTCAACGCATCAGTAACATCAGCACCAGCAACTTTATCAGGTAAATCATATTTAGCCTGCCAACGTAAATCATAATAAATATGCATCCATATATGCTAAACACATTCAGAAATTTTTCATGGTCTCAAATACTTCCAAAGCTTACTCGAATCTTTTTATACAGCCTCTATTTTGCACCTGAATCCATTTTAGCCCAATTCCTGTCATGAATAAAGTAAATTTAGAGTCATGAAAATTAACTTTAGTAGCATATATTCAAAAAACTTGTAAGTTATAGCACATACAATGACTTGAGGGGACAAAATTCTTTCACCCAATTGCTACAATCACATATGAATTCATCTGCCTTTTCACCAACCACCCGTCGAAGCTCATCCATGAAATTTATTTTAATCTTTTCTTCAGAATTAGGATTCCACATCTTAGTAACATATTTCTTACCCCTAGTTGGCCCACGCCTCTTACGATCAGGAAACTTTAGTCGATGTTCAGCTTGTTCAAGCCTTCGTTTCTCCCGGTATGTCAATCTTTGCTCTCTGGACTGATCACTAGTTGATGCTTCTGCATCATGCTGCTGCTCCTGATTCGGTTGTTGTTGCTGCCCCACAATCTGCTGTTGTTGCTGCTGATGCACATTCTGCTGTTGTTGCTGCTGGACAGTTTGTTGTTGCTGCCCCACAATCTGCTGTTGTTGTTGCTGGACAGTTTCTTGTTGTTGTTCTGCATTTTGTTGTTGTTGCTGCTTTGTATTCTGTTGTTTCACATTGTGCACATGTTGCCTTATACTTGACACTTGCCTTGTCTTAGGCAACTGTGATGCATCCCGCTGCACTAGCTCAATTGCCATTTTCCTATAACAATTTCTTGTGCATAATATTAGTGATATTCAAATAAGTATAAAAGCAGCATAAAATTATGAAAAACTAAACTCCATCAAATCCAATCTATGTAAAGAAACATATAAATGAAAAGACTTACTCAACAAATTAGCAGTTGCATTGCAATGGAGGGAAGACCCCAAACAAGAGAAAACAAAACAAGAAAAGCAAACAAATTGAAAAAAGAAAGCTGCTACAAAACAAAGAAACTAACACAAAGAACAGACTAAAACAAAGACTAGAGCTAGTTTATGTCAAGTGATTAACTTGTCACCATATGAGCTAAAAACCACTAATGCATAAAAATAGTTTTGCAAATTACTAACTAAGAGCAACAAAGATTTGATTATAGATTGTAGTAGCGCCTAAATTGCAACATTCTCCGCGGATGCTGGGTAACTGCAATTATACCAATACAATATATTTATTAATGTAGAAAAAATGATTTAAGTGACTCATTTACTTCATTTTAGTTTAGAAAACATCAATTACCAGAAACTAAGAAGGGGAATCTGTAGAACTATCGCTGTCAGATTCTATATCCTCAAGATTCTCATCTATCTCATGCACGCTAGAGCTTGTATCAAGATCGTCTTCATCATCCTCTTCACTTTCATCTTCTTGCTCATCGTCATTATCCGTGTCAACAATGTTATTAGTACATTCTAAGATGACCTCTGCATCAACCAACTCTGGTTCAACATCATCTCTTACCATATTGATTTCCTCATCACTAAGTGCAGTGAACTCTTCAAGGTTAGTTGCTCCTTCTTCCACAATATTCCATAGATCTTCATTTTGTTCAGCGTCTTCATCATTAGGGAAATCAAAAAAGTTACGTGGCTTAACTTTAATTACATATTTCCAATTTCGCTCATCATGAGAAGAGATAAAGAAAACTTGTTCAATCTGAAAGGCTAATGCAAAAGGTTCATTTGTTTGCAATGTACGAGAAACATTGACAAGCGTAGACCCAAATTTATCCTTTTTAATCCCTCTTTCGTCGCTGAATACATCAAACCACTTACACCTAAACAATACCACCTTAGGACTTGTTCGGTTTTCTAAGGCATCATACTCCAGAACAATAACTTCATCTAAAGTCCCGTAAAAGTCCTTCCCTCCACTCTCTGCATCCCCTAATACAACAACGCCACTATTTTGAGTTTTTCGATGTCTTTGACGCTTTTTAGTGTGAAATCTAAACCCATTAATAACATATCCATCAAAAGTTACAACACGCTTCATTGGCCCTCGTGCCAAGCACAATAATTCTTCTGTAACTCGTTCATCCTTATCTTCCCAAAGTTGTATAATCTAATTATTTTCAATATAAATACAAATAAAAAATGAATATATGTGCAGAATTTAATGTATTTATGTGTGTGTGTGTATATATATATATATATATATATATATATATATATATATATATATATATATAGGAATAAAGCACTATCTTACTCTATTCTCAAACCACTTGCAGAATTCAACATCTCGATGGCCTATGTCATTCTCATACTCACTACGAACAAAAAAAAAAATGTTTAGCAACATTTAGTCCGTATAATCGTATAATAATATAATTATAATTTTATATACTTACTCAAAAAAAGGTTGTGCTTCTTCACAATTCTGCAAAACATACAATTGAGCTTTTCTCCAATCTTCAATACTCAATTGCTTTAAATTTGGCTTCCCCAATGTCTTGCCGATGTTATAAAACACCGAAAGACTATGAAGTTGTGGATAGTTCATATCCTCATTTCGATCTAAACGATTGAATTGTGTCTCAATCTTAGAGAGATATCTAGCACAAAATACTAGTAATTCCTTCTGAATATACCCTTCGGCAATTGAACCTTCAGGATGCGCTTTGTTCCGTACAAATGATTTAAATGTCCGCATTGCTCTAATAATAAAGACTAGAATAAGTGTAATAAAATTCACTTTATTTTTAGATATTTAGACATACAATAAATTAAACTTACCTTTCAAATCGATACATCCAGCGATAATGCACAGGTCCAGCCAATTTTGCTTCTGTAGCTAAGTGTATGGGAAGATGAATCATCACATCAAAGAAAGCCGGAACAAAGATACGTTCTAGCTTACATAATGTGATTTCTATATTTGCTTCCATTCGTTCCAAGTCGGCTACTTTTAAGGTCTTAGCGCAAAGCTGCTTAAAAAACAAACTAAGCTCTCTTAAAGGTTCTAAAACTTTTTCATCTAAGACACCTTAAAAGGTCGGGGTAAGCAAATCTTGCATGAAAACATGAAAATCATGAGTTTTCATTCCTATGATTTTTCCATCTTGCAAAGAAGCACATCGAGAAATGTTAGATGAATAACCATCGGGGAATGCTAATTTCGATAAAAATGTGACAATTTTCCTCCTTTCATGTAAGGTCAAGTTGAAAGGGGCTCGCGGTATTTGATACTTGTCCCTTACTTTCTTCGGTCGAAGATCATCGTGCATTTTCATGGCTTCTAAATCCAACCGAGCATTTACAGAGTCTTTGTTCTTTCCAGGTAAGTCAAGCAATGTGCCTAATATATTTTCACAAACGTTTTTTTCCCACATGCATCACATCCAAGTTGTGTCGAACTAACAGATGTCTCCAATAAGGCAATTGAAAAAAAACGCTAATCTTTTTCCACTGGTGAACAATATATCTTTCCCCTCTTTTTCGTTTCCCTTTATTATCTTTACCAAATTCCACATTAGGGTATCCATGTAGCTGCTCCAAAGCATCATTCCCTGATAATGGATTAGGTGGTGCGCGCCTTTCAACTTTCTTACTAAAGAACCTCTTATTAAGTCTCCACTTATGATCTGGTTCTAAAAAAACACGATGACACATATAACACCATTTGTGGCCATGTTTCAACCATTCGGAATTTGTGTCTTTGTGGCAATTAGGGCAAGCCTTCGCCCCTTTAGTGCTCCAGCCAGACAAATTGGCATATGCTGGGAAATCACTAATTGTCCACATTAACACTGCTCGTGTTTCGGGGTTTTCTGATGTCCTGCGGGAGAGTTACAATTCCGAGACTGGAACCGGACGCCTGTACCTGCAAAATAACGGAGACTCCTGAGAGCTCCGCCTCCAACGGTCAAGTTAGTACCTGATTAAGGAGTAATTAATACGGAAATTGCAGTAATAAGATCTCTCTAGGTGAGAGTGCTCAGTGTTGGTAATCTGCGTCGTTAGCGAGATTAGCCGGTTGTCGATGTTCCGTAATAACTCTGTTCTTCTCTGCTTGAGTTCTTTTTATTTGTTCAAATTACCTAACTAATGAGGATTAATTAAGTATTTATAGCCTTGAGAAGCGTGCAACTCTCTAGGTTTAAAGTAAACCTAGGGCTGATCGGGCCTCTGAACTGGATTGGGCCTTGATGGCCGGTTTTCCCATTTGGCATGGGTGGACACGTGGCGTGCCTCGATTGGTCCGTAGAGGACGTATCTGTGATTGACACGTGGAAGGCTCCTATTGGCCTACGTGAAGGACACGTGGCGGAACCTTGTTGGTCCACTTGTCAGACGGTGATTGGTGGATAAAAATCCCCTAATCATTTGCCCCTCACAGGTGGCACGTGACTGGTCACGTGTCGCCTGTGACAGGTGTCGCACGGTGACAGGCGACGGCCTGCTACAGGTGTCACCTTGCAAACGGCCGAGAGATTTTCCCGCCCAAATTTTGAATTTGGAAGCGACCCTTTGCCTTCTCACTTTGCCTATAAAAGGAAGTGCTGACTTCGGTCATTTTCACATTTGAGAACTTTGCGAGAACATTCGGACCCCTGAACTTGCTCTGACATTTCGGACCTTTTCTGCCTACCGCCTGTTCTGACAAGCCGACTGACCCGAACTTCCAGGACTTCATCAACCGTCACTCGTTCAGGTAACTCAGTTCTCTTACTCTTAATTTTCTTTTTATTTTTTGAAATGGCACCATGGAAGCACACGACACGACCTAAGTTAGTGATCAGCCGGTCACCGGGGACGGCTGAATCTAGGACTAGGAGTGCCGCCTGCCCTTTTCTGGACCCATCTTTGCCCTTTATACAAAGTCCGACTGTATCTGTGTCTATGCAGAACGTGATGGCCAGAACGAAACAGACTGCTATGATATCAAACTCAGACGGCTCTTCCCAAAGGGTGCTCCTTAGTGAAACATCTGACCAGGCGCCAGATGTAGAACGAGGCGACTGTCAAGCCGACAGTTCTGAGAGAGGGGCCAAGGTGTTCCCTTCCCATCTTACTGTTGACATGTCTAATTTTCCTCCTGCTCCTTCTAAGGGAGAGGAGGCGGGCCCCTCTAGGAGAGGGGAGGAGTCGTCCTCCTCGGACTCGTCAGAGGACGAGTCTGAGTCCAGCTCTTCTGGCCACAGTTCTCCAGGCTCAGAAGAAAAACATAGCCGCCTACAAGAGGCGAGACTTTCTCATGCAGTTGAGAAGGGGGACAATTGGGCGGAGCCATCCGCCTCTTACAGAGAGGAAAACGCCCCCTACTACTGCAGGGTACCCCGGGGCCGGATTGCAACCATGCAAGACAACGTGGCGAGCTTTATTGCTAACCACAAAATGGGCCCGGAATTTTTACTGTTTGTGCCGGATCCAGAAGACACTGTCGTCTGGCCGGCTGGTACCAGCTATGGTGACGGCTGCTTTGGCTGCTATGTGGCGGCCATCAAAGCTGGACTGCGCTCCCCATTACATCCGGCTGTTCAGCGGATTTTAGATGGGTATGATCTGGGGTTATGGCAGTTAGCCCCCAACTCTTGGGTAAACGTACTCGGCTATGTGGCCGGGTGCGAAATGTACGGGGTGGAGCCAAGCTTTGAGGCTTTCGCCCACATGAACTATCTCAGTCGGACCCCTAAGTCGGGAGGTACCGGCTGGTACCAATTAACAAGCCATAGGGGTTACCTCATGACGAGAGGTAAGGCGAACAAATGGAAGGATTGGCGGAACACCTTCCTTATCATTGAGGGTTCAGACACGGAACTGAACAAACGTTTTAACAAGTGGAATAGGGATCCGCCTCTCCTCGCAGGCGGCCGCAGCATGCCGCCTGTTCCCCCAAAGGCTAAAAAAGAGATCCTAGACAAAGGACTCTTCAAAGTAGAGACTAGGGTGAACTCTACTTCAGGGGTACGAGAGCAAGTACCCCTAAACTGCGTCCCGAGCTTCAAGTGGCTCTATGACGAGTACTTCTTGGCCGCCTGTGGCCTCGGCAGTCGGTGCTCTAGAGGTAGCCGGCCTGACAAATACTCTGTTTTTTCACGCCTTGTTTACTTGGGACTTTTACTAACTTTGTTGTTTATTTCTTGCAGCTGACGCCATGAGTAAAATAACAGCATCCAAGACTGCGGCGGCCATGTTGCGGGCCTCGATCATGAAACAGTCGTATGCCGACTCCCCCAACAAGGAGGCACCCTTGGTAAGCTTCGAAAACTCTTCCTCTTTTAGTTGTCTTATGCATATACTAACTCTTTTTGCTTTCAGTCTGGCACTCCAAGGGCTTCTTCCTCGCAACAGCCGGACCCCAAGGCCCGGAGGACGACTGTTGCAAGCTCTCCTGGGTCTTCCAGGAAAACAGTGGCGGCTGAGAAGCAGCCGGCCACTTCTTCAAAAACCCAGGCGGGGCCGCCTAGATGTATGGATACTCACTTGTAAAAACTCACCCTTGCTTCCTCCTTGACTAGGTCTAACTTGTTTTTTCCTTTCACTTAATGCAGCCGGCCCCCAAGGGCTTGACTTGGTTGAGGTAGCCAAGTCAATGGTTAAAGTAGTTCCTCCATCTGACAGGGAGGCGGTCAGGGGTGCCGGCACCCTTGACCTTGATGGGATTTCAGGGGTCCTCGCTGAGGTACACTTAGCATATTTTTGAGCTTTTGAGTTCCAGGACGCCTGTTAACTTTTCTGTTTGGAAACTGACGCCTGTTTTTCTTTGTACTTAGGCCCTGCTCCGAGTCAACAGCCTTCGCAAGCCGATTGATCGGAAAAACAAAGAGGTAAAGGCCGCAAAGGCTATGGCGGCCTCCAGCTGTGATAAGGCAATGTTTCAAATTGCCCAAAATGAAGTACTGACCATTGATCTTCTTTATTATCAGGCGCAGGCTACCGCCGCTGTTCGGGCTCAGTTAGAGGCGGCCCAAAAGAAGGTTGACGAGCTGGAGGGGACCGTCACCAACCTTAAGGCCGAGCTGAAACCTCTTCGCCCAAAAATGCACTCTTACGAAGCCATGGAGAAATCTTTGGCCAACGTAAAAGAACGCCTGGTGAACCAAGAGAAGAGTCTTACCCAAGAGCTCTCGGATAAGGCCGAGCAAGAGAAACAAGAGCTCGTCCGGGATATGGTGGAAGACTCCGCTCAAATCCAGCGCATGACCTGGGAACGACTGTTCCCCAGTGCCGACTTTGCCTCATGGGAAAGAACGTACCGCCAGTGTTCGGAAATATATAATCAACAGATCCTGGCGGCTGCTGAAGAAGAGGCGTTGGACGGTGCGTTGGAGGAGGAAGAGCCGGTCGTGGCGCTTGTGCCACTTGGGGGTAAGGCATCAAAAGAGGGTGCAGCTAAGGCCGAGTCCAGCAAGAAGAGTGCTGACCAGGCGGCGGCTGCTGATACTGAACTGCCCCCTTCTTAAGCTTTAAGTATTTCTTTTTTTTTTTTTTTTTTTCACGGCCTGTGTGCCGTTTGCTTTGTAATTACCCGGCCAGGGGGCCGGGGTTTTGAATATTCTGCTGGTCTTTAATGGCCGGCTCATTTATCAAATTTTTGTTTTGGTTCAAATTTGTCTAAGTATTTTTAATTTGTTCACTAGACCGACTGTTGTGTATGGCCGAACGTTAAGACAGGTACAAATAGTAAGTATGCCGCCTATGCCCCTGGACGACTGGTGGTCTGTTTCCAGGGTAGATGATCAGTCGGCCATTTATTCAATCGGTATTCGAACTATTTATTCAATTTGTCTGCCCAAGTAAATAGAATTACCTAGTCGCCAAGGAACAAGCGGCGGGTACCGGTTGTTTCCCTTTATTGCCAATGTTGGCTTTTAACTCGTAATTTGTTAACCTAGCAAGAGTATTGGTTGAGAGCCCTTGTTTATTAAAAACAAGTGGACGACTCATACCTTTTAGGCTCCATACTAAGTTTGAGTGACTATTAACTTAGGAGTTACCAGACGGCGTAGGCCGGCTAGACCCCTTGATTCGCCAACGTTGGTTGGCTATTAACTCAATAGGTTACTTAGTAGGAATAGGGGTTCGAGTGCCCTTGTTTGTTTAAAACAGGCAGACGACTCAAACTTTTTAGATTCCATACCAAATTTGAGGGAGTGACTATGAGTTAACGTTGGAGTTACTCAGTCGCCGTCACTTTTGTTTGAGAAGTAGAGGTACCAGGCGGCGTAGGCCGGCTAGACCCCTTGATTCGCCAATGTTTGTTGGCTATCATCTCAATAGGTACCCCCTGCATCTATCCCAAGTAATACAGGCGGTCATCTGACTCAGATGTCAACTACTACCACTGATTTGGTTAGTGATAGAGTTATCCTTGTCTCAAAAACGGCTACGTAGTTGCCCTTGGGGACAGTCGTATAGGTGCCGTGTAATTAGTTTATAGAACAATGTTCCACCCAAAAGGGAGCTGCTCTCTGCGACGAATTTCATCCGGAGGGATGCCGTCGGACGCCTGCTATGATGTTGGGACAGGTCGAATTAGTTTTGTAGATTTGATCAGTTGGCTTGGCGCCTGGTCTGATCATTCGGCCGGCGGCCTTTGTAAGTTCTTGGTGAACGTAGGTGCTAAGTGAGAGAAGGGTAGCCGCCTGTTAGGCACAGGGTCGGCCAGGCCCTAATCTTTTTAGCTAAGTGTTTGAGTAAAATACTCAATGGAGAGTAGCCGACTGTAAAGGTACAGACGGCATGCCCCTCGTAATACAATTAAATAGTAAGTGCAAACTTTATTAAGTAGCTCTTTACTTTACATCTCTCAGAAGAAATATTTTTTAAGGTTATCTACATTCCAAGTTCGAGGCAACGGTTGTCCGTCTGGTGTTTCCAGACGGTAGGTACCGTCCCTGACTTCCTCATAGATTCGGTAGGGTCCTTCCCAGTTGGGAGTTAGTTTGCCAGACTCATTAGCCCTACCTACTGCTTCCATTTTTCTAAGTACAAAGTCCCCTACTTTGAGTGGACGCCTGTGTACTTTTTTGTTGTATGATCTAGTCATTCTCAGGCGATAGATCTCATGGCGCAAAACAGCATTGCCCCTCTTTTCAGGAAGTGAGTCTAATGCCAAGCGCATGGCTTCCCAGTTTGCCTCTTCGTCATATAGCATTACTCGAAGAGTCGGCTCGTAGTGTTCTATTGGAAGAACAGCTTCCGCACCATAAGTTAGGAGGAATGGAGTTTCTCCAGTCGCCCCTTTTTCAGTCGGCCTAATGGCCCAGAGAACATGTGGTAGTTCATCCGCCCATAGGCCGCCTGCTCGTTCAATCTTTTTCTTGAGACCGTCTGAGATGATTTTATTAAAGGCTTCTACCTGGCCGTTTGCTTGTGGACGGCCGACAGATGCAAAGTAGTGTGCAATTCCTTGGTCACCCAACCAGCTTTTGAGAACAGGCGCCTCAAATTGGGGACCATTATCAAAAACCATAGACATGGGAACCCCGAACCGAGTGATGACGTTTTTCCAAATGAATGAAATTACATCTTTCGTCTTGATTCCCTTTACAGCCTCCGCCTCTACCCATTTAGTGAAGTAGTCAACGGCAACAAGTATATACCTTCTGCCGCCTGTAGCAGGCGTATATGGACCCAGAATGTCCATGCTCCACTTAGCAAACGGTAGTGGGCTGTGAATGGTAGTGAGGTCAGTAGCCGGACGGTGAATTAATTTGCCAAACCTTTGGCACTTGTCACATTTTTTCACCATCTCCATTGCATCTGCTTCCAAAGTAGGCCAAAAGTAGCCCTGGCGCCTTGCCCTTTGAGCAAGCATCCTACCACCTATATGGGAAGCACAGAAACCAGAGTGAAGATCATCTAGTATCTCTCGTCCCTTTTCAGGAGTAACACACTTTAAGAAGGGTTGAAGGTACCCCCTCTTGTGAAGTTCTCCCTGTATCATTTCAAAACAGGAGGCTCGTTTTTTCAGTGCTGCCGCCTGTTGAGGATCATCCGGCAGTGTACCGTTTGTCAGATATGCCCTGATTGAATCCATCCAGGTTGAGCTTCTGTCTAGGATTCCAATAGGGTTTTCCTCGATGCTTCTCTTCTCCATCACTTCCCAAAAAACAGTTCGAGGAGTATCGGAGGAGGCGGATGATGCTAATTTTGACAGTGCATCTGCCTGGTTGTTTTCTGACCTCGGCACTTGGATTAGGTGGAAATCCTCAAGGGAGCCGACTGCTTGTCGAACCGCCTGTAAATACTTGATCATGGCCGGATGGGTTGCTTCGTATTCTCCATTGTACTGACTCACTATCAATTGTGAATCAGAACAGGCGTCTATTTTTCTTGCCCCTGCCGCCTTACACATGCGGATCCCGGCTAGTAAAGCTTCATATTCTGCCTCATTGTATGAAGCCTGAAAACTGAAGCGTAGGGCATACTCGAACCTGTCGCCCTCTGGAGATTGACATACGACGCCTGCTCCACAACCATTTGAAGTAGAGCTTCCGTCCACATATACCTTCCAGACTTGGTCTGGAACTTGAGAGTCAGGAGGACGAGTCATCTCTAAAATAAAATCAGCAAAGGCTTGCCCCTTCACTGCTTTTCTAGGCTCGAAAGTAATTTCGAGGCTCTGTATTTCTATGGCCCATTTGATCATTCGTCCTGACGACTCCATGATGGTAAGGGGCCGCTTGATTGGTTGGTCGGTATACACGACGACTGCATGTGCCAAAAAGTAGGGCTTCAATTTTTTAACAGCCATGAAGAGTGCAAGACCAAATTTCTCCACTAGGGGATACCTCAACTCGGCATTTTTCAGTACGTGACTGACAAAGTAGACCGGGAGCTGACAGCCGTCCCTTTCAGCAAGAAGCACCGCGCTTAACGCATGATCAGAGACGGCCAGGTACATGTAGAGATCTTCTTTGGGCAAAGGGCTGACCAGCCTCGGCAAGGAATGCAAGTGAACCTTTAATTTCTGGAAGGCGGCCTCAGCATCCGGCCCCCATTCGAACCTTGCCTTTTTCTTAATTGCCTGGAAAAAGTATAGGCATTTGTCGCCTGATCGGCTTAGGAATCTCCCCAAGGCCGCCAGACAACCCGTTAACTTCTGAACCTCTCGGACGGTACGAGGCGACTGCATGTCAATGACCGCCTGTACCTTCTCAGGGTTCGCCTCTATTCCTCTCTGATTGATAAGGAATCCGAGAAATTTCCCAGACTCAACTCCAAATACACATTTCTTGGGATTGAGCATGACATGGTGCCGCCTGAGTGTGGCGAAAGTTTCTCGGAGGTCCGTCAGATGATCTTTCTGAAGTTTAGTCTTGACAATCATATCATCAATATATGCCTCGACGTTTCTCCCAATCTGATCAAAGAACACTGTGTTTATCATTCGTTGGAAGGTAGCCGGGGCATTCTTAAGACCAAACGGCATGACCGTGTAACAGTACAATCCCTGATCAGTGACGAAGGCCGTCTTCTCCTGATCTTTCTTCCATAAAGGAATTTGATGGAAACCAGAATAAGCGTCCATAAAACTCATCAAGGCATGGCCGGCTGTTGAGTCGACCAGGTTATCAATTTTAGGCAGAGGGTAACTGTCTTTGGGGCACGCCTTGTTCAAGTCTGTGTAGTCTACACACATTCGCCAGGTGCCATTCGGCTTTTTAACAAGCACCACATTTGCAACCCAATCTGGGAAGTAACATTGCCGAATGAACCCTGCATCAAGTAATTTTTTGACTTCGGCGGCTGCCGCCTGACCTCTTTCTTCACCATGGTTCCGCTTCTTTTGCCGTACCGGCTTCTTTTTCGGATCCACAGCGAGTTTATGTACTGCCAGATCAGGACTAATGCCTGGCATTTCATGGACTTCAAATGCAAAGATGTCCTTGTATTCTTTCAACAGATTGTGAAAGTCGTCACCAAGGTTTCTCAGAGCAGTCGTCCCAACTTTGACTGTTCGGTCAGGACGTGAGTCGTCTAAGATCAGGTCCGCATGCTCACCAGCCGGCTGAGGGCGGAACTCATCCGGCCGCTCCTCTGCCAATGATTGCTATTTTCTTGCTTTTCTTGCGGACTCTGTCTGGGACGCCTTTCTCTTTTTGTCGCCTGTTTCTTGAATAGGCGTACTCTCCTTGACATTGTCAAGGTCTGTTTTTTCTCCACTTGACCCAGTGGCCATAACAGTGGGCTTGACATCCGAGAGATAGCACTCTCGGGCCATCCTCTGATCTCCCCTCAGGGAGCCGACTGTTCCATTATCCCTTTCAAACTTAAGCAGCATAAGTGACGGGATTATAACAGCCTTGGAATTATTCAGGGTTGGTCGACCCAGAATCATGTTGTAGGCCGAGAGTTCCTCTACTACTAGGAACCGGACTACCATGTGTCGTCCTTCCCCTTTTTCGCCCAGGCGAATGGGTAGATCTACTCGTCCCAGTGGGTGGACGACTCCTCCTCCAAACCCTATTAAAGGGTGGGAGGCCGGATGTATGCAGTCCGTCTGATATTTCAGTTTTGACAGACATTTGCTGCTGATGAGATCTGAGGAGCTCCCGGTATCTATGAGGATTCGACCAACTCTCTGGTTGGCCACTTTACATTCAATAACGAGAGGGTCGTCATGCGGCCCCCTTATTCCTCCTAGATCCTCTTCAGTGATGACAATCTCAGGAAATGTATATTTGGACGGTCGTTCTTGGTGAACGGAATTTACATCTAACCGCCTTATATTATCTTTGTTGCCCCTAATAGTGGGGCCGCCTCCTGAGAAGCCGCCTGCAATGGTGTAGACGACTGCATCATCTGTATCGGAACTGTCGGCCTGTTGATTCTTTTTGGCCGACTACTTTTTTGAGGAAGCGTTCCCCGTAGATTTCTTGACATAAGTGTCAAGATCACCTTGATCAGCCAAGCGGTCTAGGTACCGCATGAGACTGATGCAGTCATTGGTGTGATGACCAACGTCATCATGATAAGCACAGATTTTGTCTTGGTTCCGGTTGCTCGCAGAACCCTTCATGGGGAGCGGCTTCTCAATTGAGAACCGTCCCTTTATTTCTTTTAGGATAAACTGGTTATCCTTGTTAAACACATACTTTGGGGAGTATGGTTTGAATTCTTTTTTCTTTTTCTGGGCCGGCTGTTTAGAGGAGTCAGCAGCCCAGACCTCTTTTCTTTTCTCATCTTTGTTGGACGACTGTTTCTGTCGTCCTTCTCTTTTGTCGAACCTCTTCCCGTCCGACTGTTTTATCGTACACAGATCAGTCGCCTGTATATAGGCTTCTGCTTCAATCAAGGCCTCTTGAAGAGTCGCCACCCTTTTTCGAACTAAATCAAATTTGAAGGTAGACCCGTCTTTGAGACCTCTAAAAAAGTCAGTATAAGCTACCTCATCCGGTAACCCTTGAATCTGTATTCTCATCAGGTTGAACCGCCTGATGTAAGAACGAAGCCCCTCCTTCTCGCCCTGCTGAATTGTTCCCAAATCAAGGGTCGTTTTCTTCGCAGGGATGTTCATAGCGAAGTTGGAGGCAAATAAGTAAGCAAGCGTCCTGAAGCTGTTAACACAACCAGTCGGCAGGTTGCCGAACCATTGCTGTGCAATTCCCTTGAGAGTCGCTGGGAAACACTTGCACCAAGTGGGATCATCCAACCCTTGAAGGTACATCAGGTTGGTGAATGCCATCAGATGGTCTTCTGGGTTAGTAGTGCCGTCATAGGCGCCTACTAGAACATTTTTTACTTTGGCCGGCTGAGCGGCTTCAGTAATTTCCTTGGAGAAGGCCGACGGCTGTTCACCAAGTCTAAGCAGCCGTAGCTGCCAGTCCATAGGTTGGACGTTTTTTGCTGCAGGTCCACCAAATGGAGGTGGCTGCATAAAATACTGTTTTTGCGGCACAAATGGTAAGTTTGGTACCGCCTGGGCACTATGAAAGCCGGACTGATGGGAGGTGCCGCCTGACTGACTCTCATGGTACGACTGAGTATGCCTCATCGAGGCATTTCGCAAACTGTCCTGAAAATTTGAAGTAGAAGCCGACTCTGATAATCGGTCACTCTTCTTCTGCTCTAGCAGGTGCCGAGCATCTGTGAACGTTTGCTTTGACCCGTCCGCCTGAATATGACGAACCGGTTTCCTATTTCCCGTAGGATAACGGAGTTTTGTGAAATCAAGAGCAGGTGGCTCCCGCTTCTTGGATTTAGGATGAGGAGTCGCCTCTCGCCCTTGAACTGGCTTCCTCTTCAGTGAAGTGGAAGGTTTCTTGGCCGACTGCTCTTTGACTGAAGCAGGCGGTTTTTTGTTGATCAACTCTTGGATCTCTCCCTTGAAGTCCCTCATGAAGGTCATGAGTTCGTTCCTTGTGATGGGAGCAGACCCATCAGTCGGCTGTTGCCGAGCAAGCGGTGCGCCTGCTGGCTCGCTTCCTCTTTGAAGATGCTCCCGTTCCCTCATTTCGGTATGACGGGTACGTCGGGCCCTTAGGGTCCCGTCTGGAGCTGTATGAGTTTCAACTTCAAATTCACTTTCGGTATCATGGTCCGACTGAACTTGAGGGTCGTCTAGGGGACGCCTCTCTTCTGGAGTCGGTACAGACTTGGATGCCATATCTGAAGTACTCTCCCCACAGACGGCGCCAAATGTTTCGGGGTTTTCTGATGTCCTGCGGGAGAGTTACAATTCCGAGACTGGAACCGGACGCCTGTACCTGCAAAATAACGGAGACTCCTGAGAGCTCCGCCTCCAACGGTCAAGTTAGTACCTGATTAAGGAGTAATTAATACGGAAATTGCAGTAATAAGATCTCTCTAGGTGAGAGTGCTCAGTGTTGGTAATCTGCGTCGTTAGCGAGATTAGCCGGTTGTCGATGTTCCGTAATAACTCTGTTCTTCTCTGCTTGAGTTCTTTTTATTTGTTCAAATTACCTAACTAATGAGGATTAATTAAGTATTTATAGCCTTGAGAAGCGTGCAACTCTCTAGGTTTAAAGTAAACCTAGGGCTGATCGGGCCTCTGGACTGGATTGGGCCTTGATGGCCGGTTTTCCCATTTGGCATGGGTGGACACGTGGCGTGCCTCGATTGGTCCGTAGAGGACGTATCTGTGATTGACACGTGGCAGGCTCCTATTGGCCTACGTGAAGGACACGTGGCGGAACCTTGTTGGTCCACTTGTCAGACGGTGATTGGTGGATAAAAATCCCCTAATCAGCTCGCATATTAAATGTCTCCTTACTATGGGCATCAAAGGTTTGTACCCCACTCTCCCATAATTCCTTCAACTTATCTATCAAAGGTTGCAAAAAAACATCTATGTCATTACCAGGAGATTTAGGGCCGGGAATTAATAATGACAACATCATGTTGTCACTTTTCATGCACATCCAAGGAGGTAAATTATAAGGTACTAACATAACAGGCCATATGCTATATCTACTACTCATGTTCGCCCCGAGATTGAACCCATCACTAGCTAAAGCCAAGCGTACATTACGTGCATCTGCAGCAAATTTGGGATATAGCTCATCTAAAGACTTCCACGATTTTGAATCTCTTGGGTGTCTCATAATACTGTCGTCATCATCACCAGCATGTCCTTTATTATGCCACCGCATGTGCATTGCGATCTTGGAGCACATGAACATCCTTTGGAGCCTTGGAATAAGTGGAAAATGGCGCAAGACTAATTGAGGTACTCGTGTTTTTCTATGGACACCCTCATCTTCATCGTCTGAATTCTCATCATCTTGAGAAATATCCTGCTTCCATCGAGGTGCTGAACACTTAGGACATTTAACTTCATTTGAAAACTCCTTTCTAAATAAAACACAATGGTTGACGCATGCATCAATCTTAACATAATCTAACCCTAGCGCTTTAGTATATTTTTTTGCGTCATAAGAGCTTGAAGGAAAATTGTTATCATAATTAAACGCCCTATGCAATGCATTCAATAACATTGAAAAAGACTTATCACTCCACTTGTTGCTAACTTTAATGTGCAACAATGACATAATAAACTCCAATCTCTTAAATGTTTTACATCCTGGATACAAGTCAGCCTCCATATCCTCCACTAATTTTTGGAGCAACATAGGAGTTTCACTAGTGCCACTACTTGATCCTATATATGTGGTTCTTTCATTTTCATTTATTGATGTAGAGTTTATAGAATTCCACGCGCTTGTTGCATCGAAAACATGGAGTCATGTCATCAAAAGGACGATCCTCACTCTCATTATCTGAAACCTCTGCTACATACCCTTGATCTTCATTTTTATCAATTTGCTCTACACTTTCTCCGTGACTCAACCATGGGTTGTAACTACGATCAATGCCATATACTAGCAAGTGGCATAGCATATTTTTACGAGTTTGTGACATAACCAATCTACAGTTAAGACAAGGACATTTCAACATTGTTTCGCCACTTATTCCCCTAAAAGCAAACCGTAGAAATTCATTAACACCCGCTATGTACTCCTTTTTTTGTCTATCCTTTACACCATTATGATTCATCCAACTTCGATCCATATTCATTCTTACAAACAATAATTAAAAAAAAACATTAGCGACAAAAAATGATCACATTAGATAGTTTAGCTATTAACCGTGTGAACAAGAAAATCTTACATCATTAGATTCATCACAAAAACAAACATACCAACACAAGTGATGAAAAATTTGGAGGTTTTAATTTTTTATATAATAGGAACTTCAAGTTAAACTTGAAACTTTATTACTTGCATTATTTATATTGGTCTGTTAAAGTTTAGACTTTAGACTAACTAATACTAAATCTTATGGAATGATGTCGTGCCAATTTAATTGTTTCTTAAGACATTTCTAATTGAATATTATAAATTTGGTTTAGTGCCTAGTATAAAGATATTTGAATTAAAGGGAAATATATCTTTTGAACCCTTTAGATGTAACATACCTAATTATCAATGCAAATATTAATATGGTTATTATGTTATAGTTTTAACTTTTTTTTGACACAAAGTTATAGTTTTAACTGGAATGAGATTGTATAGTGAAAGAATTATGGGGAATCTTTCCTTCCTCAATTCATTAAGCATCCTTGGCTTATATACAAGATTACAAGCGTGAAGTTAGGCAGAGTATACAAACTGATTAGCTAGGAATTAGCTAGAGTATACAAACTGATTAGCTCTAATTAAGGGATACATCTAAAGCTAATTATACTCCTAACATATATAACAAATATACAAAGTCAGAATATATCCCAATATATTCTAACATATAGTTTAAAGATTCTTAACAGGCAGCAGCTCAATTTTTAGGCAAAGACAGCTCAATTACATCAATCTCATTCCATTTTTAAGTATCAAAAGATTGTGCAGGTAGTCAAGTTATCCATCTTTTCTTTTAATACTTTAAATTAGACCCACTGTATGAGAAAAATCCCAAGATATGTCCAACAGAATGAATATTATCAATGCAAATATTAATCTGATTATGTAAATTACATGTAATGATCATTTTAAGTATTGCCTAGATATAAAGTATAATCAATCAACTAAAATTGTAAGAAATTCTCAATGAAAATCACAATAAAATTGTAAATAAAACAACAATACAATTTACTACAAAATTATCAAGAAACTAAACATATCTGAACCAAAAACACATAATCGCAACAAAATTGAAAGAGAATAAACAACGAACCAAAACCATTGTTAACATGATTCATTGATTAATCAATCGACTTTTATAAAAACGCTCAAATTTCCTATAATTCGACAAATAAAATGGGATTTCTACCTTGCATGTTAAATCAATCGACTCACATAGCAGATTATATCAATTCAAAGACCAAATTTCACCCAGAAATGTTAAAAAAAAAAACCGAATTTGTAGATGAGAATTACCTGAATAGATACTCTTTAGATGCGAGTGTAGTGTAAGATATTGTGTGCCGGGAGAGAACCAGACTAGATCGGAGCGGCCACCGAAAAAACCTGATTTGAGGAGAAGATTATGCAATTAGAGGTAGAGTACGAGGGTTTCGTTTTAGGGAGAAGATTGAATTAGAGGTGAGGTGGGAGTTGAATACCTGATTAATTAAGAGTAGTTCATTTTTTTTTTTGAATAGAATTAAGAGTTCATTAGTTTGGGAAAAACCGCGAGAGAACTCTATACTAATTTGTGAACGTGGGAAATTACAAAATAAAAATTAAAATTTCCACCTTATTTTTAAGTTTTGGGCGACTGTAGAATTAAATTAATTTGTCGTTTTATTAAATTTGGGCAACGAAAAAAAAATTGGTAGCCCATATATATATACTCGTGGCACAAAAGTCATATTGGGCTACAGGATTGTATTTCGTCGCCCAAAATATAGATTTGGGCAACGAAATTGGATTAGAAGCCCATATTAACATTTTTGTGCAACGACAACATATTTCGTTGCCCATACTAATGAAGTTCGTCGCCCAAACCCGTTTTTCTTGTAGTGTTATGAACAACAAATATTTACTATGAATATTTACATTATTAACATATAAAATATTATTATGAATATAAGGCATTTAATTATGAACATAAAAAATTGAAGAAATAAAAAATAATATGATTATGAAACATATGCATCATAAGTATTAAAAATATGAACATATGCATTCAAAATACGGACATATGCATTGGTTCATTTTTGAATGCGTATAAACATAATTAAGCATTTCATAATGTGAACATATACATAAAAAAATATGAACATATGAATTTAGAAAGTGAATATAAGCATTTCAGAAAGTTTACAAAAGGATTCAAAACATGAACATAAGAATTCAAAATAGGAACATAGGCATTTCGGAATGTGAACATAAGGTATCCGTTTGATTTCGCTAATTATTTTTACAATTCCAATAAAAATTTCGAACAATAGAGAGTATCGAATAAATATTCAAACAAAATTAAGTGATAATCATATAAATTCAAACAATATTAAGTGAAATTTACATAAAATTGCCTTTTTTTAGGGAGGGTCCTTTTGATTTTGCATCTCTTCTCTAATGCCCATTGATGTTTTTGCAGTTTTTTAGAAAGGAAATGAAATAGAGAAGAGAGAAAGTGAAAAAGAGGAGAGAGAAAATCATATAGAAAAAAAAAAGAGTTTTGAATTTGGAGGTGACGTTACATTTATTGGGTGAAGGTGGGTGTATTGGGTGTGGGTGGGTGTATTGCAGTTTCCGTGTTTTTTAGTTTTAGGGAATTTTTTAAATTGGGTTGTGTGTAATTAGGCTTCTGGGATGCGTTGTTACACCTATCTAAGGTGCACAAGACTAATTGTCCCTTTTAAAGCTAAGTGCGCTCCTATTTTCCTACTGTGTATTAGATCCCCAAATGATTGTATTTGTTGGGGAACCAAAAAAAGGGTCTTTCTCTGTTCGCTCAACTTACAAATAACTTATGGGTGAGAAGGATGAGGAGGGGGGCAGTTGCTCATGTAGTAGGGAAATGAGGAGATTGTGGAATGTGATTTGGAATGAACTTGTTCTTCCCAAGGTCAAGACGTTCTCTTGGAGAGCTTGTAAAGAAGCCTTCCCTACGAATATGGGGCTGCATAATCGAATTGCTAACATCTCTTGTGTGTGGCATTTGTGATGGTGAGGAAGAGGGAGTGATGCACGCTCTCATTAACAGTCCCCAAACAAGAAGTATTTGGGATTCTTGCAATTTTGAGTGCACTACAAGAAAATAATTTTTTCGTAGCGATTATTTTAACCTTTAGTATCGATTGTAATTGCAACAAAAAGCTTACCCAACAAATGGTCGTTCGATACAATATTCGTTTTTCCCTTAGCCTTTAGTAGTGGTTTTCAATATCGCTAGGGTTGATCTCAATAATCGATACGAAAAAACTACATCCAATCGTGAATAAAATAAAATAAAATCATACATATGATCTTTATAAGATTCGAACATGCAACCTCAAACTCTTATATTAAATGTCTCACCAATAAGGTATGGCATATTTTATGTATTCTTTATCAAACAATATTTATATATCTAGTGTAGAAAAGGTTTTTCGTATCTATTTTTGGGATTTAGTGGCGATTATAAATGATACAATTTCTCATAATTTTATAAATGTGTAAAAATAGTGTGGATATGTATTATTATGTTTTCCATATTCGATTTTATATAAGAAAACCATGGCGATTGTAAAATGATATGATTTCTTTAATTATTTCACAAACATACTTGCATATTGTAGCGAATGTACAATCGCTATAAAATAATTGCTACGAAAAGACAATTTTCTTGTAGGGGTGGCTGCTGGAAAAAAAAATGGAGAAACTTCACTGAATAGGCTTTGTTTGTGTTTTCGAAGCTTGAACCTAAGGTGAGAGGCTAGGTTATGGTCATTTATTGGGCAATTTTGGGGTTCGAGGAATAGAGGTCTGTTTGAGAATGAGTGGTCTGATTCAAATAAAGGAACTGATGGCTTATGTGGGGAGAATTATAGGGGAGATGGGGTTGGAAGGAAAAGCAGCACTACTGGGAGCTATCCTAAAACTCGTGGGCAGTGGAAATTTGTGTTGTTGCTAGAAATTTCGATGGTGTGATCCTTTGGTGTGTTTCCTTGAAGAGTAGAGGAGTGTAGAAGACTAAATGTGCTGAAGTGGGACTCTAACTTGCTGAGGAGTTGGGGTGTATTGATGTATCTGGTGGTTGAAAGTGAAAGTGAGAGTGTCATTTAGGCTATCAAAGATGGTGATGCTGGCAATAATTCCTTCCAGCTGCCGTTGGAGGATATCTTCTTTGTTGCTAGCAATTTCAGACATGTTTCTTGGGCTTGGGTAGGTAGAGAAGGTAACACGGTGGCCCATGAGCTTGCTCATTTGTCACCGGGGGGTCTTGACAGGAGAGTTTGGATGGCTGACTTTTCTCAACATATTTGTAATGTGGCTATTTCTGATTTTCATATATATATATATATATATATATATGACATTAAATATTCGTTTGTTGCAAGTAATAAGAACCGGAGGTAGTATATGAAAAATTCACTTTAATAATGTCAAGTATTAGCAATTAACTTTTTATAATCCTAACAAAGGTTTATTATCTAATAATCCTAACTATGGTATGAATTTACCTCCAAGAACCCCAACTGGTCAACAATGAGTCAATGACATGTTATAATAGGTACGTAACTATAACACGTGTCAACACGTGATTGTTCTAAAAAAAATTTAAAAAAATTAATAAAAAAAAAACCCTTAACACCCCAACAACTCCCTCTCCTCTTCCCCCACCGTATTACCAATTTACCACTTAGCCCAACCCTTAACCCCACCTGAACTGACCAGCCGCCCCCTACAAACCCCTAAAATGGTCGGTCGACCCCTCCTTACCCCAAAACCAACGCACTGGTCGGCCAGAGTTCGTCAAGTAGTAAGCTAATTAACGTCAAAATCAGCATAGTTAGCAAAGAAAACACAACAATGGCGACATACGAGGTTACTTATTTAGTGCGTGAGATGATCAGAAAGATGCAATGGTTATTGGCGGCGCTGCTGGTTGGTGTTATAAGACGCAGGCTGTTGGGTTTTATGTGAGATGCGGTGTGGTGGTGCGTGGCTGGTGCGTAGTGGTTGCCGTGATGCTACATGCACGGCTGAACTAGTGGCTTCAGTGTGGTTTCGGAAATCGAAAATGGGTGATAAAGGCCGGCCGACTGTTTTCGGTAAATAAAGGGGGTTGATTGGCCGACTGGTTTTTGGCAAGGTTGAGGGCAAGGGGTTAGGATTAGGATTCCGTTGAGGTCAGGAGGTGGGGTAAGTGTAACATTTAGGCCCTGTTTGGTTGGATGTAAAAGGTTTTCATGGAAAATGAATTTTTCATTTTTTTTCTCATTTTCCTTTGTTTGGTTTGTTAAGGGGTGGAAAACAATTTTTCAAGGGTGGAAAATTTCATCCTTAATGATGGAAAACATTTTCCTTCCAAAAACAAGGGAAGCCACATTTTCCTCTCTACCTTATTACCTCTTTTTTTACTTCTCTCTCATTTATCCTTACATTTCCACTCTTATTTTTTATTTTTCTTGGACTTTTCTTGTATGCAACCAAACAAAGGAAAACTAATTTGCAATTGTGTTTTTCCTTGAAAATATGTTTTCCATGAAAACTAATTTTCCATTGAAAATGTTTTACATTAAACTAAACGGGGCCTTAGCCTAGAGGGAGTAAATCCCTTTTCTTTATCTCTCACCACTCCATCATTATATAATTTCCTTTCAATCACGCCATCAACCTGTCATTTTACTTCAAATTCACATTCATTTTCTTAAGATTGGCTTTTATTAATCCAGTAATATATTACTCTTAATCCAAGCATGCCTTAAATCACATATGGTTATTTATGAGTTTAGATTACTTCATACAAGTTACACATATACATCCTAAATGTCTAAGTTTTTGAGGTTCAAGAATAACTAGCAAACGGGTCATCTGGGCCGGGTTAATTTCAAGTCAGCTAGCATTCGGGTCGGGTATGGGTCAATTTGGGTCAATTCGGGTTTCGAGTATGGTCATGTCGGTTATCGGGTCAAGTTTGGGTTAATTATGTTCGGGTCACACCATTTTTCAGGTGGAGTATGGATCATATTTAGGTTGGGTCATAATGTTTGGGTTGTTCCATTTGTGGGTCAAGCTCAAATATATAATTTTATATTTGTTATTGTAATAATAATAATAAATATACTCATTATGAGCTTGACTACGATCGGAGATGAATAATTTGAGTCATTTTTGGCACTAGATATTTTTGGTTCAGTTTTAAGGTAATTTAAGTTTGGGACATTTTGGGTACCAAATCTATTCTGATCTAACATTTCGAGTTAATTTTAGGTCGGTTCAATTTCGGGTCGGGTTAACTCCATTTTCGGGTCGGATATAGATCAAGTCTTGTAGATTTTATATTTCGAGTCAATTTTGGGTTGATATTTTTTGCGTCGAATCATCGGGTCCGGATTAGGATTGCCATGTCTAGGTTCAAGTAGTCTAAAATTAGCTAATTGGCTAGCTATTTTCTTTTCCATCTTCCGTATTTTCATGGAATTGAAGCTATAAACACGTTAAATGAAGGGGAAAAAGCACAAGAAAAATGCCGTTCAAAAAAAAAAAAAAAAAAAAAAGCACAAGAAAAATGAAGAAAAAAAGGCTAAAAAGCAAAAAATTCAATGCCGGGAACTAATCAAACTTCCCAAATCTTGCTATATTACAACAATTTTTTTTTATATAAGGTAGATATTCTCAAAAATTGATTTATAAAAGGTAGCTTAGTTTTCCACTAAATTCCCACTCCCAATTTTCTAAGGACTTTTAACTACTAGAATTTGTTATGTACATTCAAATGTACTATATATTCGGGTCATTCACTCATTTAATCAACAAATAAGCAAATAACATTTTCACTCATTTGTTGGTTAAATGAGCAAATAATCCTAAGTGTACGACTAGACGGTACATCCAGATGTATATAATAAGTTGTCCTTAAGCGTAGAGCTTTAATTCATTCAATGCAATTACAGAGCAGTAAATCAATTTCTATTCAATTAAAGAAAAAAAAAAAAGCAATTACAAAGCATTATTTTTTTTTTATTTTAATATATCCTCAAATATAAAATCTATGCAATTTATGATATTTTTCTTTCTTTTAACTGACCCCAGAATCAAGTTTCCTAAGGAGTGTAAAGAATCAAGTACTTTGACAAACAAACACTCTGTCCCTCTCTTCCATTCCTTACATGAAAAACCAACACTACATACTTCATCATTCCATCTTCACTTCACCACTCTTCCTTCTCCTCCATGGCTTCTCCCCTCCTCTTCATCTCCCTCTCCCTCCTCCTCTCTTTCTCCTCTTCATCGTCCCTACCGCCATCGCCGCCATCATCCTTATCCAATTATCATATCCCTCAAGTAATCCATTCATTCCTCATACATCTCATCTCATTTTTCTTAATTATTATACAAACTTCTAATTAATTAACTAACTTTGTGATTAATTATAAAAATGCAGAGTTATATAGTGTACTTGGGTGGATCAAATGATGAAGATCAATTTGACATGAAAATTACCGAGTCAGCTCATTCACAATTGCTTTCTACTGTCATTCCAAGGTATGATCAACTCATTTCTATCAGATTTTATAAATTACTATAATATTGAAATTAAATGTTGATGATTTTGATAATGACTATATTATTAAATTAAATTAAAAAATGGATGCAGTTCGGAAAGAGAGAGGATGTCGGTGGGTCATGTATACCATCATACATTCAGGGGATTCTCTGCCTTTCTTACTGCCACTGAAGCTTCTCTGCTTTCTGGTACTGTTCTTTATTCTACTCCCTCAACTTCAGTCTATTTAATTCTTTCATTATCTTTTTTTTTTTTTTTTTTTTTTTTTTGAAGCAAAATTCTTTCATTATCTTATATTCCTTTTTTATTATTATTATTATTATTATTATTATTATTATTATTATTATTATTGTATATACTAGTACGTCCGATATTAGGAATTTAGGATATTAATAGGACTTTCCGTGCTTTGTATGATTATACTTGTAAAATAGGACTTCGTATGAGATCTTATTCAATTATGGTCTTTACACTACATCCGTTTCATATTTTTACAGCTTAGGGGTATTATTTGTGAGTTATAAAATAATACATAATTAAAAAAAAAAAAATGAAACGGAGGCAATATTTAAGTTTAGATTTCTTACATTTGCAATAGATGCAAGATATCTAATGTACTTCCTCCGTTTTTAAATATTTGTTCTACTTTCCTTTTCTTGCTGTTTTTAAATATTTGCTTCATTTCCTTTTATAAAAATTTTTTACAATATTTAATTCATTTCTCACATTTAGTGAACCCAACAAAATACTCTCTCTACTCCTATTCTTCCACTACTTTTGCGTTTTACAATTTTTTATTTTCTCAATTACCCCACTACCTCCATATTTTATTATTTTCTCCAATTTCTTTTAAAACTCTGCACATAGAGAAATGGAGCAAGTATTTAAAAACGGAGGGAGTACAAGTTAATTGCTAGTCAAATTGTCTCACTTAAATAAATAAATAAATAAAACTTTTATAATTTTTCTACTTCAAAATTCTCTTAAATATAGCGATAGTTAAAGTTTAAAGGCTTAAATCTATGTTTTGAAATTTCCTGAAATTTTTTTTTTTTAAAAAAGTATTGACATATAAGAAATGGGTAAGATATTGGGGTTTGGCAAAATTTAGTTAGTGGAACTTAAGATTTGGAAGTGATTGGAAATCGAGTAGAATTTCCTAGACGTGAGTATAAAATTATAATTTTGACTAAAAAAAGTGTGCAATACAGATAAAATTGATTAGTGTAGTGTAAGAAGTGGTAAAGGAAGATGTTATTGATTGAGGTGCAATAATTTAAAATAATAATTATAATAATAAAAAAATGTGAGACAGGTCATGAAGAAGTAATATCAGTGTTTCGTGATCCAAGTTTGGAGCTCCACACTACAAGATCTTGGGATTTCTTGGATCAGCAATCTGGACTTGGAACTCATTTTCAATTTCAAAAGCATGGATTTCCCTCCTCTGATGTCATCATTGGAATGATTGACACAGGTATTTCTAAGCTTCTCATTTATTTCTACTGTTTTCTCGGTTGACACGTGTCTTTATTACAGGTGCTTGTCATTGCACAATTTTAACAATTAATATCTCTAATTTATAAAAATTGTATATTATTATAAAATAAGGGGAAAGGGAGAATATAAGAGGGAGATGTAGATAGACAATTGTGTTGTCTCTATTCATCCATTTCATGAGACATCTATATATATATAATGTGAACAATGTACCTATATAGACAATGAAGAGTACATTCAAGAAGAGTCACAATGTGAATTAAAGGCATATGGAGGTTACAAATGAAATTACAAAGACACTTAAGATAGTCATATTAAAGAGATAGTTACAAGCTATAATGGGCATACATTATTATTTGTAACACTCCCCTTTGGATGCCCATTATCTAAGAGAGATTTAATGGGCTTATATGCCGCCTCATTAAAAAACCTTTTCGGAAAAAC
Organism: Chenopodium quinoa; assembly: GCF_001683475.1. Taxonomy (NCBI): domain Eukaryota; kingdom Viridiplantae; phylum Streptophyta; class Magnoliopsida; order Caryophyllales; family Amaranthaceae; genus Chenopodium; species Chenopodium quinoa. Next base: position 1,709,274 of record NW_018743327.1, read on the forward strand.
CCTGTGGGAAAAAACCATGGATAAGGGAAAAAGAGTGCAGCGCGCAATTACTCCCCCTCATTTTTATATCACTGAAGATCTTTGAGACGACACAATCCAGTATGATAAACTAACTTTTTAAATGTTGCGGTCGGAAGAGTCTTAGTGAATAAGTATGCTACATTAGTAGAATAAATGTAATGACAAGCGGTTCAAACCCCCTAATGACAAGCTGTTTTGAACCGCATGGGATTAGGGGGCTTGCCATTTGCCATTTAAAGGGAAAGCGGTTCAGAACCGCTTGCCATTACTAGAGAAAGGGCAGCGGTTTTGGCGCCAAACCGCTGCCCAATATGGGTATAAAAATTTAATTTTTTTTTTTTGGATTTTTCACATAAATTGATACACAAATCAAACATATGTAAAAGCATTAATATTTTTATTAATTATTTGTTCTAATATTACATTTACATAAAAAAAAAATTAATACAAGTAACACCACCAGCCACGACCACCAACACCATCTCATGTTGCTTCGTACCACCAGCCATGACCACCAACACCACCGGCCCACCACGACCCACCAATACCAGTACACCCACCAGCCATGACCACCCACCACGACCCCCACCAATACCTGAACACCCGTCAGCATCGACCCCCACCAATACACGACCACCCACAAGCCACGACTACACACCAGCCACCCGTCCACACACGACCCCCATCAACACTAAACAACAAATAAAAGAAAAAATACACCACCAACACACACCGGCCAACACCACCACCCACCACGACCCCCACCAACAACAAATCGACCTAAAACAAACCAATTCAACAACCCATCACAATAAAATAAAATTAAAACTGAAAAAACAAAATAAAAGATTAAAAAAAAGGAAATACCTTGAATACAACCAAAAAATCAAAATTGGCTTTAAATTTGGGTTTTATGGGTCAAATTCGACCATAAAAACTCTAAATCTAGAGTTTTTATTGTCGAATTTGACCATAAAAACCCACACGCACCACCACCGTACTACCACCATTTAAACCCACATAAATTGGCTCGAATTGGCTCGAAAACCCACCTGAATTCGCTCGAAACCCCATCGGAGATTTGTTCGCTCGAAAACCCATCTCCGTATATAATTACCTATTTACCTAAGCGTGAGATGAGATAGAAAGATAAGAGTAAAAAAATGGAGATGGAGAATGGAGATGAGAGAAGAAAAAGAAGGAGATGGAGGAGAGCTGGAGAGAGAAGTGAGGGCGTGAAAATGGAGGGGAGGGGGAGAGAGAGCGTGAGAAATAGAGAGGAGGAGGAGAGAGAGCGTGAAAACTGAGGGGAGGAGGAGAGAGAGCGTGAGAAATAGAGAGGAGGAGGAGAGAGAGTGTGAGATTTTAGGGTATTTTTAACAAATGGCAAGCGGTTCATGTTCCAAACCGCTTGCCATTTACAATTTGGGAAGCGGTTCACCCTAAACCGCTTGCCATTTACAAATTGGCAAGCGGTTCACCCTAAACCGCTTGCCATTTACAAATTGGCAAGCGGTTCACCCTAAACCGCTTGCCATTTACAATATTGCAAGCGGAATTCCAAAACCTCTTGCCATTTGGGGTTTCCCATTACGTTTATCCTACTAGTGCTAAATTCTCACTTGAACGAATCTGCAATACATTTATATCTCCATTCTTCTGAAGATCGTGAGTGAAGAAAAATTTGGGTAAGATGTGCTTTGTTCTGTCACCTTTGATGTATCCTTCCTTAAGTTGAGCAATACAAGCTGCATTATCCTCATATAGAGTTTTCGGTGCCTCTTTCTCAGATGATAAACCACAAACTTCTTTTATATGTTGAATTACTGACCTTAACCATACACATTCACGACTAGCCTCGTGAATTGCTAAAATATCAAAATGATTGGAAGAAGTAGCTGCAATGGTTTGTTTCATGGAACACCAAGAAATGGCAGTACCACCATATGTAAACACATATCCAGTTTGTGATCGACCACTATGAGAATAAGATAAATAACCTGCATCTGCAAAACCAATCAAATTTTCTTTGGACAACTTTGGGAAAAATAAACCCATATCCTTCGTACCTTGAAGATAACGAAGTAAATGTTTAATCTCATTCCAATGCCTTCGGGTTGGACATGAACTAAACCTTGCTAATAAATTAACCAAAAATGATATGTCGGGTCGTGTATGACTTGCAAGACACATTAGTGCTCCAATTGCACTAAGATATGGTATTTTAGGACCAAGAATTTCTTCATTATTTTCCCGAGATCGGAACTGATCTTTCTCTACATCAAGTGATCTTACAACCAAGAACCAAAGGGATTCTCAATGGATGTGTTGTATCCAAAGAAAATCTTTTAAACTTTTCCTATGTATGTTGATTGATGCACAAGGATTCCATTCTCTAAGTGCTCTATTTGTAACCCCAAGCAAAATTTTGTCTTTCCAATTTAGATCTTTCATTTCAAACTTTTTCTTCAAATAATTGACAGTCACTGAAATCTCTTCAGGAGTTCTAATGATATTCAAATCATCAACTTACACTGCAATTGTAACAAATCCCGATTCAAATTTCTTTATAAAAATACATGGACTGATAGGATCATTCTTATAACCTTCTTTTAACAAATACTCACTTAGTCGGTTATACCACATACGCCCAGATTGTTTTAATCCATAAAGGGATTTGTTCAATATAATACAGATCGAAATGTTCTTGAGAAGTAGATTTTGCTGATTCTGGTAACTTGAATCCTTCTAGGAGTTTCATGTAAATGTCATTATCCAGTGGACCATATAAATAAGTTGTGACTACATCCATCAAACGTAAGTCAAGTCCTTCTCTTATTGCCAGACTAATAAAAAATTTAAAAGTAGTTTCATCCACCACAGGAGAGTATATCTCCTCATAATTAATATTAGGTCTTTATGAGAATCCTTGTGCAACTAATCATGCCTTAATTATATCTTACAACTTCACCCTTTTCATTTCTCTTTCGCACAAAGACCCATTTATATCCCACTGGCTTTACATCTTCAAGAGTACGGACTACAGGTCCGAATGCTTCTCTTTTTTCAAGAGATTTTAATTCTACTTCAATAGCTTCTTTCCATTTTTGCCAATCATTTATTTGTCTACATTCTTTAATGGATTTTGGATCATAATCCTCATTATTATCCATAACATCTAATGCTACATTGCATGCAAAAACATCATCGATGTCGATTTGATTTCGGTTCCATGTAATTCCAGACATGATATAATTTGTTGAAATTTCTTCATTATCCTGTACCTGAATTTCTTCTTGTATCATGTCTAAATTCTCTTCTGGAGATCATTCCGAAATTGTTTCATCAATTTAACCACATCAGTCAATGCTCCTTTTCTTTTCCGAGGATTCTTATCTTTGAAACCTATTGGTCTTCCACATTTCTGATGTGGTTTAGACTCATTAGCAAATTTATTTTGTCCTTCCGGGACATCTACTTTAAATGGAGCATTTACAGCTAGAATAGGTGACTTGGTCACTCTTTTTGGGTCACCAAATGAGTCTGGCAATTGATTCGCTAAACTTTGTAAATGAATTATCTTTTGAACTTTCAGATCACATTGTTTAGTTCGAGGATCAAGATAAGATAATGATAATTCATTCTATTTAATTTCTTTTTCTAGCTCTCTCTTTTCCCCCCTAATGTTGGGAAAAGTGATTCGTTAAAATGACTATATGCAAAACGAGTCGTAAATAAATCCCCTATTGTAGGCTCAAGATATTTAATTATTGACGGGGATTCAAACCCAACATATATTCTCAATCCCCTTTGAGGTCCCATCTTAGAGCGTTGTGGTGGAGCTATTGGAACATAAACCGCACATCCAAAAATTCTTAGATGGGAAATATTTGGTTCTTAACCATAAACCAATTGTAATGGGGAGAACTTGTGATAACTTGTTGGCCTAATGCGAATTAGTGCTGCTGCATGTAATATAGCATGTCCCCAAGCAGAAATTGGGAGATTGGATTTCATAAGCAATGGTCTAGCAATTAACTGAAGACTTTAAATTTATGACTCTGCGAGACCATTTTGTGTATGAACATGTGCTACAAGATGTTCAACATTTATCCCAATGGACATGTAATAATCATTGAAAGCTTGATATGTGAATTCACCAGCATTATCAAGCCGAATAGTCTTAATAGAAGTATCTGGAAAATGTGCCCGTAACTTAATTAATTGGGCAAGTAATCTCGCAAACGCCAGGTTACGAGTTGATAACAAGGACACATGTGACCATCTTGTTGATGCATTAATTAAAACTATAAAATATCTAAATGGTCCACATGGAGGGTGTATGGGTCCACAAATATCTCCTTGTATGTGTTCCAGAAAACTAATTGATTCAAAATTAATTTTAGCTAGTGATGGACGAATTATCAACTTGCCTTATGAGCAAGCAGCACATGAAAAACTATTATGAAGAATCTGCTGACTCTTCAAAGAATGTCCACATGAATTTTTAATTAATCTTCACATCATTATTGAACCGGGATGGTCTAACTGGCCATGGCCAAACATCAAAATTATCAGTAATTTTTTGGTTTACTATAGCATGAGTTTCAATAGTATGACACTACTAGAATTCGATCAAATTGCGACCGTTAATTTACGACCGTCCAAAAAAGTAGCTAATTATAAGACAATTAAATAGTAGCTATGCGCCAAGAGATTTTTGAAATTTGTTATCCTTAGGCCCCGTTTACTTTACCTTATTTTTGCTTAACTGAAATTATTTTTACTGAAACAAAACTATATTTGCTAAACTTAAATTATTTTTACTAAACTTAAATAAAATTTACTGAACTGAAATTATTTTTGCTGAACTGAAATTATTCTTATTGATTTTCTATCATATTTCTTCTCTAAGATAACTGAATTTTACTGAATTGAAATTATTTTTACTGAATTGAAATTAAGTTTACTAAACCAAACTTATTTTTATGAACAAAAATTATTTTTACTTAATATTATTTTTGTAAGGTGAAGTGAACAGAGCCTTATATCGTCAGAAAGTGATATATGTATTTTAGTTTACATTTTACCACTGAACATGTAGTTGCAAAAGTTCATAATTAGGTTCTGTCCACAAAGTATATGATACAGTAATAAAATAATCAACCTTATTTGTTTTTGATAATCAAGTCATATATATAATCCTACTGCAAATCTATTAACTATTACTAAATTAAAACATTACTAATGTCATCACCGTCTATATGTCACTCACAAAATAACATTTTCCCCCCTAAATATGAGGATGATGTCATTTTCTTTTTGAAATTTAAATAATAGAAACAATGACCTATCAATTTTATCTTAAAAAAATGAAATAATTGTAAATAGAACACTAATATGGACCCCTACATTGAAATATGTATTAGGCGAGGTTGAACAAGTATTATATCATAATTTTGATAAATATCTAAAATTATGAAATTACAAATAATTTTGTATAAGGTGCATAATTCTTAATTATATTTATCCATTTTTTATATAAAATGTACAAATTATAAAAATAGATTATATATATATATATAAACCGTGCATCGCGGGGGTTTTAACCTAGTAATCATCAACTATTCAACAATGAACCGATCCTAAACATTGATATGATAAAAGAAATAATGAAACAATATAAAAAGTACGAAGTAATTTATAAATGAATGATTATAGAGTTGTCACGTTGATGAACGCAACACTAAAACAAATGCTAAAACAAAAATAAGACAAAGCCGTTTATAAATGAAATATTTTCCATGGAGGCGGATGCACAATGTTCCATACATTCGTTTTCTTTTTAAAAAGGCGGAATGAACATATAGTTGTTTAATAAAGAACATACAATTATTTTATAAAGAACATACAATTATTTTTCATACAGTTATTTTCCATGGATGTTTATAAATGAATGATTAAAAATGAACTGATAATGACTTGATATAAAGAATAACCCAATAATTTTTATTTATTTATTGATTTAATGCAAATGAGGAGCTCAGCACCAAAAAGAAACAAAAACAAAAATAACAAACTACGGTGGAATGTACGGAGGAAATGTCACTCTAACACTATTTGGCCTCATGTAAAATACGACCTAAATCTAAAGCCTCCGACACTATTTGGCCTCATATAAAATACGACCTAAAGCTAAAGCCTGGAACTGAACTAATGTTCTGTGGAACTCTTTGACTAGCAAGCTACTCTATTCCCAATAATGATTTTAAGATGATTTGATGATTACTTTAGAACGTCCAATTCAAAACTTAATTAAAACTAAATGATGTAATCCAAAATTTGGCTCAAAGTGACTTGATCTATATTCAAATCTAAGCAAAATTGAAATGATTCAAATTAAGATTTGGCTGAAACCTAAATAATCTAAGCTAAGATTGATACAATATCAAAATTACGTAGCTTAACATCTAATATATATATTAAAATTCAATAGGAAGCCATGAGCCCGTCACGTATAATCGTAACTAGGCAGATGATGTGGCGTCATGTCATAGTTGAACTCCAACGGTTTGGTCTTTGGATTCCCTCGACTCTTATAACCCTCAGGACGTTTAAGGTGATTAATCACTGCGCCATGTCATAGTTGAACTCCAACGGTTTGGTCTTTGGATTCCCTTAAGTCTTATAACCCTCAATTTAAGAGGAGTTTAAGGTGATCAATCACCACCATTGTTCTCTTGATAAGTAACTCTCATAACCCTCTATTTAAGAGGATGTGTAAGGCAATTATTCACCTCCCCTTTATTCTTTCATGTTTCTCTATAAATAGAAGAAGTCTTTATTCTGATTTTTATACTTGTAAAATACATCAAGCATAATAATCTAAACACATTTTCTATTGGACATAAGTTACTTGACTCAGATCATCCACCCAAAAATGTAGGGAAGTGATGTGTTAACCTTAAAGAATGTGCCGGTGAATACAATTAAGCACATTGGTTGTACCGAAAATTCATTTTCAAATTAGTGATTTTCATCACGACACACCATATTATTCCATTGTTTGTGATTTGAGATTATTATCTATTTGATCTTACTTAGATATTTTTATTTTATTACTAGACTACTCCTTTATTTACAACAAATGTAACTATTTTTTTTTTTTTTAATTTTATCATATAATTTCTATTAGGAAAATTTCACATTTGCCACCAGGGAAAGCACTCGTGTTCACATTTGCTACCCCTTTAATTTTTTTTATTTTATATTACTACCACACAAACACCAAAATTTTTGATATCACTACCATTTCACCGATGCCGTTACTATTTCCGTAAGTAGAGCCCAACCACCATCCACCCACCTCACCGCCACCGCTACATCTTCAACCACCATCGTTGCCACCATCCAACCTCCATTTCCCATCAACGCCGGCGCCCAAAGAAGCCCACGACAGCCACGAACTCCACCAGCAGCCCACCTCCTTCCCAAACGCCACCAAGACCTCCTCACCTTCTCACAACCACCAAGAGCACACCCATTCTTCCACCACCAAGGCTGCCGAAAACGGCCCTTTTCTCAGCCCAGACCACCAAGGCTGCTGAAACGACCCCTTTCCCAGCCCAGACCACCAAGGCTGCCGAAATGGCTCCTTTCCCAGACCACCAAGGCTACCGAAAACGGCCCCTTTCCCAGCCCCGATCACCTCAAAAACCCAACCAAAACCCCGATTCCAGCCCCTTCCCCTCGAAAACCCGATCCCATACCCATTCCGACCGGTTTGGGTTTGGTGGTTTCGGTAGGTGGTGGTCTGGGTTCGTGGGTTTGAGTGGGTTTGTGGGTGGGTTCGTGGGAAAGCACGTGGGTGGTGGTGGTCTGGGTTTGGGGGTTAGGGTGGTGTCGTGGTGGTGGTATGGGGCGTCGCCGGTTTTGGTGGTTACGGTGGTGTCGGTGGTGGTGGTGGTTTCGGGTAGGGAAATAAGGGTTAAGGTTGTCGATTTTGAGTGGGGAAGGGGAGGGGTTCGATTCCGACGCCGACCGCCAGCAGGGGGAGGGGGGAGGGTGGCTGACGGGGAGGGCTAGGGTTTTTTGGGTGGGTGGCTTTTATTTTTTGTTTTATTATTTTATTTTAAATTTTTTATAATAAACTTAACGGAAATCCTAACGGATTCCGTGAAGTGGTAGTGATTTTTACAGTTAGTGTGTTTGTGTGGTAGTAATATAAAATAAAAAATTAAAGGGGTAGCATATGTGAACACGGGTGCTTTTCCTGGTAATAAATGTGAAATTTTCTTTTTTATTATAAAACCTCATTTATAATATACATATAACCCGAGGCATAGCCCGGGCCAAAAACTAGTTTTGGTAATTATAATTGAAAAATATAAATCGATATTAACTAAACAAGATCATATATAGATATTTTCTTATTTATATACAATATGAATTGTTAAAGTAATACGAAGTACTCGTATGGAGTTTCTTCAAAAAAAAAAAAAAGTACTTCGTATGGACTAATGGAGTATCGTCCAAAAAAAAAAGGTACTCCCTCCTTCCCCGAAAGAACGATCCTTTTGGGTTGATTTCGTGGGTATTTATAAAGTTAAATAAAAAGAAGTAAAATGTATATTGGAAAGATAAATTTACATGGGGTTTATAAAAAAGTATAGAAAGATAATAATAAAAGTATATGGAAAAACAAAATTATATACGGGAAAACTAATTTTGCACAAATATTATTGCAAATTAGTGGATATTTTAATGCTAATGGGTTATTTATTTTGGTCTAAAATTAGGTTAAATGGGTCATTATTTCGGGGACAGATGAAGTAATATTGAATACTCCGTACATTTCATTGGCAATTTTTAAACAGTATGTGACTGATTTATTTGTATTTTATTGTCCTTCTAGCTCTTAAAGAGAGAACATATATAATTGGCTACCTAGGAAATCTAGATGATTCATATAAGTAATGGGGCTGGATGAAAATGACCAGCTAACAACTCAAATTAAGACCCACTTTGATGATATACAAATTTCATATGGCCACCATAATAAAATGGATAATCTTATGTGCGAATCGATAAAAGAAGACTAGATGCGTCATAATAATTAAATTCTAAAATTCATAATAATTCAGCAAAAATATATCTCAACTTATCTTAACTGAAAACACTTGTATCTAAAGTAATCTTATCTATTACTGTATATTTAAGAGAAAAAAAAAACCTGATTTGTTCTAAAATAATCTTGTTAGAAATTGTTTCAAAGAAAAAAAAAAATTTGTTGTGCACATACTTGAACTTTTACAACTCACAAATTAGGATCAAACTTCATGCTTAATTTTGGTAGATTGACTAGATTATTAAATAAATTGAACTCTATTGACAATTTGGTAATTAAATAAAATTAATTTCAACGGTAATTAATCTATAACTGTTAGATTTCGGAAAAACTCCTCAATATGGAGTGTGTACCATCGATCACTTTAAATAATGTTACAAGCTTATCCTAATCACGTTAGGAATATAATAAGATAATTATACAAAAGCTAGTAAGATAAACATACAACTATATACAAATATATCCGACAAATATTATCTAAAGATAATATCTATCACACCCCCATAGTCGAAGCGGTAGGAGGTCGTACGCAGAGACTGGATCTGAAGTCTAGAAAAAGCTCCCTTGATAAGCCCTTAGTGAAGATTTCTACAAACTGATACCGCGAAGGGACATGTAGAACCCAAACTTCACCCAGCGCTACCTTTTCCCGAACAAAGTGGATGTCCATTTCCACATGTTTGGTGCGTTGGTGATGAACTGGGTTATTAGAAAGGTAGACTGCACTGACATTATCACAGTAAACAATAATAGCCTGTCGAAGGAGACAATGAAGCTCCAATAATAAATTACGAAGCCAACAAGCTTCAGGAACCACGTTTGCAACGCCTCGGTACTCCGCCTCTGCACTTGATTTAGACAAAGTAGGCTGACGCTTTGCTGACCAAGAAACGAGGTTGTCCCCGAGAAAGCAGCAATAACCCGATGTGGAACGACGGGTGTCAGGACAACCTCCCCAGTCAGCGTCAGTATAAGTAATCAAGCGAGTAGGAGCAGAAGGATATAGATGTAAACCGTGATCAATAGTACCCAGAATGCGTTTTAACGCATCAAAATGCGGCTCCCTGGGATCGTGCATAAACAAACACACCTGTTGTACCGCATACGCAATATCTGGACGAGTGAAAGTGAGATACTGAAGTGCACCTGCAAGGCTGCGATACAGAGTAGGATCCCGGAATGGAGAACCCGAAGTAGCACTAAGTTTGGACTTAGTGTCGACAGGACTGGCGGCAGGTTTACAGGAATTCATACTTGCACGCTCTAATATTTCCTGTGCATATTTCTGTTGAGACAATAACATATAAGAGGGTGTGCTAGTAACTGCAATCCCCAAAAAGTAACTCAATGGCCCTAGGTCCGACATAGGAAATTCTGTCTGTAAGCTGGAGATAATTCCTGTGCGCAACCTGTCAGAAGAGGTGACCAGAATAATATCATCAACATAAAGCAGTAAATATGCGAGGTCGTTCCCTTGCCGAAAAGTGAAAAGAGAAGTGTCACTTTTAGCAATGACGAACCCTAACTTGATCAAAAAATTCGCAAAACGCTGATACCAAGCCCGGGGGGCTTGTTTCAGACCATATAGAGCTTTGCGAAGATGACAGACGTAGTCAGGTTTATTTCGATCATAGAAACCCGGAGGTTGATGCATATAAACTGTTTCCTGTAAATCACCATGCAGAAAAGCATTTTTAATATCCAACTGATGTATGGACCATTTTCTAGCCATAGCTAAACTGAGTACTGTGCGAATAGTTACCGGTTTAACAACCGGGCTAAATGTCTCATCACAATCAACACCAATTTCCTGCGACCTGCCATCACAAACAAGACGAGCTTTGTGCCTTTCAAGGTCACCATTAGACTTGTATTTATGCTTAAAAAGCCACATACAATTAACAACATTCACCCCCATAGGCCTAGGTACCAAATCCCAAGTTCCCGTTTTAATTAAAGCATTGTATTCATCTAACATCGCGGCATTCCAATTATGGTCTTGGAGAGCGTGTTTGTGATTTTTTTGGTAAAGGGGATTTATGCTCAATGGACAAGTGGGCATATTTTGGATTTGGTTTAATAATGCCATGACGGGATCTCGTCTGCATTTGTGGGGATGTCAGTATGTTGGGTCTAATGAGAATTGAGGATTGGCGGGCTGGAGGAGTGGAGTGAGTTGGGCTAGGAACAACAATTGGCGAACTGGGCCCTGGGAGAATCGAGCCCAGACGCGGGGAGGGGGGAGATCCAGCGTCCGTTGGCTGGGTCGCTGGCCCTGGGCTGACGCGGTCTGCTGGGCCCGCTTGGTTTCCAGCGGACAAGGGGGAGTGAGGCCCAGCAGCCGTAAGGGGAGGATTAAGAGTTTGGGCTTGTTTTGGTGGACTGGGCTGCAACCAAAAATGTGTTAGAAGCGGTGAGCTATCATCAGAACCCAAAAACTCATAATCCTTTAAAGTGAAATTATCAATGTCTTTAAAAGGGAAAGTAGACTCATCGAAGGTTACGTGTCTTGAAATGATAACTTTTCGGATTACAAGGTCTAGACATTTGTAGCCACGATGGTTGGAGGGGTACCCTAAAAAGACACAAGGGGTTGACTTAGGAGTAAGTTTATGTGGAGCAGTTGCCGAAAGATTAGGAAAACATAGACATCCAAAAACCCGTAAATGATCATATGAAGGGTTTCTACGATACAAGGCTTGGGCCGGGGTCATATGCTTGAGAGATAAGTAGATAAGTAGCCGTCTCTAAAGTGTGTGACCAATACGGCGGGGGTAAGGAAGCATGAAATAATATAGTGCGGTTGACATTATTAATGGTTCTAATCATTCGTTCGGCTTTCCCATTTTGTGATGAAGTTTGTGGACAAGAAAACTTGAAAACCATTCCATTATCAAGGCAAAATTTTTTGAACGGATCATTATCAAATTCACGACCATGGTCACTTTGAAAACATTTAACAAGGTGTTCAAATTGGGTTTGCACATATCGACGAAAGTGTAAAAAAATTTGGAAGGCTTGAGATTTATAGGCAAGGGGAATAGCCCAAACATAATGAGTGAAATCATCAAGAAGAACAAGATAATATTTATGAACATTAATGCTCCTAATTGGAGATCTATGTCCACAAATCAACATGAATAATGTCAAAAGCAGCTACTGTATTATTATTTGAATCATAAAACGGAAGTCTAACATGCTTTCCTAATTGACAAGAAATGCAAAAAGAGGGGTCGTGCTCCTTAGTACAAGAAATAAATTTATTGCTCCTAAGAAATTGTAAAGAGGAAGGCCCGGGATGTCCTAAATGATCATGTCACGGGGTGACAGCAATGAGAGAAGTGGCTAGACAGGTGCTCGGAGTTGGATTAGTGACAGGATAGAGGTCCCCGACACTATTCCATCTCGTTATTACTGTTTCGGGGTTTTCTGATGTCCTGCGGGAGAGTTACAATTCCGAGACTGGAACCGGACGCCTGTACCTGCAAAATAACGGAGACTCCTGAGAGCTCCGCCTCCAACGGTCAAGTTAGTACCTGATTAAGGAGTAATCAATACAGAAATTAAAGTAATCAGATCTCTCTAGGTGAGAGTGCTTAGTGTTGGTAATCTGCGTTGTTAGCGAGATTAGCCGGTTGTTAATAAGTCTGTTCTTCTCTGCTTGATCTCTTAATTATTCGGTCCTTTGATTAATGAGGATTAATCAAGTATTTATAGCCTTGGGAAGCGTGCAACTCTCTAGGTTTAAGGTAAACCTAGGGCTGATCGGGCCTCTAGACTGAAATGGGCCTTGATGGCCGGTTGTCCCATTTGGCATGGGTGGACACGTGGCGTGTCTTAAGTGGTCCGTGGAGGACTTATCTGTGATTGACACGTGGCAAGCTCCTGTTGGCCTTCATGAAGGACACGTGGCGGAACCTGGTTGGTCCACTTGTCAGACGGTGATTGGTGGATAAAAATCCCCTAATCATTTGCCCCTCACAGGTGGCACGCGACTGGTCACGTGTCGCCTGTGACAGGTGTCGCACGGTGACAGGCGACGGCCCGTTACAGGTGTCACCTTGCAGACGGCCGAGAGATTTTCCCGCCCAATTTTGATTTCGGAAGCGACCCTTCGCCTTCTCATTTTGCCTATAAAAGGAAGTGCTGACTTCAGTCATTTTCACATTTGAGAACTTTTGCGAGAACATTCGGACCCCTGAACTTGCTCTGACATTTCGGACTTTTTCTGCCTACCGCCTGTTCTGACAAGCCGACTGACCCGAACTTCCAGGACTTCATCAACCGTCACCCGTTCAGGTAACTCAGTTCTCTTACTCTTAATTTTCTTTTTATTTTTTGAAATGGCACCATGGAAGCACACGACACGCCCTAAGTTAGTGATCAGCCGGTCACCGGGGACGGCTGAATCTAGGACTAGGAGTGCCGCCTGCCCTTTTCTGGACCCATCTTTGCCCTTTATACAAAGTCCGACTGAATCTGTGTCTATGCAGAACGTGATGGCCAGAACAAAAAAGACTGCTATGATATCAAACTCAGACGGCTCCTCCCAAAGGGTGCTCCTTAGTGAAACATCTGACCAGGCGCCAGATGTAGAACGAGGCGACTGTCAAGCTGACAGTTCTGAGAGAGGGACCAAGGTGTTCCCTTCCCATCTAACCGTGGACATGTCTAATTTTCCTTCTGCTCCTTCTAAGGGAGAGGAGGCGGGCCCCTCTAGGAGAGGGGAGGAGTCGTCCTCTTCGGACTCGTCAGGGGACGAGTCCGATTCCAGCTCTTCTGACCATAGTTCTTCTGGCTCAGAAGAAAAACATAGCCGCCTACAAGAGGCGAGAAGTTCTCATGCAGTGGAGAAGGGGGATAATTGGGCAGAGCCGTCCGCCTCTTACAGAGAGGAAAACGCCCCCTACTACTGCAGGGTGCCCCGGGGCCGGATCGCAACCATGCGAGACAACGTGGCGAGCTTTATTGCTAACCACAAAATGGGCCCGGAGTATTTACTGTTTGTGCCGGATCCAGAAGATACTGTCGTCTGGCCGGCTGGTACCAGCTATGGTGACGGCTGCTTTGGCTGCTATGTGGCGGCCATCAAAGCTGGACTGCGCTTCCCATTACATCCGGCTGTTCAGCGGATTTTAGATGGGTATGATCTGGGGTTATGGCAGTTAGCCCCCAACTCTTGGGTTAACGTACTCGGCTATGTGGCCGGGTGCGAACTGAACGGGGTGGAGCCAAGTTTTGAGGCTTTCGCCCACATGAACTATCTCAGCCGGACCCCTAAGTCGGGAGGTACCGGCTGGTATCAATTAACAAGCCATAGGGGTTACCTCATGACGAGAGGTAAGGCAAACAAATGGAAGGATTGGCGGAACACCTTCCTTATTATCGAGAGTTCAGACACGGAGCTGAACAAACGTTTTAACAAGTGGAACAGGGATCCGCCTCTTCTCGCAGGCGGCCGCAACATGCCGCCTGTTCCCCCAAAGGCTAAAAAAGAGATCCTAGACAAAGGACTCTTCAAAGTAGAGACTAGGGTGAACTCTACTTCAGGGGTACGAGAGCAAGTACCCCTAAACTGCGTCCCGAACTTCAAGTGGCTCTATGACGAGTACTTCTTGGCCGCCTGTGGCCTCGGCAGTCGGTGCTCTAGAGGTAGCCGGCCTGACGAATACTCTGTTTTTTCACGCCTTGTTTACTTGGGATTTTTACTAACTTTGTTGTTTATTTCTTTCAGCCGACGCCATGAGTAAAATAACAGCATCTAAGACTGCGGCGGCCATGCTGCGGGTCTCGCTAATGAAGCAGTCGTATGCCGACTCCCCCAGCAAGGAGGCACCCTTGGTAAGCTTTGAAAACTCTTCTCCTTTTAGTTGTATTATGCATATACTAACTCTTTTTGTTTTCAGTCTGGCACTCCAAGGGCTTCTTCCTCGCAACAGCCGTACCCCAAGGCCCGGAGGACGACTGTTGCAAGCTCTCCTGGGTCTTCCAGGAAAACAGTGGCGGCTGAGAAGCAGCCGGCCACTTCTTCAAAAGCCCAGGCGGGGCCGCCTAGATGTATGGACATTTGCTTGTAAAACTCACCCTTGCTTCCTTCTTGATTAGGTCTAACTTGTTTTTTCCTTTCGCTTAATGCAGCCGGCCCCCAGGGACTTGACTTGGTTGAGGTAGCCAAGTCAATGGTTAAAGTAGTTCCTCCATCTGACAGGGAGGCGGTCAAGGGTGCCGGCACCCTTGACCTCGATGGAATTTCGGGGATCCTAGCTGAGGTATACTTAGCACCTTTTTGAGCTTTTGAGTTCCAGGACGCCTGTTAACTCTTTTGATTGGAAACTGACGCCTGTTTTTCTTTGTACTTAGGCCCTGCTCCGAGTCAACAGCCTTCGCAAGCCGATTGATCGGAAAAAACAAAGAGGTAAAGGCCGCAAAGGCTATGGCCGCCTCCAGCTGTGATAAGGCAATGTTTCAAATTGCCCAAAATGAAGTACTGACCCTTGATCTTCTTTATTATCAGGCGCAGGCGACCGCCGCTGTTCGGGCTCAGCTAGAGACGGCCCAAAAGAAGGTTGACGAGCTGGAGGGGACCGTCACCAAACTTAAAGCCGAGCTGAAACCCCTTCGCCAAAAAATGCACTCTTACGAAGCCATGGAGAAATCTTTGGCTAACGTAAAAGAACGCTTGGTGAACCAGGAGAAGAGTCTTACCCAAGAGCTCTCGGACAAGGCCGAGCAAGAGAAACAAGAGCTCGTCCGGGAGATGGTGGAAGACTCCGCCCAAATCCAACGCATGACCTGGGAACGACTGTTCCCCAGTGCCGACTTTGCCTCATGGGAAAGAACGTACCGCCAGTGTTCGGAAATATATAATCAACAGATCCTGGCGGCTGCTGAAGAAGAGGCGTTGGACGTTGCGTTGGAGGAGGAAGAGCCGGTTGTGGCGCTTGTGCCACTTGGGGGTAAGGCATCAAAAGATGATGCAGCTAAGGCCGAGTCCAGCAAGAAGAATGCTGACCAGGCGGCTGCTGCTGATACTGAACTGCCCCCTTCTTAAGCTTTAAGTATTTTTTTTTTTTCCTTTTCACGGCCTGCGTGCCGTTTGCTTTGTAATTACCCGGCCAGGGGGCCGGGGTTTTGAATATTCTGTTGGTCTTTTATGGCCGGCTCATTTTAATCAAATTTTTTGTTTTTGTTCAAATTTGTCGAAGTATTTGAAATTTGCTCACTAGACCGACTGTTGTGTATGGCCGAACGTTAAGACAGGTACAAATAGTAAGTATGCCGCCTATGCCCCTGGACGACTGGTTGTCTGTTTCCAGGATAGATGATAAGTCGGCCATTTAATCAACCGGTATTCGAACTCTTTATTCAATTTGACCAAGTAAATAGAATTACCTAGTAGCCAAGGAATTAAGTAGGAAAACAAGCGGCGGGTACCGGTTGTTTCCCTTTATTGCCAATGTTGGCTTTTAACTCGTTATTTGTTAACCTAGCAAGAGTATTGGTTGAGAGCCTTTGTTTAAAAACAAGTGGACGACTCATACCTTTTAGGCTCCATACTAAGTTTGAATGACTATTAAGTTAACATAGGAGTTATTTAGTCTTTGTCACAATCTTGATTGAGTAGTAAAGGTATCAGGCGGCGTAGGCCGGCTAGACCCCTTGATTCACCAATGTTCGTTGGTTATTAACTCAATAGGTTATCCAGTAGGAAAAGGGGTTCGAGTGCCCTTGTTTGTTTAAAACAGGCGGACGACTCAAACTTTTTAGATTCCATACCAAATTTGAAGGAGTGATTATGAGTTAACTTTGGAGTTACTCAGTCGCCATCACTTTTGTTTGAGAAGTAGAGGTACCAGGCGGCGTAGGCCGGCTAGACCCCTTGATTCGCCAATGTTTGTTGGCTATTAACTCAATAGGTACCCCCTGCATTTATCCCAAGTAATACAGGCGGTTATCTGACTCAGATGTCAACTGCTACCATTGGTTTGGTTAGTGATAGAGTTATCTTTGTCTCAAAAACGGCTACGTGGTTGCCCTTGGGGACAGTCGTATAGGTGCCGTGTAATTAGTTTATAGAACAATGTTCCACCCAAAAGGGAGCTGCTCTCTGCGACGAATTTCATCCTAATGGATGCCGCCGGACGCCTGCTATAATGTTGGGACAGGTCGAATTAGTTTTTAAAAGTTGGATCAGTTGACTTGGCGCCTGGTCTGATCATTCGGCCAGTGGCCTTGGTAAGTTCTTGGTGAACGTAGGTGCTAAGTAAAAGAAGGGTAGCCGCCTGTTAGTTACAGGATCGGCCAGGCCCTAATCTTTTTAGCTAAGTATTGTGAGTAAAATACTCGATGGAGAGTAGCCGACTGTAAAGGAACAGACGGCATGCCCCTCTAAAGATAAAGAGTGAAACTCAATGGAGAGTAGCCGACTGTAAAGGACAGACGGCATGCCTCTCGTAATACAATATGAATAGTAAGTGCAAACTTATTAAGTAGCTCTTTACTTTACATCATTCAGAAAAAATATTTTTTAAGGTTATCTACATTCCAGGTTCGAGGCAACGGTTGTCCGTCTGGTGTTTCCAGACGGTAGGTACCGTCCCTGACTTCCGCATAGATTCGGTAGGGTCCTTCCCAGTTGGGAGTTAGTTTTGCCAGACTCATTAGCCCTACCAACTGCTTCCATTTTTCTAAGTACAAAGTCCCCTACTTTGAGTGGACGCCTGTGTACTTTTTTGTTGTATGATCTAGTCATTCTCAGGCGATAGATCTCATGGCGTAAAACAGCATTGCCCCTCTTTTCAGGAAGTGAGTCTAATGCCAGGCGCATAGCTTCCCAGTTTGCCTCTTCGTCATATAGCATTACTCGAAGAGTCGGCTCGTAGTGTTCTATTGGAAGAACAGCTTCTGCACCATAAGTTAGGAGGAAGGGAGTTTCTCCAGTCGCCCCTTTTTCAGTCGTCCTAATGGCCCAAGAACATGTGGTAGTTCATCTGCC
The DNA here is from genome assembly GCF_001683475.1 of Chenopodium quinoa. Taxonomy (NCBI): domain Eukaryota; kingdom Viridiplantae; phylum Streptophyta; class Magnoliopsida; order Caryophyllales; family Amaranthaceae; genus Chenopodium; species Chenopodium quinoa. The sequence continues at coordinate 1,727,417 of NW_018743327.1, forward strand.
CATAGGCCGCCTGCTCGTTCAATCTTTTTCTTGAGACCGTCTGAGATGATTTTATTAAAGGCTTCTACCTGGCCGTTTGCTTGTGGACGGCCGACAGATGCAAAGTAATGTGCAATTCCTTGGTCTCCCAACCAGCTTTTGAGAACAGGCGTCTCAAATTGGGGACCATTATCAAAAACCATAGACATGGGAACCCCGAACCGAGTGATGACGTTTTTTCCAAATGAATGAAATTACATCTTTCGTCTTGATTCCCTTTACAGCCTCCGCCTCTACCCATTTAGTGAAGTAGTCAACGGCAACAAGTATATACCTTCTGCCGCCTGTAGCAGGCGTATATGGACCCAGAATGTCCATGCCCCACTTAGCAAACGGTAGTGGGCTGTGTATGGTAGTGAGGTCAGTAGCCGGACGGTGAATTAATTTGCCAAACCTTTGGCACTTGTCACATTTTTTCACCATCTCCATTGCATCTGCTTCCAAAGTAGGCCAAAAGTATCCCTGCCGTCTTGCCCTTTGAGCAAGCATCCTACCACCTATATGGGAAGCACAGAAACCAGAGTGAAGATCATCTAGTATCTCTCGTCCCTTTTCAGGAGTAACACACTTTAAGAAGGGTTGAAGGTGGCCCCTCTTGTGAAGTTCTCCTGTATCATTTCAAAACAGGAGGCTCGTTTTTTCAGTGCTGCCGCCTGTTGAGGATCATCCGGCAGTGTACCGTTTGTCAGATATGCCCTGATTGAATCCATCCAGGTTGAGCTTCTGTCTAGAATTCCAATAGGATTTTCCTCGATGCTTCTCTTCTCCATTACTTCCCAAAACACAGTTCGAGGAGTATCGGAGGAGGCGGATGATGCTAATTTCGAAAGTGCATCTGCCTGGTTGTTTTCTGATCTCGGCACTTGGATCAGATGGAAATCCTCAAGGGAGCCGACTGCTTGTCGGACCGCCTGTAAATACTTGATCATGGCCGGATGTGTTGCTTCGTATTCGCCATTGTACTGACTCACTATCAGTTGTGAATCAGAACAGGCGTCTATTTTCCTTGCCCATGCCGCCTTACACATGCGGATCCCGGCTAGTAAAGCTTCATATTCTGCCTCATTGTTTGAAGCCTGGAAACTGAAGCGTAGAGCATACTCGAACCTGTCGCCCTCTGGAGATTGACATACGACGCCTGCTCCACAACCGTTTGAAGTAGAGCTTCCGTCCACATATACCTTCCAGACTTGGTCTGGAACTTGAGAGTCAGGAGGACGGGTCATCTCTACAATAAAGTCAGCAAAGGCTTGCCCCTTCACTGCTTTTCTAGGCTCGAAAGTAACTTCGAGACTCTGCATTTCTATGGCCCATTTGATCATTCGTCCGGAGGACTCCATGGTGGTAAGGGGCCGCTTGATCGGTTGGTCGGTATACACGACGACTGCATGTGCCAGAAAGTAGGGCTTCAATTTTTTAACAGCCATGAAGAGTGCAAGACCAAATTTCTCCACTAGGGGATACCTCAACTCGGCATTTTTCAGTACGTGACTGACAAAGTAGACCGGAAGTTGACAGCCGTCCCTTTCAGCAAGGAGCACCGCGCTTAACGCATGATCAGAGACGGCCAGGTACATGTACAGATTTTCTTTGGGCAAAGGGCTGACCAGCCTCGGCAAGGAATGCAAGTGAACCTTTAATTTCTGGAAGGCGGCCTCAGCATCCGGCCCCCATTCAAACCTTGCCTTTTTCTTAATTGCCTGGAAAAAGTATAGGCATTTGTCGCCTGATCGGCTTAGAAATCTTCCCAAGGCCGCCAGACAACCTGTTAACTTCTGAACCTCTCGAACGGTACGAGGCGACTGCATGTCAATGACCGCCTGTACCTTCTCGGGGTTCGCCTCTATTCCTCTCTGGTTGATAAGGAATCCGAGAAATTTCCCAGACTCAACTCCAAACACACATTTCTTGGGATTGAGCATGACATGGTGCCGCCTGAGTGTGGCGAAAGTTTCTCGGAGGTCCGTCAGATGATCTTTCTGAAGTTTAGTCTTGACAATCATATCATCAATGTATGCCTCGACGTTTCTCCCAATCTGATCAAAGAACACTGTGTTTATCATTCGTTGGAAGGTAGCCGGGGCATTCTTAAGACCAAACGACATGACCGTGTAACAGTATAATCCCTGATCAGTGACGAAGGCCGTCTTCTCCTGATCTTTCTTCCATAAAGGAATTTGATGAAAACCAGAATAAGCGTCCATAAAACTCATCAAGGCATGGCCGGCTGTTGAGTCGACCAGGTTATCAATTTTAGGCAGAGGGTAACTGTCTTTGGGGCACGCCTTGTTCAAGTCTGTGTAATCTACACACATTCGCCAGGTGCCATTCGGCTTTTTAACAAGCACCACATTTGCAACCCAATCTGGGAAGTAACATTGCCGAATGAACCCTGCATCAAGTAATTTTTTGACTTCGGCGGCTGCCGCCTGACCTCTTTCTTCACCATGGTTCCGTTTCTTTTGTCGTACCGGCTTCTTTTTCGGATCCACAGCGAGTTTGTGTACTGCCAGATCAGGACTAATGCCTGGCATTTCATGGACTTCAAATGCAAAGATGTCCTTGTATTCTTTCAACAGGTTGTGAAAGTCGTCACCAAGGTTTCTCAGAGCAGTCGTCCCAACTTTGACTGTTCGGTCAGGATGGGAGTCGTCTAATATCAGGTCCACATGCTCACCAGCCGGCTGAGGGCGGAACTCATCCGGCCGGTCCTCTGCCAATGATTGCTATTTTCTTGCTTTTCTTGCGGACTCAGTCTGGGTGCCTTTCTCTTTTTGTCGCCTGTTTCTTGAACAGGCGCACTTTCCTTGACATTGTCAAGGTCTGTTTTTTCTCCACTTGACCCAGTGGCCATAACAGTGGGCTTGACATCCGAGAGATAGCACTCTCGGGCCATCCTCTGATCTCCCCTTAGGGAGCCGACTGTTCCATTGTCCCTTTCAAACTTAAGCAGCATAAGTGACGGGATTATAACAGCCTTGGAACTATTCAGGGTTGGTCGACCCAGAATCATGTTGTAGGCAGAGAGTTCCTCTACCACTAGGAACCGACTACCATGTGTCGTCCTTCCCCTTTTTCGCCCAGACGGATGGGTAGATCTACTCGTCCCAGTGGGTGGACGACTCCTCCTCCAAACCCTATTAAAGGGTGGGAGGCCGGATGTATGCAGTCCGTCTGATATTTCAGTTTTGACAGACATTTGCTGCTGATGAGATCTGAAGAGCTCCCGGTATCTATGAGGATTCGACCAACTCTCTGGTTGGCCACTTTACATTCAATAACGAGAGGGTCGTCATGCGGCCCCCTTATTCCTCCTAGATCCTCTTCAGTGATGACAATCTCAGGAAATGTATATTTGGACGGTCGTTCTTGGTGAACGGAATTTACATCTAACCGCCTTATATTATCTTTGTTGCCCCTAATAGTGGGGCCGCCTCCTGAGAAGCCGCCTGCAATGGTGTAGACGACTGCATCATCTGTATCAGAACTGTCGGCCTGCTGATTCTTTTTGGCCGACTGCTTTTTTGAGGAAGTGTTTCCCGCAGATTTCTTGACATAAGTGTCAAGATCACCTTGATCAGCCAAGCGGTCTAGGTACCGCATGAGACTGATGCAGTCATTGGTGTGATGACCAATGTCATCATGATAAGCACAGATTTTGTCTTGGTTCCGGTTGCTCGCAGAACCCTTCATGGGGAGCGGCTTCTCAATTGAGAGCCGTCCCTTTATTTCTTTTAGGATAAACTGGTTATCCTTGTTAAACACATATTTTGGGGAGTATGGTTTGAATTCTTTTTTCTTTTTCTGGGCCGGCTGTTTAGAGGAATCAGCCGCCCAGACCCCTTTTCTTTTTTCATCTTTGTTGGACGACTGTTTCTGTCGTCCCTCTCTATTGTCGAACCTCTTCCCGTCCGATTGTTTCATCGTACACAGATCAGTCGCCTGTATATAGGCTTCTGCTTCAATCAAGGCCTCTTGAAGAGTCGCCACCCTTTTTCGAACTAAATCAAATTTGAAGGTAGACCCGTCTTTGAGACCTCTAAAAAAGTCAGTATAAGCTACCTCATCCGGTAACCCTTGAATCTGTATTCTCATCAGGTTGAACCGCCTGATGTAGGAACGAAGCCCCTCCTTTTCACCCTGCTGAATTGTTCCCAAATCAAGGGTCGTTTTCTTCGCAGGGATGTTCATTGCGAAGTTGGAGGCAAATAAGTAAGCAAGCGTCCTAAAGCTGTTTACACAACCAGTCGGCAGGTTGCCGAACCATTGCTGTGCAATTCCCTTGAGAGTCGCTGGGAAACACTTGCACCAAGTGGGATCATCCAACCCTTGAAGGTACATCAGGTTGGTGAATGCCATCAGATGGTCTTCCGGGTTAGTAGTGCCATCATAGGCGCCTACTAAAACATTTTTTACTTTGGCCGGCTGAGCGGCTTCAGTAATTTCCTTGGAGAAGGCCGACGGCTGTTCACCAAGTCTAAGCAGCCGTAGCTGCCAGTCCATAGGTTGGACGTTTTTTGCTGCAGGTCCACCAAATGGAGGTGGCTGCATAAAATATTGTTGTTGCGGCACAAATGGCAAGTTTGGTACCGCCTGTGCACTATGAAAGCCGGACTGACGGGAGGTGCCGCCTGACTGACTCTCATGGTACGACTGAGTTGGCCTCATAGAGGCATTTCGCAAACTGTCCTGAAAATTTGAAGTAGAAGCCGACTCTGATAATCGGTCACTCTTCTTCTGCTCTAGCAGGTGCCGAGCATCTGTGAACGTTTGCTTTGACCCGTCCGCCTGAATATGACGAACCGGTTTCCTATTTCCCGTAGGATAACGGAGTTTTGTGAAATCAAGAGCAGACGGCTCCCGCTTCTTAGATTTAGGATGGGGAGTCGCCTCTCGCCCTTGAACTGGCTTCCTCTTCAGTGAAGTGGAAGGTTTTTTGGCCGACTGCTCTTTGACTGAAGCAGGCGGTTTTTTGTTGATCAACTCTTGGATCTCTCCCTTGAAGCCCCTCATGAAGGTCATGAGTTCGTTCCTTGTGATGGGAGCAGACCCATCAGTCGGCTGTTGCCGAGCAAGCGATGCGCCTGCTGGCTCGCTTCCTGTTTGAAGATACTCCCGTTCCCTTATTTCAGTATGACGGGTACGGCGGGCCCTTAGGGTCCCGTCTGGAAATGTATGAGTTTCAACTTCGAATTCACTTTCGGTATCATGGTCCGACTGAACTTGAGGGTCGTCTAGGGGACGCCTCTCTTCTGGAGTCGGTACAGACTTGGATGCCATCTCTGAAGTACTCTCCCCACAGACGGCGCCAAATGTTTCGGGGTTTTCTGATGTCCTGCGGGAGAGTTACAATTCCGAGACTGGAACCGGACGCCTGTACCTGCAAAATAACGGAGACTCCTGAGAGCTCCGCCTCCAACGGTCAAGTTAGTACCTGATTAAGGTGTAATCAATACAGAAATTAAAGTAATCAGATCTCTCTAGGTGAGAGTGCTTAGTGTTGGTAATCTGCGTTGTTAGCGAGATTAGCCGGTCGTTAATAAGTCTGTTCTTCTCTGCTTGATCTCTTAATAATTCGGTCTTGATTAATGAGGATTAATCGAGTATTTATAGCCTCGGGAAGCGTGCAACTCTCTAGGTTTTAGGTAAACCTAGGGCTGATCGGGCCTCTAGACTGAATTGGGCCTTGATGGCCGGTTTTCCCATTTGGCATGGGCGGACACGTGGCGTGTCTTAAGTGGTCCATGGAGGACGTATCTGTGATTGACACGTGGCAAGCTCCTGTTGGCCTTTGTGAAGGACACGTGGCGGAACCTGGTTGGTCCACTTGTCAGATGGTGATTGGTGGATAAAAATCCCCTAATCACTTCTCTTCTCCATCACTTCCCAAAAAACAGTTCGAGGAGTATCGGAGGAGGCGGATGATGCTAATTTTGACAGTGCATCTGCCTGGTTGTTTTCTGACCTCGGCACTTGGATTAGGTGGAAATCCTCAAGGGAGCCGACTGCTTGTCGAACCGCCTGTAAATACTTGATCATGGCCGGATGGGTTGCTTCGTATTCGCCATTGTACTGACTCACTATCAATTGTGAATCAGAACAGGCGTCTATTTTTCTTGCCCCTGCCGCCTTACACATGCGGATCCCGGCTAGTAAAGCTTCATATTCTGCCTCATTGTTTGAAGCCTGAAAACTGAAGCGTAGGGCATACTCGAACCTGTCGCCCTCTGGAGATTGACATACGACGCCTGCTCCACAACCATTTGAAGTAGAGCTTCCGTCCACATATACCTTCCAGACTTGGTCTGGAACTTGAGAGTCAGGAGGACGAGTCATCTCTACAATAAAATCAGCAAAGGCTTGCCCCTTCACTGCTTTTCTAGGCTCGAAAGTAATTTCGAGGCTCTGTATTTCTATGGCCCATTTGATCATTCGTCCTGACGACTCCATGATGGTAAGGGGCCGCTTGATTGGTTGGTCGGTATACACGACGACTGCATGTGCCAAAAAGTAGGGCTTCAATTTTTTAACAGCCATGAAGAGTGCAAGACCAAATTTCTCCACTAGGGGATACCTCAACTCGGCATTTTTCAGTACGTGACTGACAAAGTAGACCGGGAGCTGACAGCCGTCCCTTTCAGCAAGAAGCACAGCGCTTAACGCATGATCAGAGACGGCCAGGTACATGTACAGATTTTCTTTGGGCAAAGGGCTGACCAGCCTCGGCAAGGAATGCAAGTGAACCTTTAATTTCTGGAAGGCGGCCTCAGCATCCGGCCCCCATTCGAACCTTGCCTTTTTCTTAATTGCCTGGAAAAAGTATAGGCATTTTTCGCCTGATCGGCTTAGGAATCTCCCCAAGGCCGCCAGACAACCTGTTAACTTCTGAACCTCTCGGACGGTACGAGGCGACTGCATGTCAATGACTGCCTGTACCTTCTCAGGGTTCGCCTCTATTCCTCTCTGATTGATAAGGAATCCGAGAAATTTCCCAGACTCAACTCCAAATACACATTTCTTGGGATTGAGCATGACATGGTGCCGCCTGAGTGTGGCGAAAGTTTCTCGGAGGTCCGTCAGATGATCTTTCTGAAGTTTAGTCTTGACAATCATATCATCAATATATGCCTCGACGTTTCTCCCAATCTGATCAAAGAACACTGTGTTTATCATTCGTTGGAAGGTAGCCGGGGCATTCTTAAGACCAAACGGCATAACCGTGTAACAGTACAATCCCTGATCAGTGACGAAGGCCGTCTTCTCCTGATCTTTCTTCCATAAAGGAATTTGATGGAAACCAGAATAAGCGTCCATAAAACTCATCAAGGCATGGCCGGCTGTTGAGTCGACCAGGTTATCAATTTTAGGCAGAGGGTAACTGTCTTTGGGGCACGCCTTGTTCAAGTCTGTGTAGTCTACACACATTCGCCAGGTGCCATTCGGCTTTTTAACAAGCACCACATTTGCAACCCAATCTGGGAAGTAACATTGCCGAATGAACCCTGCATCAAGTAATTTTTTGACTTCGGCGGCTGCCGCCTGACCTCTTTCTTCACCATGGTTCCGCTTCTTTTGCCGTACCGGCTTCTTTTTCGGATCCACAGCGAGTTTATGTACTGCCAGATCAGGACTAATGCCTGGCATTTCATGGACTTCAAATGCAAAGATGTCCTTGTATTCTTTCAAAAGATTGTGAAAGTCGTCACCAAGGTTTCTCAGAGCAGTCGTCCCAACTTTGACTGTTCGGTCAGGACGTGAGTCGTCTAATATCAGGTCCGCATGCTCACCAGCCGGCTGAGGGCGGAACTCATCCGACCGCTCCTCTGCCAATGATTGCTATTTTCTTGCTTTTCTTGCGGACTCTGTCTGGGACGCCTTTCTCTTTTTGTCGCCTGTTTTTTGAACAGGCGTACTCTTCTTGACATTGTCAAGGTCTGTTTTTTCTCCACTTGACCCAGTGGCCATAACAGTGGGCTTGACATCCGAGAGATAGCATTCTCGGGCCATCCTCTGATCTCCTCTGAGGGAGCCGACTGTTCCATTATCCCTTTCAAACTTAAGCAGCATAAGTGACGGGATTATAACAGCCTTGGAATTATTCAGGGTTGGTCGACCCAGAATCATGTTGTAGGCCGAGAGTTCCTCTACTACTAGGAACCGGACTACCATGTGTCGTCCTTCCCCTTTTTCGCCCAGGCGAATGGGTAGATCTACTCGTCCCAATGGGTGGACGACTCCTCCTCCAAATCCTATTAAAGGGTGGGAGGCCGGATGTATGCAGTCCGTCTGATATTTCAGTTTTGACAGACATTTGCTGCTGATGAGATCTGAGGAGCTCCCGGTATCTATGAGGATTCGGCCAACTCTCTGGTTGGCCACTTTACATTCAATAACGAGAGGGTCGTCATGCGGCCCCCTTATTCCTCCTAGATCCTCTTCAGTGATGACAATCTCAGGAAATGTATATTTGGACGGCCGTTCTTGGTGAACGGAATTTACATCTAACCGCCTTATATTATCTTTGTTGCCCCTAATAGTGGGGCCGCCTCCTGAGAAGCCGCCTGCAATGGTGTAGACGACTGCATCATCTGTATCGGAACTGTCGGCCTGTTGATTCTTTTTGGCCGACTGCTTTTTTGAGGAAGTGTTCCCCGTAGATTTCTTGACATAAGTGTCAAGATCACCTTGATCAGCCAAGCGGTCTAGGTACCGCATGAGACTGATGCAGTCATTGGTGTGATGACCAACGTCATCATGATAAGCACAGATTTTGTCTTGGTTCCGGTTGCTCGCAGAACCCTTCATGGGGAGCGGCTTCTCAATTGAGAACCGTCCCTTTATTTCTTTTACGATAAACTGGTTATCCTTGTTAAACACATACTTTGGGGAGTATGGTTTGAATTCTTTTTTCTTTTTCTGGGCCGGCTGTTTAGAGGAGTCAGCCGCCCAGACCTCTTTTCTTTTCTCATCTTTGTTGGACGTCTATTTCTGTCGGCCCTCTCTTTTGTCGAACCTCTTCCTGTCCGACTGTTTTATCGTACACAGATCAGTCTCCTGTATATAGGCTTCTGCTTCAATCAAGGCCTCTTGAAGAGTCGCCACCCTTTTTCAAACTAAATCAAATTTGAAGGTAGACCCGTCTTTGAGACCTCTAAAAAAGTCAGTATAAGCTACCTCATCCGGTAACCCTTGAATTTGTATTCTCATCAGGTTGAACCGCCTGATGTAAGAACGAAGCCCCTCCTTCTCGCCCTGCTGAATTGTTCCCAAATCAAGGGTCGTTTTCTTCGCAGGGATGTTCATAGCGAAGTTGGAGGCAAATAAGTAAGCAAGCGTCCTGAAGCTGTTTACACAACCAGTCGGCAGGTTGCCGAACCATTGCTGTGCAATTCCCTTGAGAGTCGCTGGGAAACACTTGCACCAAGTGGGATCATCCAACCCTTGAAGGTACATCAGGTTGGTGAATGCCATCAGATGGTCTTCTGGGTTAGTAGTGCCGTCATAGGCGCCTACTAGAACATTTTTTACTTTGGCCGGCTGAGCGGCTTCAGTAATTTCCTTGGAGAAGGCCGACGGCTGCTCACCAAGTCTAAGCAGCCGTAGCTGCCAGTCCATAGGTTGGACGTTTTTTGCTGCAGGTCCACCAAATGGAGGTGGCTGCATAAAATACTGTTGTTGCGGCACAAATGGTAAGTTTGGTACCGCCTGGGCACTATGAAAGCCGGACTGACGGGAGGTGCCGCCTGACTGACTCTCATGGTACGACTGAGTATGCCTCATCGAGGCATTTCGCAAACTGTCCTGAAAATTTGAAGTAGAAGCCGACTCTGATAATCGGTCACTCTTCTTCTGCTCTAGCAGGTGCCGAGCATCTGTGAACGTTTGCTTTGACCCGTCCGCCTGAATATGACGAACCGGTTTCCTATTTCCCGTAGGATAACGGAGTTTTGTGAAATCAAGAGCAGACGGCTCCCGCTTCTTAGATTTAGGATGGGGAGTCGCCTCTCGCCCTTGAACTGGCTTCCTCTTCAGTGAAGTGGAAGGTTTTTTGGCCGACTGCTCTTTGACTGAAGCAGGCGGTTTTTTGTTGATCAACTCTTGGATCTCTCCCTTGAAGCCCCTCATGAAGGTCATGAGTTCGTTCCTTGTGATGGGAGCAGACCCATCAGTCGGCTGTTGCCGAGCAAGCGATGCGCCTGCTGGCTCGCTTCCTGTTTGAAGATACTCCCGTTCCCTTATTTCAGTATGACGGGTACGGCGGGCCCTTAGGGTCCCGTCTGGAAATGTATGAGTTTCAACTTCGAATTCACTTTCGGTATCATGGTCCGACTGAACTTGAGGGTCGTCTAGGGGACGCCTCTCTTCTGGAGTCGGTACAGACTTGGATGCCATCTCTGAAGTACTCTCCCCACAGACGGCGCCAAATGTTTCGGGGTTTTCTGATGTCCTGCGGGAGAGTTACAATTCCGAGACTGGAACCGGACGCCTGTACCTGCAAAATAACGGAGACTCCTGAGAGCTCCGCCTCCAACGGTCAAGTTAGTACCTGATTAAGGTGTAATCAATACAGAAATTAAAGTAATCAGATCTCTCTAGGTGAGAGTGCTTAGTGTTGGTAATCTGCGTTGTTAGCGAGATTAGCCGGTCGTTAATAAGTCTGTTCTTCTCTGCTTGATCTCTTAATAATTCGGTCTTGATTAATGAGGATTAATCGAGTATTTATAGCCTCGGGAAGCGTGCAACTCTCTAGGTTTTAGGTAAACCTAGGGCTGATCGGGCCTCTAGACTGAATTGGGCCTTGATGGCCGGTTTTCCCATTTGGCATGGGCGGACACGTGGCGTGTCTTAAGTGGTCCATGGAGGACGTATCTGTGATTGACACGTGGCAAGCTCCTGTTGGCCTTTGTGAAGGACACGTGGCGGAACCTGGTTGGTCCACTTGTCAGATGGTGATTGGTGGATAAAAATCCCCTAATCACTTCTCTTCTCCATCACTTCCCAAAAAACAGTTCGAGGAGTATCGGAGGAGGCGGATGATGCTAATTTTGACAGTGCATCTGCCTGGTTGTTTTCTGACCTCGGCACTTGGATTAGGTGGAAATCCTCAAGGGAGCCGACTGCTTGTCGAACCGCCTGTAAATACTTGATCATGGCCGGATGGGTTGCTTCGTATTCGCCATTGTACTGACTCACTATCAATTGTGAATCAGAACAGGCGTCTATTTTTCTTGCCCCTGCCGCCTTACACATGCGGATCCCGGCTAGTAAAGCTTCATATTCTGCCTCATTGTTTGAAGCCTGAAAACTGAAGCGTAGGGCATACTCGAACCTGTCGCCCTCTGGAGATTGACATACGACGCCTGCTCCACAACCATTTGAAGTAGAGCTTCCGTCCACATATACCTTCCAGACTTGGTCTGGAACTTGAGAGTCAGGAGGACGAGTCATCTCTACAATAAAATCAGCAAAGGCTTGCCCCTTCACTGCTTTTCTAGGCTCGAAAGTAATTTCGAGGCTCTGTATTTCTATGGCCCATTTGATCATTCGTCCTGACGACTCCATGATGGTAAGGGGCCGCTTGATTGGTTGGTCGGTATACACGACGACTGCATGTGCCAAAAAGTAGGGCTTCAATTTTTTAACAGCCATGAAGAGTGCAAGACCAAATTTCTCCACTAGGGGATACCTCAACTCGGCATTTTTCAGTACGTGACTGACAAAGTAGACCGGGAGCTGACAGCCGTCCCTTTCAGCAAGAAGCACAGCGCTTAACGCATGATCAGAGACGGCCAGGTACATGTACAGATTTTCTTTGGGCAAAGGGCTGACCAGCCTCGGCAAGGAATGCAAGTGAACCTTTAATTTCTGGAAGGCGGCCTCAGCATCCGGCCCCCATTCGAACCTTGCCTTTTTCTTAATTGCCTGGAAAAAGTATAGGCATTTTTCGCCTGATCGGCTTAGGAATCTCCCCAAGGCCGCCAGACAACCTGTTAACTTCTGAACCTCTCGGACGGTACGAGGCGACTGCATGTCAATGACTGCCTGTACCTTCTCAGGGTTCGCCTCTATTCCTCTCTGATTGATAAGGAATCCGAGAAATTTCCCAGACTCAACTCCAAATACACATTTCTTGGGATTGAGCATGACATGGTGCCGCCTGAGTGTGGCGAAAGTTTCTCGGAGGTCCGTCAGATGATCTTTCTGAAGTTTAGTCTTGACAATCATATCATCAATATATGCCTCGACGTTTCTCCCAATCTGATCAAAGAACACTGTGTTTATCATTCGTTGGAAGGTAGCCGGGGCATTCTTAAGACCAAACGGCATAACCGTGTAACAGTACAATCCCTGATCAGTGACGAAGGCCGTCTTCTCCTGATCTTTCTTCCATAAAGGAATTTGATGGAAACCAGAATAAGCGTCCATAAAACTCATCAAGGCATGGCCGGCTGTTGAGTCGACCAGGTTATCAATTTTAGGCAGAGGGTAACTGTCTTTGGGGCACGCCTTGTTCAAGTCTGTGTAGTCTACACACATTCGCCAGGTGCCATTCGGCTTTTTAACAAGCACCACATTTGCAACCCAATCTGGGAAGTAACATTGCCGAATGAACCCTGCATCAAGTAATTTTTTGACTTCGGCGGCTGCCGCCTGACCTCTTTCTTCACCATGGTTCCGCTTCTTTTGCCGTACCGGCTTCTTTTTCGGATCCACAGCGAGTTTATGTACTGCCAGATCAGGACTAATGCCTGGCATTTCATGGACTTCAAATGCAAAGATGTCCTTGTATTCTTTCAAAAGATTGTGAAAGTCGTCACCAAGGTTTCTCAGAGCAGTCGTCCCAACTTTGACTGTTCGGTCAGGACGTGAGTCGTCTAATATCAGGTCCGCATGCTCACCAGCCGGCTGAGGGCGGAACTCATCCGACCGCTCCTCTGCCAATGATTGCTATTTTCTTGCTTTTCTTGCGGACTCTGTCTGGGACGCCTTTCTCTTTTTGTCGCCTGTTTTTTTGAACAGGCGTACTCTTCTTGACATTGTCAAGGTCTGTTTTTTCTCCACTTGACCCAGTGGCCATAACAGTGGGCTTGACATCCGAGAGATAGCATTCTCGGGCCATCCTCTGATCTCCTCTGAGGGAGCCGACTGTTCCATTATCCCTTTCAAACTTAAGCAGCATAAGTGACGGGATTATAACAGCCTTGGAATTATTCAGGGTTGGTCGACCCAGAATCATGTTGTAGGCCGAGAGTTCCTCTACTACTAGGAACCGGACTACCATGTGTCGTCCTTCCCCTTTTTCGCCCAGGCGAATGGGTAGATCTACTCGTCCCAGTGGGTGGACGACTCCTCCTCCAAATCCTATTAAAGGGTGGGAGGCCGGATGTATGCAGTCCGTCTGATATTTCAGTTTTGACAGACATTTGCTGCTGATGAGATCTGAGGAGCTCCCGGTATCTATGAGGATTCGGCCAACTCTCTGGTTGGCCACTTTACATTCAATAACGAGAGGGTCGTCATGCGGCCCCCTTATTCCTCCTAGATCCTCTTCAGTGATGACAATCTCAGGAAATGTATATTTGGACGGCCGTTCTTGGTGAACGGAATTTACATCTAACCGCCTTATATTATCTTTGTTGCCCCTAATAGTGGGGCCGCCTCCTGAGAAGCCGCCTGCAATGGTGTAGACGACTGCATCATCTGTATCGGAACTGTCGGCCTGTTGATTCTTTTTGGCCGACTGCTTTTTTGAGGAAGTGTTCCCCGTAGATTTCTTGACATAAGTGTCAAGATCACCTTGATCAGCCAAGCGGTCTAGGTACCGCATGAGACTGATGCAGTCATTGGTGTGATGACCAACGTCATCATGATAAGCACAGATTTTGTCTTGGTTCCGGTTGCTCGCAGAACCCTTCATGGGGAGCGGCTTCTCAATTGAGAACCGTCCCTTTATTTCTTTTACGATAAACTGGTTATCCTTGTTAAACACATACTTTGGGGAGTATGGTTTGAATTCTTTTTTCTTTTTCTGGGCCGGCTGTTTAGAGGAGTCAGCCGCCCAGACCTCTTTTCTTTTCTCATCTTTGTTGGACGTCTGTTTCTGTCGGCCCTCTCTTTTGTCGAACCTCTTCCCGTCCGACTGTTTTATCGTACACAGATCAGTCGCCTGTATATAGGCTTCTGCTTCAATCAAGGCCTCTTGAAGAGTCGCCACCCTTTTTCAAACTAAATCAAATTTGAAGGTAGACCCGTCTTTGAGACCTCTAAAAAAGTCAGTATAAGCTACCTCATCCGGTAACCCTTGAATCTGTATTCTCATCAGGTTGAACCGCCTGATGTAAGAACGAAGCCCCTCCTTCTCGCCCTGCTGAATTGTTCCCAAATCAAGGGTCGCTTTCTTCGCAGGGATGTTCATAGCGAAGTTGGAGGCAAATAAGTAAGCAAGCGTCCAGAAGCTGTTTACACAACCAGTCGGCAGGTTGCCGAACCATTGCTGTGCAATTCCCTTGAGAGTCGCTGGGAAACACTTGCACCAAGTGGGATCATCCAACCCTTGAAGGTACATCAGGTTGGTGAATGCCATCAGATGGTCTTCTGGGTTAGTAGTGCCGTCATAGGCGCCTACTAGAACATTTTTTACTTTGGCCGGCTGAGCGGCTTCAGTAATTTCCTTGGAGAAGGCCGACGGCTGCTCACCAAGTCTAAGCAGCCGTAGCTGCCAGTCCATAGGTTGGACGTTTTTTGCTGCAGGTCCACCAAATGGAGGTGGCTGCATAAAATACTGTTGTTGCGGCACAAATGGTAAGTTTGGTACCGCCTGGGCACTATGAAAGCCGGACTGACGGGAGGTGCCGCCTGACTGACTCTCATGGTACGACTGAGTATGCCTCATCGAGGCATTTCGCAAACTGTCCTGAAAATTTGAAGTAGAAGCCGACTCTGATAATCGGTCACTCTTCTTCTGCTCTAGCAGGTGCCGAGCATCTGTGAACGTTTGCTTTGACCCGTCCGCCTGAATATGACGAACCGGTTTCCTATTTCCCGTAGGATAACGGAGTTTTGTGAAATCAAGAGCAGGTGGCTCCCGCTTCTTGGATTTAGGATGGGGAGTCGCCTCTCGCCCTTGAACTGGCTTCCTCTTCAGTGAAGTGGAAGGTTTCTTGGCCGACTGCTCTTTGACTGAAGCAGGCGGTTTTTTGTTGATCAACTCTTGGATCTCTCCCTTGAAGTCCCTCATGAAGGTCATGAGTTCGTTCCTTGTGATGGGAGCAGACCCATCAGTCGGTTGTTGCCGAGCAAGCGGTGCGCCTGCTGGCTCGCTTCCTGTTTGAAGATGCTCCCGTTCCCTCCTTTCGGTATGACGGGTACGTTGGGCCCTTAGGGTCCCGTCTGGAGCTGTATGAGTTTCAACTTCAAATTCACTTTCGGTATCATGGTCCGACTGAACTTGAGGGTCGTCTAGGGGACGCCTCTCTTCTGGAGTCGGTACAGACTTGGATGCCATCTCTGAAGTACTCTCCCCACAGACGGCGCCAAATGTTTCGGGGTTTTCTGATGTCCTGCGGGAGAGTTACAATTCCGAGACTGGAACCGGACGCCTGTACCTGCAAAATAACGGAGACTCCTGAGAGCTCCACCTCCAACGGTCAAGTTAGTACCTGATTAAGGAGTAATTAATACGGAAATTAAAGTAATAAGATCTCTCTAGGTGAGAGTGCTTAGTGTTGGTAATCTGCGTCGTTAGCGAGATTAGCCGGTTGTCGATGTTCCGTAATAACTCTGTTCTTCTCTGCTTGAGTTCTTTTGATTTGTTCAATTCTCCGATTACCTAACTAATGAGGATTAATTAAGTATTTATAGCCTTGAGAAGCGTGCAACTCTCTAGGTTTAAGGTAAACCTAGGGCTGATCGGGCCTCTAGACTGGATTGGGCCTTGATGGCCGGTTTTCCCATTTGGCATGGGTGGACACGTGGCGTGTCTTAATTGGTCCGTAGAGGACGTATCTGTGATTGACACGTGGCAGACTCCCGTTGGCCTTCGTGAAGGACACGTGGCGGAACCTGGTTGGTCCACTTGTCTGACGGTGATTGGTGGATAAAAATCCCCTAATCAACAAGCTTCATAAGGTCGTACTTGCCCCATGCTTATACAGGCGGTATCATGCCCACAGGCAGCCTCTCAGTCAGCCGGCAAGCCTTTCAATCAGCCGGCATGTTGGCATAACAAGCTATATACAGGCGGCCTCAATGAGCGCCCGTGCGTGCGAGCAGGGGTTGCTAAATTCAGTCGTCCTCAGGCTCCGTTGTAAGCATACCATACAGGCGGTCAAGTACCTCAGGCGTCGTGAGGCCGACCATCCAGTACAGGAGGCGTCATAAGGCCGACTGTCAAATGCCTCAGGCGTAATAAGGCCGACTGTCTAGTACAGGAGGCGTCATACGGCCGAGTGTCAAGTGCTATAAGTGTTATATGACCAACTGTCAAGGGTCAGCCGGCAAGCTTGTTAGCTATACATGCAATCATATCATTATTATGATTAATCATTATTATGATTAAAAAAAAAGTGTGCAATTGCAAAGCAGGCCGCCTAACTTCCATATTATATACATTTTAATTCAATAGTGGAACCACTGTGTATATTTATACTCATTTCATGAGTAGTGCATGGCTTCCATGCATTCTTTAGTTGCTACGTCGAGTATACACAAGCGGCAAAGATGTAATAAGCTCAATTTGGGTATCCAACCACGCAAGCATAATTTTATAAATCATGCATGCGGCTGGCAAAGAGGTGGCAATCATAAGAGCACCCACCAGCGTCACTCCCGCATATGCCGTATGAGGCTTGATTGTTGTAAGGAAACCGCCGTATGTATGAAGGGAAGCCACACCATCCAAAAGCCGGTTGTTAAGCCTTATTGAGCAGCCAGCAAGCACCTCTCATAGACAAACGGCATTACGCCGCACGAGGAAGGAATGCTTGCAGCACACACGGCCAGCTCGGTCGAATGTATGCATAAGGTCACTCCATCAAGCAACAGAAACCTATAATCAACTAGCTTCCAGCCAGCTATAACCTCGCACCCGGCATGATTTGTCCGGCTGTAGGTGCAGCAAGCTAAGCCGATTGTGAGTATGAGCAACGTGCCACAAGCTCAACTCTATCCTTGCCCAGTGCTCCTTGAATTGGCTCACACAAGCGGCACGATGTTAAGGTGGTTGTGATACTTGTGTAAGAGTGCCGGTTGTTGCTGCCTGCCATTTGATATCTTGCGTATAACCGGCTGGGTGCTTGCAAATAAAAGCACGCATTGATTTCCCATAAATGGCAATGTCGATATTTCATGCGGCAATCATAATACAAAAAAAATAATAATAATAAAAAATAAAAAAAATATTTTGAAAATTGCAAGAGTTAGGCCGCCTAACTCCCACTATGTACATAAATTATACAATGTTGGAACCCCATGTACACATTTATACGCATTACATGAGTAATGCATGGCAGCCATGCATGAACAACCCCATGTAACACACCCCGCATGAAGAGGCATGACTGAGTGTTAAAGAGTTGTTGCTACGCTATGCTCTTATCAATAGGGTCAAGCGGGGGCTAGCATGAGAAAACACCAAGCAAGTAGCCAGCACTAAGCACTACCCCGGCTGTGCATATCGGCCATGAGTGGATTTTTGAGCTCTTAATAGCAAAGGGGTCAGGCGCATTCTTCACGCATGAGCTGTGCCATCTAAACCCAGCTGATTATTATGAGCAAAGCGAATTCACCCCCGGTTGTATGTACTTGCTTAGAAGTCTGGTTGGGACTCATACGAATGGGCATCATCAAAACTTGAGTAATTTGATGCACCTAACAAGCTAAGCATACAAACGGTTCAAGGCATCGCAAACGGCTGTGTATGCAGCTCTTGATCATGTTACGCTGCTGCCATGAGATTTCGATAGTGTCAGCCGGCATTTGATTGAAATTAGCATGATCATGCGGAAGCCCAAGCATGCTTGCAACATGCTTGTTGTTCCATGCACACGCAAGCGGCAAATTGCTCAATTCGAGCCAGGCAGCCAGCCACCTCCTCCGGGTGCGTGTATATGGGTTAAGCAGCATGAGTATCTCGGTTTTTTACCGGCTGTTAAGCCATATTGAGCAGCCAGCAGATCCCTCCTCGCATACACAACCCGCACTTAGTGGCATGAGTAAGGTTCAGCCCAACAGCGAGCTTGTGATACATCCGGCTGCAACATCATAGTCGGCTGTGCTTATGTGAGCTTTTGTGAGTTTGCTAGCATGAGGAGCTTCTTGAATGCCGGATGGGCAAGCCAGTTCACATTGTGAAGAGCAGCCGGCATTATTGTGGTTATCATAGAAGAGGTCTCAAAGACCCGGCTGTGAGTGTAGGCAATGTGACGCTCCTAACAGGGCAAGCGCCTGGCCAGCTTCACCTAGGCAAGCGGCACTACCACGCATGGGTTAGCCGGCTGTGCTACTTGTAGAAAAGACCGCCTGTATGCCCAGCAACAAGAACTCGGTTGTGTGAATGCATGCTTCGAATACCACCAGCAAACTCACAAGTGGATGTGAAGGGCAGCATATACAAGCGGCACCATCACAACCACCACGCATCCGTCATAATTGACGGCTGTGTATATACGAATGAAGACGAGCTAAATTACATATTACCTCGAACGCATGCAGTGGCCCTATAAAGAGCCACCCTTTTTGAGTTTATAGACTCAGCCGGCGCTTACAAGAATGTAATGCAAGGCCGTAGCCATCCAGCAGCTGACCAGGCGACAATAAGCCAGGCAGCTAGCCTCCACCTCCGGCTGTGTATGAAAACGGTTGTGGGTGTGAGTGTCGAACGATTAAGCCCGGCTGTGTACAAAACCAAAACCACTCGTCATGATCAATCCGAGTGTCGAATTGATCAATCCGGTTGTAGGTACGCTCAAGCTAAGCCGGTTGTGAGTGCTTGAGCAAAATAATGCTCCTAGCAAGCTAAGTGTCTGGCGAACTCTAACCATACAAGCGGCACCAAAGCAAGCCCGGCTGTGGGTGTTGGATTCAAAGGCCAAGACCAGCTGTGGGTGTTTTTTCAAAGCAGCCATGATTAACATTAGCCGGCTGTGTGTAGGCCAAGTGGCCACGAAGGAGCAAACAGGTTGTATTTGCATGAGCAATGTCTTATTATAATTCTCAACAAGTTCGTGAGTAAACCAGTGTTAGCATATATTTGCATATGCATAAAAAGCTCCAAGGTTCAAGTGGCATTCTCAACCCATGCGTGAATTAGCATGATCATGCATAATGGCTTCTTGATAATAATAATGATTAATCAAATCATTATTTATATAGTGGCTTGATTAGAATAAATCAAATCATTATATTGATTATATAATGGTTAGAATAAAATAATGATTTATCAAATCATTGTTATTGATTGATATAATGGTTTGATTATAATAATGATTTATCAACATCATTAAATAAAAATAAATATAAAAATAAAAAAAAAAACCGTCTGGGGTATCATCAAGTAGATGAGCCTTGAAATCTCCGGATGAAAGGTGCATGTATGCATTACGATATTAACGCCGGTAATGGGTACATCCTTGCTAAACCTCTTGTATGTATGAAGCCTGAGCAATAAGCTTACCGGTTGGGTGACACTCCTGTCACACCATGGAAACCGGCTGAGGGTACAAAGATTAATGAACAGGCGACCCCTCATGTTATTATTACAAGTCTTTGAAGCTGGAACTTGAAACAGTCGGTCTCATCATAAGGCGGCCTCCGAGTAAAACATCGCTTCGAAGCAAATAGATTGGCCGTATATATAAGGGTCAATGTAACCTTATGAGGTGCCATGGGAAATGGCAATGGCCGAGTGTGGGGCTGGACACTCCTTTGCGTTGGTAGGGTTTGAAGGCTTGCCTCCTGTGAAGCCCTGCCTTCTGTATGCATCTTGCCTCCAGTGAAGCCCTGCCTTCTGTATGCATCTTGCATCCTGTATAAGTGTTCTCTTATATGGGTTGCCAGCACAAGTATTCACCAAGCCGAACCAAGGAAGGGTTGGATGAAGGTCGCTTGAGTCTCACCTTTCCAACCGCATGTGGTCGGACGCTACAGCGGCATGAGCATACTTTAATAAAATCGGTTGTTTATATGGGTGGAAGTCTAGCTACTCAAATTAACCGCCTGGGGTATCATCAAGTAAGACTTCAGAATAATGCCTGGGTACCTCAACAAATTCTTGTTCTTTTTCCGAGTGTATGTTGCTTGGAGCCTTGCTGCATGTATATGGGTTGACAGCCCCCTAGCACTTGAATTTGAAACTACCCCAAGCGGCATGATAGAAAGACTGCCTGATGTAGCCCCCGACACTAAGTATTGTCTAAGGCAGGAGGCATCTCAATGGAGAGCCGTCTGTATGATCTGAGAGCAAATTCGTTTCTTGAGCTCCGATGCACGTCGCCTCATGGCCGCCTGTCACCCTTTGAAAGGCTTGTTATCATGAGTTAGCAGGAGGCCTTTCAATGTCGTCGAGCATATTGGCATCCTCCATCAGAAGTCTCCCTTAAAGGCAACATACCGATCGGAAGAGGTCTAAAAAGTATGTTGAGCAGGCTTAAGTAGAACCACCGCCTGTGCAATGCGCAGGCCGCAAAAATTAAAATAATCCGTCTGCTCCAACAGGTGTCCAGCGACGCCCATACGGGTGAATTCGTCGCAGAGAACACCTCCCTTCCGGGTGGAACATTATTCTAGCGATCAAGCGAAGGCCAATGGCCGAATGATCCTATTGAAGCCAATGGCTGGAGTGATCAAGCAAATTCCAACGGCCGGATGATCCAAAAATAAAACAATACGTCTGCTCCAGCAGGCGTCCGACGACGCCCATTCGGGTGAATTCGTCGCAGAGAACATCTCCCTTCCGGGTGGTACATTGTTCTAGCGGTCATAACTCAAACAGCTTTAACCGGCTAAAGTTAAAGATAACTCACGGCTGTTTGAATGATCCATTGTAACCAAGATACAACCGGTTCTTCGCTGCAAGACAGTACAACAGGCACATGAAATCTTGGTCATGCCATAACCAGCGTTGCTCAAAGCACCCCAAACGGTTATGCACTCGAATGATCAAACAATGGCCAATGGCCTAAATGATCAAATAAAGGCCTACAGCCAGATAAATTTCGTGCAAACCCCCACTTGATGGTCGACAGTCCGCCTAGGCTGGGGCTATCAACATAGTGGGGCTAAAAGCAATAATCGTCGACATTTGTCTAGTTCAGCAGCAATTATTATTATGATTTTATTAACTCGGAATATGTCATACCATTCAAGGTATCAAATTTTCCAAGTAAATCAAATTTCTCCCCAATTGAACTAGACAAATGCCGACCAAAGAGGCTCAAGCGGTCTCGTTTTCGAAAGAAGCAATCCCTCTTAAAAGTGAGATTACTCCTTCCGAGGGGCTAATGTTTGGGGGTAAAAAATACTCCTAAAAGCGGACCACTATTAACGCGACATGTGTCCCAATAGCTTGCTGACACGTGTCACCAAAGCCCTAGAAGGGGATTGATCTCCTTCTCTATAAATAGAGGAACCATCCTCATTTATAAAAACAACATATATTGTATACACATCCAATACACTCAAACACATCCAATACACTTAAAAATAGTGTTTGGACAGTTATATCTATCCTCAGAATTTTTTATTTACTTATTGACCCATATTAATGTTAAATGTCTATTTTTTAAGAACTTTTTATTACCTCTAAAATGTTTATTTAATTATTAACCCTCATTAATTAATTTTTTATTTTTTTATTTTTTTTTTTACTTTTAAGAATAGTCTGTGAACATTAATAAATGCTACCAATAGCTAAAGTTGTAACACAAGATCAAACTAAAAGAGCTCCCCATATATGGCTGACTATAGCACGCAAATCTCGCGGGTTAGCCACCCTAGTAAGATTAAAACTTCCCAAAATGAACATTCATACAATTAGTAAACAACAAAGAAAGTACTCGTATAAGTTAGAATAAAAGGTGAAAAAGTTTGTGTATGTTATGGAAGAATCCTAGAAGCTACAAATGCTTACACTACATACATAATTAATCAGTAATGGAATTGTGTTTGTTATGGAAGAATCTGAGTAGTTAATTAGCTTAAAATACTCCATTAGATTTCAATCGTCGTTAATTGCAGCGTTTAGCCCATATAAAGGCCGTGGCTGCGACTTTATTTTCATGTTTAGTGATAATATGATCTGTTGACTTGTTTCAAACTACTATTACGAAGGTTATTACACTTTATTAAAGCTAAAGCATACATATTATTATACCCTGTAAAGTTTGTACTATATTATTAGTGTAACAAGAATTATACCTTTTTTTAGTACTATATAAGTTATAAACATAAACTGCTTTCCCCATCAATCTCATTACAACTGCAACAGCAAGAAAAATACTCAAACATTGTATTATTCCTTGTAAATTAAACACACAAGCAAGTTTAGTACCACCAATTTTCATAAAATGTTCAAGCTAACGTCCTCCCACAATGAAGAAGATCTCGTAGCCCGCCGATGCGAGTGGGTAAACGGGCCGGTAATTGTTGGGGCCGGGCCATCAGGTTTAGCCGTAGGGGCGTGTCTAAAAGAGCAAGGGGTGCCCTTTGTAGTCCTAGATAGAGCTAATTGCATTGCTTCTCTTTGGCAAAAACGTACATATGATAGGGTCAAACTACACCTTCCTAAGAATTTTTGTCAATTGCCCAAAATGCCCTTTCCTGAGTCTTATCCAGAGTACCCTACCAAGAGCCAGTTTATTACCTACCTTGAGTCCTACGCAAAGCACTTCGGAATCGAGCCCGAATTCAACACGAGCGTTCAGTCTGCCAGGTATGAAAACGCGTTTGGGCTTTGGCGGGTCAAGACTACGGGCCATGCTGAGGGCCCAGATGGGCCCGAGGTTGAGTACTTGTGCCGGTGGCTCGTGGTGGCCACCGGAGAAAATGCTGAGTGTGTGGTCCCTGATATTGACGGGCTAGCCCACTTTGGCGGGAAGGTGATCCACTCGAGCGAGTACAAGACAGGCGAATCGTTCCGTGGCCAAAAGGTACTAGTGGTCGGGTGCGGGAACTCGGGCATGGAGGTCTCCCTAGACCTCGCAAACCATAATGCACAACCTTCTATGGTGTGCCGTAACTCGGTAAGTGAAAGCTAACTTTTCGACCACCATATATGTTCCATATTACTAATAGCATAAACAATTCGGTGTAAAAGCTAACTTTACACTACAAAAGTACCATGATAATAAAAGTAACTAAAGATGCATATAAATTATAAATAAGTACTCTATAAAGTATAATACTTCCTCCACCAAAAAATTGCAATACTTTTTTATTAAAAATGTGAGAATTTTTTAGATAAGTGTTTAAATTTTTTTTAAGTGGTATGTCAATTTTTAGTTAAATATATCGCCTTCTGACTTTAAACTCCTTATTTTACATATTTTTCTAATAAATTGTACACATTTTATCGTATCAGGTTCATATCCTTCCTAGAGAAATTATGAGAAAATCGACATTCGAGCTTGCAATGTTTCTAATGAGATGGATTCCTCTTTGGTTGGTAGACAAAATATTGATATTTTTCGCCTGGCTTATACTTGGTAACGTGGAGAAGTACGGGCTCAAAAGGCCTAAAACTGGACCACTTGAACTAAAGAACGAGCATGGAAAGAGCCCTGTGTTAGACATAGGTGCCTTGGCTAAAATTCGATCTGGGGACATCAAAGTTGTGCCTGGAATCAAGAGTTTCTACGCAAACAGCGTCGAGCTCGTTAATGGTGTGGCAATGGAGGTTGATTCAGTCATTCTAGCTACAGGGTATCATAGCAATGTTCCTTCTTGGCTTCAGGTTAGTTAGACGTTATATTTTATCCATTCTCTTTCAGCTGACCTATTTTGAGTTTACATCATCTATACACTCTCCTTTAACCATTAGTTGTAATTTATACATCAGAAGATGTCCATAAATAATATGCCTGTACTCCAAACATACAAATAATTCGGTCTATCATAATTCAGATAACTTTTTTACCTTTCAATTATAAATTCTCTTGCACATCCATAGATTTCCGTGTTATTAAATGCTTTTTAACAGTTCCCATATACATAGTAAAATACACATATATAACCAAAATATCATTACTTATATATAATATTCCCATACTTTCAAGAGTATTATGTAATCCCTCCATTCTATCTCCTAAGTATCTTAAATTAAATAGGTACATCATTTAGGTAAGGAGAGAGTATTAATTACTTCACCATAATTTTTTTAGTTTTTTTCTTCTTTGAGTTGTGAAAAGATAATCGATTAATTTACTAAACAAAGTTCCTAATAATTTGGATAACAGGATGGTGAATTCTTTAATAAGAATGGAATGCCAAAATCTCCATTTCCAAATGCATGGAAAGGAAAGAGTGGACTTTATGCAGTTGGATTTACAAGGAGAGGGCTTGCTGGTGCTTCTTTGGATGCCGTAAAAATTGCAGAAGATATATGCAGAGTTTGGAAAAAAGAAACTAAGCAAAAGAAACTAAATGCACCTCGATTTAGGAGGTGTTTCACTACATGATTTTAATGTATAATGAGTATGGAATTACATGCATTATATTTTTTTTTTTTTTTATAAAAGGTTTAAGAAAATAACATATTTAATAGAAAAGCATAGTAAATGTTGAGCCGCATCTGCCGAAATTTGGTGATCTTGGTGAACCCATTGTTTATCCGGCTTGTGAATACTGCATTGTTGAAAGGATTCCCCTAATAGCTTATTTAATGACCCAAATGTAATTGATGTCAGCATGACCATCAACCCTAAGAAGACTAACTAAATTGTTGTTGATTGAAAATCCGAATCCAAAGCCTAATGTAATGCGTACAGACAAGGTAAGGCTTCATAATCCTGAATAATAAAAAGGCCTTTTCCTACGCCTTGGGATGTTCTCTTGCTTTTGGTGCGCTTTGCTTAGGGTTTTGAAAATGGTTTTGAAAAGAGTCGTCACTGTAAATTTTTTATTATGAGTATCACGGAAATCTCAATATTGACTCCATTTTCAAATTAGAGCTTGTAATGGTCTTTGAAACCAAGAGAAGAGCCTTTTCGATGGCTTGTTGTGTTATGCAAAGTCCAAGAATTGTCTGCATATTAAGCCCTTTTTCGTAATGCTTTGAGGTGAACTTTGATTTAGTAATTATGGAGCTTTGAATGTGACCCTTTTAAATTAAGTCCAAAATCATGCAAATTGGGTACAAAAATAAAGATTGTTGAAGATGAGAGGGAGAGATGCCTAGCTAATGTTAGGATTACAGTGATTTCTATGGAAGAAAACACTTAAAATATGTGTGGGTACAAAACCTAAAGTGAATGATTACAAGACAAATTGTAAAAAATCAAATACAACACAATCTAAGAAATTACAGAAATTCACAAAGATAACACTAGTGTAAAGATGATCAAACTTGTCTTTCCTCCAAGCCGACAACGACCAACATGAACATGAGAATAATGATGTCCCGTAAGACTTGAACCTTGATACACTGTCAAAGGCGTGTATACACTTTCCTAAAGAGGTTTATTTCCCCCACACGGTGCTTGGGTTTAACCGGAAATCCTCTTTGAGATACAATTGACAGCAAATTTCGTTCTTAGCACTAGAATCGAAAATACAATGAACAATTCACAAATTTGGCTAAATTTCTTGAATTTTGCAAGATTTTTCAAAGAAAGTTGTGGAGAATACTTAGGGAGAGAAAGATTATGAATGTTCTGTACTTTTCTGATCTCTCGCAAAAGATCTCTTTAATAAGAAAAATAACCGTCAGCAAAAACTGCAGAATTGGGAAGCAGCGCGGGCGCGCCTCCCAAAATCCTGCGAATGCTAGCTTCAAGTTAGAGAGGGGCGCGGTTTTATCGCGGCTTGCAGCGCGGGTGCGCCACCCACATTCTTCCAAAATGCTGATTTTGATCCAGAATGGTGCGCGCTTTTAGGCGTGCTTTCATCGCGGTCGCGCCTACCTTGCGCAAGCGCGGTTAACATGGGCGTGAGCGCGCACCATACAACTAATGACGGAAAGCGTACTTAGACACACATTAAGACTATATTAATGACAGAATTAAAGACGTTTAGTTTAAATAACCATCTGCGAGTGCAATTAGGCGCATAGATGCTATTTATTTGGGATGTATGTAGGAAGGCTAACTGGTAAATTCACATAATTTTTGTAATTTTTTATCGTTACAGTAGTATTTTTAATGTACTATTATATATGTATTTTGTATTACTATAGTATATTAAGGCATAAACTATATCAATCCCATTGATCTTGCCACCAATCAAGGGATTGATATCAATCAGCATTTCTTATTTTATTCTCTCCTAATTTCCTGTACATATCTTTTGTTAGTTTCCTTTCTTAGCTTCCCTCAATGTATATATTTTAGTTTGTATAACTCTATTCGATGCAAGTGAATTTATTCTATTATAGAGTATAGGTAGTACTATTTATAGCCATTATACCTAACACTGGTACAATATCTGAAGATAATTTATATACTTATTTGTACCACCAGAAAAACATTTTTCACCACTCTTTTGTCTTATTCATGCTCTTTACTTACCATGTAAATAGCAGCTATGCGCCAATACTTAACCACCAATTGTTGCTGAAGATGTAAAAACAACTCTCAAGTTTAGTTGCACATGACTGACGTGCACAACTCTCAAAGTTGTGTCGGATGTTGCGCTCTCCATAAATTCCGAATCATTTTGATATTCAAAATAAAATCTTTATATAATTGGCTGCACAACACTTGAACTAGCACTAGACTACCAAGTGAAACTTCTAAAGCTATGGTTGCCAAGCAGGACTTTTAATGTTGTGTGTGCCTGACACTTTATTAAGGGGCTTAGCTTGTTTAGTTCACCTTAGTTTTTCTTATCTAATCTAATTGGATCTGATTTGATCTAATATGATCTTAATTGATATGATTTGGTCTGATTTAATTTGATTTGATTATCTACTTAATTTGACCAAACTATAGTATGTGCTTTATACTGATAATCGGCTTATAATCATCTTGAGCAACAGAAGAGGTCAGGCTAAACTTAATAAGAGATTTTAAAAGATAAAGTTCCTATCCCAAAATCTGTTTGGCATCATTATGGTTATCTGTTTTTTGATTTTTTATTTTTCAAAATTGTATGATATATGTCATATAATGAATTTAAATCTGATAATTTTGAAAACTAACAATAGAAAGTGGAAACAACTTTTTAATTTCTTGTTTCATGTTTTTGGTATTTTATTTGTTTTTTTTTAAAACAAAAAACTAAAAAAAAAAAAAAAAAAAAAGTCAAACAAGCCCTTAGTAACTTATCGAATAACTAAGCACAGTTGCTCTAAAAATATAATGATTCTTAGGAGTTATTCGACAATTTACTTGGGAGTTATTCGACAATTTACTTAGGAGTTATTTGACATTGTTTTTCTTATGAGTTATTTAGTAAGGGTTTACAAAGGGCTTGTTATTCAACAACTTACTAAGCCCTTAGTTAATGATGCTAAAAACTAATTTAAGAATAACATATGTTAAAACATGAATTATGTATTGTTTAATACCTCAAAGATTATAAGGGCAAAATTCAAAGAACATCGGCGATCACATACAAGATTAACAAAAAGAACAAAGATTTAGAAAAACGTACATTAGGGATAAAACATAAGAACATAAGAGATATACAAAAAAAAACAACGATTACCTTAGTAAACAACGATCAACTATAAAAAATAAATACAAAATTTCATCCAAAATTACCTTCTCCTAAACTCCTTTAGTTAAGAAATCCTCAAATTTACCTTCATCATTCTCAGTCACTCTATTCAGAAAACAACTAAGGATTAAAATCATGACGAAACTCTAAATGCACAGTGTGTGATCGTTTCGAACTCTGGAATTTCTCTCTTTAAAAAATTCAAATAGTTGAATATATGGAGAAGTATACAAATATCTAAATTGAGATCCTATTAAAATGAGAGATAATTATGAAACTCCTTCAATTACGGAACAAA
Organism: Chenopodium quinoa; assembly: GCF_001683475.1. Classification (NCBI taxonomy): domain Eukaryota; kingdom Viridiplantae; phylum Streptophyta; class Magnoliopsida; order Caryophyllales; family Amaranthaceae; genus Chenopodium; species Chenopodium quinoa. The sequence continues at coordinate 1,755,624 of NW_018743327.1, forward strand.
AAATTCAGAGTAAAGATTGAAAAACTAGATGTTTTTTTTTATTAAAATATTGAAAGGCTGGATTGGTAATTTACATCCTCCTCTACCTTAAAATTTGTGAAACGCTAAACATCGTCCGCAATTTACCATATAAAGCCCACAAATATGTTATGATTTGACCATTATGCCCTTTTGCTAAAATTGAGATAATCTCGGTGTAAAAAATGTGGAGCCGTATTGGCTCGTCGGGGGAGACCGGATGGCAGGCCGGAGATGCGGGGGACGCCGGAGGTACGTCGTCGTCGACGGAAAACGAGGTAAGTGACCGCTAAAATTCACGGTTTACCGTCGTAGTGGCTACGGCGCCTAGGGTGGACGCCCAAACCGTAGCCTGGACGTCCAAGCCGGACGCCAGAACCACCAGAGTGGCGTCCAAGCTAGACGCCCAGACCACCAGAGTGGCGTCCAGCCCAGACGCCCAGACCACCAGACTGGCGTCCTGGGCAGACGCCACTCCACTGGGTGAGGCGGCCCTGCCAGGCGCCAGTCCAGTGGGTGTGGCAGCCCTGGCAGACGCCACCTTTAATAATTAATTTTTATTTTTTCCTTTTTGATTTTGTTGTTGTTTTTTATTTAATTTTTTTGTGAAAATAAAAAATCGAAAATGATTTTTTAAAAAAATTCGAAATGGGTTTTTTGTAAATTAAATTTGAAAATTCGAAATAGGTTTTTTTAAAATTAAATTTGAAAATTCGAAATGGTATATTTTTAAATTTAGTTTGAAAATTCGAATTGGGTTTTTATAAAAATTAAGTTTGATTATATATAATTATGTTTTTTTTTGTGTTAATTATGTGGAAATATAGAAATTAAATGTATTATCCGTTAAATGTATTTATTGTAATATATAATTGATGCAGGAATATGGTGGAGACGGAAATGATTACAGTGAGATATTTGGACATGATGGTCCATTCGAAGAAGCTCAACAGGCGATTGATTGGGCAAAACAGGTTGCAATTGCAGCTGGATTTTGCTTGGTAGTAGCAACTCATAAATCTCAACGGGATGGTAGAATGGATCGCATTTTGAGATGTGACCGTTATCGCAAAAGAGAAGAAAGAGATTTTCGTACAGCCACTCGGTTTGACACAAAGCGGAAAGGTTGTGGGTGTGAGTTCAGAGTAAAGGTTCGACAACTACGGAGTCGTGACGGTTGGGAAGTGATAGGTTACTCTAAATGGGGGTATCACAACCATGAGATGATAGTATATGAAGAGGGTCATCGACAACTGAGCGGCTTAAGTCCTGCTGCGAAACTAGTTGTGAAAGAAATGAGTGATGCTCAAGTGAAGCCTGCTAAAATATTAGCATCTGTGTTAGAGAAATTTCCAGAAGACCATCCAAACCGAAGACACATCTACAACGTCAGACAGCAACTCAGGTTTGAACGGTCAGAGGGAAGGAACCCTATACAGCAGCTGCTACACCAGGCACAATCACGTGGTTACCTGTTCTGGTTTGATTCTGATGAAGATACAGCGGAGGTGACTCATCTTTTTCTTGTGCATCCTGATTGTGCTGATATGATCAAGTCTTGGCCATTTGTGATTTTGATCGACTCAACGTACAAGACAAACAAGTACAAGTTCCCTCTGGTTGAGATGGTTGGGATGGCTCCAACGAACCAGAACTTTCTGATTGGTCATGCAATCATCAGGGATGAGACGGCTCCAAGTTATTATTGGGTTTTGGAGAAGCTGAGAAACTACATCGGGCCTAATGTTCATCCAGCAGCCATCGTCAGCGACTGTGAGGGAGGTCTCTTTGCCCCCATAGCAGAGCTGTTTCCCGAATCGAACCACTTATTGTGCACATGGCACATCAACAACTGCGTGAAAGTGAAAGCCTACAACCTTTTCAAGAAGAATTTGGAAATGGCAGAGAGATTGGTGAATGGTAAGTGGCGGAAGATCCTACAGGCTACCACAGAGGAAGCGTATGAGCGAGCATTGGCTAACTTCAGGGATTCGTACCAGTGGTGTCCGGCACTGGTGGACTATGTGATGCATCAATGGGTCCCTCATAGGGAAAAGTTTGTCAAATATTGGACAAACCAGGTACTTCATTTTGGGAACACTACAACATGTAGAGTTGAGAGCGCTCATAGAGCTACCAAGGACTGGATTGATTCATCGACCGCTGCTTTGGATACACTGTTCGCTAGACTGAACAAGTCAATTGAAACTCAGAAGAACGACATCAGGAACTCTCTAGAGGACTCCAGACGACGACATGGTACGATGTATAGCCATTTTATATTTAAGATTCTCCATGGTCGTGTGTCGCACTACTGCTTGGGGTTGATTCTCACTGAGCTGAACAGGGTGAGGGACTTGGCTGACGAAGTGTATACTCGGTGTGGGTGTACTATTTCAGTAACTCATGGATTACCTTGCGCATGCACCATTCATCGCGTTATTACAGAAGAAAGGGCGTCGTTACATGTTGATCAGGTCCATTCATTCTGGAGGACGCTTGTTATTGGTGAGCATGCAGACAATCAAACGGCCGACCGTGAACAGGAAGAGTTGGAGCAGTTCCGTTCGATGTACGACCGAGTGTCCTCCAGCCATCCTTCTATTATTCGTGACGCTACTCATGTGCTTCATGACATGTTCCACCCGTCTAACTTAGATTATGAGGAACCCGAAGGAGTTGACCGTCCTCGAGGTCGACAGCGGCGGAACAGGAGTGCGTTTGAGTATATCCGTGGTCTTGGTCGTGGTCGTTCTCGTGGTCGGACATCGTCATCTAGTCGTAGTCAATCTTCATCGTCTGTGAATATGCCCCTGAGAACTGGTACGTTTTGGTTGTTTTTATTGCACATAGTTTTAAAGTGTTACTCCTGTCTTCTTAACTGTCTATAATTAATTATTTGGTGAATAGGAAGAAACGATGTTGATCAGTTTCCGTACAAGGAAAGGATACCTGCGATCATCATGTCGTACGTGGAAGGGTGGAATGATGTAATCGGAGATGGTAACTGCGGATTCCGGGTCGTGGCTGATGTTTTTCAAATGGGCGAAGACAACTACGGTTTGGTGTGTGAGTTGATGTACAGCGAAATTGCCTCTAACCGAAATGTTTATCGTCATGTGTACCAGGATGACTTGGATGGCGCTCTCAGGCGTATCCGGTGGGGAGGTGGACCTTGCGGCGAAAATCATTATTTTGACGCGCCCCTAGATCTGTTTGCCGTTGCAAACATTTACAAATGCGCAGTCATGCATTTCGGCCTTGGAGTGCATAGTCAAGCTTATTATCCTTGTACCACGGTTCTCCCTTGGCGGTCGCGTGAGACTGTCACCACACCGGTCAGAGAGCTAGCTATTGCGTTTCTTGGGTCGTCATACAGACATTTCATCCGACTAGACATGTCAACCGATTTTCCGGTGCCACCGATTATACCTCGGTGGTACAACATTCGCACAGCGAGCGTAGAGGGTTGGGATGCGCTATGTAATGACCGGATCCACGAATGGAACACCCTAGCTGCATTTTAGTTTTTTCTTGTTTACATTCTTTATTTGTAATCTTATTTGTACGTTGCTCTTTTAATGAGAACATTAATATTTTATATTGTATTGCTTACTGCATTCTATATGTTGCATGGGTAAGTTGCGCGGATCCACGAACAGTTATATCAAAATTTAAAAACAGCACTGATAATATGTTTAAGTTGGAAGCTAAAAGAACAATCTAAAATGTTACAATTTTACAACATAATGTCCAACATAATGCTCTATAAATAAAATACAATAACCATCAGTAATCCCTCCTCGACGACGACTCCCACTGCGCAAGGGTCTGTTCCAGACTATCAACAACAGCTCTCCCTGTTGCACTCATGATGTCCTTCTCAAGAGAGAGTTTATGAACGTCTTGCATTATCTTTCCCATCTGTTTCGGGGTTTTCTGATGTCCTGCGGGAGAGTTACAATTCCGAGACTGGAACCGGACGCCTGTACCTGCAAAATAACGGAGACTCCTGAGAGCTCCGCCTCCAACGGTCAAGTTAGTACCTAATTAAGGAGTAATTAATACGGAAATTAAAGTAATAAGATCTCTCTAGGTGAGAGTGTTTAATGTAGGTAATCTGCTTTGTTAGCGAGATTAGCCGGTTATTAGTGTGTTCCGTAATGTTTCTGTTCTTCTCTGTTCTTCAAGTGAGATTAATTGCTTGATCCCCTTTAATGAGGATTAATTAAGTATTTATAGTCTTGAGAAGCGTGCCACTCTCTAGGTTTAGGGTAAACCTAGGGCTGACCGGGCCTCTAAACAGGATTGGGCCTTGTTGGCCGGTTTTCCCATTTGGCATGGGTGGACACGTGGCGTGTCTCAATTGGTCCGTAGAGGACGTATCTGTGATTGACACGTGGCAGGCTCCTATTGGCCTACGTGAAGGACACGTGGCGGAACCTGGTTGGTCCACTTGTCAGACGGTGATTGGTAGATAAAAATCCCCTAATCATTTTCCCCTCACAGGTGGCACGTGACTGGTCACGTGTCACCTGTGACAGGTGCCGCACGGTGACAGGCGACGGCCTGCTACAGGTGTCACCTTATAAATGGCCGAGAGATTTTCCCGCCCAAATTTTGAATTTGGAAGCGACCCTTCGCCTTCTCACTTTGCCTATATAAGGAAGTGCTGACTTCGGTCATTTTCACATTTGAGAACTTTGCGAGAACATTCGGACCCCTGAACTTGCTCTGACATTTCGGACCTTTTCTGCCTACCGCCTGTTCTGACAAGCCGACTGCACCGGATTTCCAGAACTTCATCAACCGTCACTCGTTCAGGTAACTTTGTTCTCTTACTCTTAATTTTTCTTTTTATTTTTGAAATGGCACCACGGAAGCACACGACACGACCTAAGTTAGTGATCAGCCGGTCACCGGGGACGGCTGAATCTAGGACTAGGAGTGCCGCCTGCCCTTTTCTGGACCCATCTTTGCCCTTTATACAAAGTCCGACTGTATCTGTGTCTATGCAGAACGTGATGGCCAGAACAAAAAAGACTGCTATGATCTCAAACTCGGACGGCTCCTCCCAAAGGGTGCTCATTAGTGAAACATCTGACCAGGCGCCAGATGTAGAAGTGAAACGAGGCGGCTGCCAAGCCGACAGTTCTGAGGGAGGGGTCAAGGTGGTCCCTTCCCATTTCACCGTTGATATGTCAAATTTTCCTCCTGCTCCTTCTAAGGGAGAGGAGGCGGGCCCCTCTGGGAGAAGGGAGGAGTCGTCCTCTTCGGACTCGTCAGAGGACGAGTCCGAGTCCAGCTCTTCTGGCCACGCTTCTCCAGGCTCAGAAGAAAGAAACAGCCGCCTACAAGAGGCGAGGCTTTCTCATGCAGTTGAGAAGGGGGACAATTGGGCGGAGCCGTCCGCCTCTTACAGAGAGGAAAACACCCCCTACTACTGCACGGTACCCCGGGGCCGGATCGCAACCATGCAAGACAAAGTGGAGAGCTTTATAGCTAACCACAGAATGGGCCCCGAATTTTTACTGTTCGTGCCAGATCCAGAAGACACTGTCGTCTGGCCGGCTGGTACCAGCTATGATGACGGCTGCTTTGGCTGCTATGTGGCGGCCATCAAAGCTGGACTGCGCTTCCCATTACATCCGGCTGTTCAGCGGATTTTAGATGGGTATGATTTGGGGTTATGGCAGTTAGCCCCCAACTCTTGGGTAAACGTACTCGGCTATGTGGCCGGGTGCGAAATGTACGGGGTGGAGCCAAGCTTTGAGGCTTTCGCCCACATGAACTATCTCAGCCAGACCCCTAAGTCGGGAGGTACCGGCTGGTATCAATTAACAAGCCATAGGGGCTACCTCATGACGAGAGGTAAGGCGAACAAATGGAAGGATTGGCGGAACACCTTCCTTATCATCGAGGGTTCAGACACGGAGCTGAACAAACGCTTTAACAAGTGGAATAGGGATCCGCCTCTTCTCGCAGGCGGCCGCAGCATGCCGCCTGTTCCCCCAAAGGCTAAAAAGGAGATCCTAGACAAAGGACTCTTCAAAGTAGAGACTAGGGTGAACTCTACTTCAGGGGTACGAGAGCAAGTACCCCTAAACTGCGTCCCGAGCTTCAAGTGGCTCTATGACGAGTACTTTTTGGCCGCCTGTGGCCTCAGGAGTCGGTGCTCTAGAGGTAGCCGGCCTGACAAATACTCTGTTTTTTCACGCTTTGTTTACTTGGGATCTTTACTAACTTTGCTGTTTATTTTTTTGCAGCTGACGCCATGAGTAAAATAACAGCATCCAAGACTGCGGCGGCCATGTTGCGGGCCTCTCTCATGCAACAGTCTTGTACCGACTCCCCCAACAAGGGGGCACCCTTGGTAGGCTTCGAAACTCTTCCTCTTTTAGGAGTTGTCTTATGCATATACTAACTCTTCCTCTTTTCAGTCGGGCACTCCAAGACCTTCTTCCTCGCAACAGCCGGACCCCAAGGCCCGGAGGACGACTGTTGCAAGCTCTCCTGGGTCTTCCAGGAAAACAGTGGCGGCTGAGAAGCAGCCGGCCACTTCTTCTAAAACCCCGGCGGGGCCGCCTAGAAGTATGGACAATTACTTGTAAAAACTTTTACACTTGCTTCCTTCTTGACTAGGTCTAACTTGCTTTTTTACGCTTGATGCAGCCGGCCCTCAGGGGCTTGACTTGGTAAAGGTAGCCAAGTCCATGATCAAAGTAGTTCCTCCATCTGAAAGGGAGGCGGTCAGGGGTGCCGGCACCCTTGACCTTGATGGGATTGCAGGGGTCCTTGCTGAGGTATACTTTTTGAGTATTTGAATTCCAGGACGCCGTTATCTTTTTTGTTTGGAAACTGACGCCTGTTTTTTTATGTACTTAGGCCCTGCTCCGAGTTAACGGCCTTCGCAAGCCGCTTGATCGGAAGAACAAAGAGGTAAAGGCTGCAAAAGCTATGGCCGCCTCTAACTGTGATAAGGCAATGTTTCAAATTGCCCAAAATGAAGTACTGACCATTGATATTCTTTATTATCAGGCGCAGGCTACCGCCGCTGTTCGGGCTCAGTTAGAGGCGGCCCAGAAGAAGAATGACGAGCTGGAGGCGACCATCACAAATCTTAAGGCCGAGCTGAAACCTCTTCGCCAAAAAATGTACTCTTACAAAGCCATGGAGAAATCCTTGGCCAGCGTAAAAGAACGCCTGGTGAGCCAAGAGAAGAGTCTTACCCAAGAGCTCTCGGAAAAGGCCGAGCAAGAGAAGAAAGAGCTCGTCCGGGAGATGATAGAAGACTCCGCTCAAATCCAGCGCATTACCTGGGGCCGCCTGTTCCCCAATGCCGACTTTGCCTCTTGGGAAAGAACGTACCGCCAGTGTTCGGAAACATATAATCAAGAGATCCTGGCGGCTGCTGAAGAAGAGGCGTTGGGAGATGCGTTGGAGGAGGAGGAGGAGCCGGTTGTGGCGCTTGTGCCACTTGGGGGTGAGGCATCAAAAAAGGATGCAGCTGATGCCGAGTCCAGCAAGAAGAGTGCTGACCAGGCGGCAGCTGCTAATACTGAACTGCCCCCTTCTTAAGCTTAATGTATTTTTCCACGGCCTGCGTGCCGTTTGCTTTGTATTAACCCGGCCAGGGGGCCGGGGCTTTGAATATTTTGCTGGTCTTTAATGACCGGCTTATTTTTAATGAATTTTTATTTTGCTTCAAATTTGTCTAAGTATTCCATATCTAATATCCCATTGTTCACTAGACCGACTGTTGTACATGGCCGAACGTTGCAGACAGGTACAAATAGTAAGTACGCCGCCTATGCCCCTGGACGACTGGTTGTCTGTTTCCAGGATAGACGATCAGTCGGCCATTTATTCAATCGGTATTCGAACTATTTTGTCTGGATCCTTTTTAGGCAGGCGTGCCTGTCTTTTTGTAATTTTAACCAAGTAGGAAAGTGGTCTGACCAAGTAAATAGAGTATTACCTAGTCGCCAAGGAATTAAGTAAGTAGGATAACAAGCGGCGGGTACCGGTTGTTTCCCTTTATTGCCAATGTTGGCTTTTAACTCATAATTTGTTAACCTAGCAAGAGTAGTGGTTGAGAGTCCCTGTTTGTTAAAAACAGGCGGACGACTCATACCTTTTAGGCTCCATACTAAGTTTGAGTGACTATTAAGTTTAACATAGGAGTTACTTAGTCTTCGTCACAATCTAGATTGAGTAGTAGAGGTACCAGCCGGCTGATCCTCTTGATTTGCCAATGTTGGCTATTTACTCAATAGGTTACCTAGTAGGAATAGGGGTTTGAGTGCCCTTGTTTGTTAAAAACAGGCGGACGACTCAAACCTTTTAGGTTCCATACCAAATTTGAGGGAGTGACTATGAGTTAACGTTGGAGTTACTCAGTCGCCGTCACTTTTGTTTGAGAAGTAGAGGTACCAGGCGGCGTAGGCCGGCTAGACCCCTTGATTCGCCAATGTTTGTTGGCTATTAACTCAATAGGTACCCCCTGCATTTATCCCAAGTAATACAGGCGGTCATCTGACTCAGATGTCAACTGCTACCACTGGTTTGGTTAGTGATAGAGTTATCCTTGTCTCAAAAACGGCTACGTGGTTGCCCTTGGGGACAGTCGTATAGGTGCCGTGTAATTAGTTTATAGAACAATGTTCCACCCAAAAGGGAGCTGCTCTCTGCGACGAATTTCATCTGGAGGGATGCCGTCGGACGCCTGCTATGATGTTGGGACAGGTCGTATTAGTTTTGTAGATTTGATCAGTTGGCTTGGCGCCTGGTCTGATCATTCGGCCGGTGGCCTTGGTAAGTTCTTGGTGAACGAAGGTGCTAAGTAAAAGAAGGGTAGCCGCCTGTTAGGCACAGGGTCGGCCAGGCCCTAATCTTTTTAGCTAAGTATTGTGAGTAAAATACTCAATGGAGAGTAGCCGACTGTAAAGGTACAGACGGCATGCCCCTCTGAAGATAGAGTGAAAAACTCAATGGAGAGTAGCCGACTGTAAAGGTACAGACGGAATGCCCCTCGTGATACAAAATTGAATAGTAAGTGCAAACTTTATTAAGTAGCTCTTTACTTTACATCATTCAGAAGAAATATTTTTTAAGATTATCTACATTCCAAGTTCGAGGCAACGGTTGTCCTTCTGGTGTTTCCAGACGGTAGGTACCGTCCCTGACTTCCTCATAGATTCGGTAGGGTCCTTCCCAGTTGGGAGTTAGTTTGCCAGACTCATTAGCCCTACCAACTGCTTCCATTTTTCTAAGTACAAAGTCCCCTACTTTGAGTGGACGCCTGTGTACTTTTTTGTTGTATGATCTAGTCATTCTCAGGCGATAGATCTCATGGCGCAAGACAACATTGCCCCTCTTTTCAGGAAGTGAGTCTAATGCCAGGCGCATGGCGTCCCAGTTTGCCTCTTCGTCATATACATTACTCGAAGAGTCGGCTCGTAGTGTTCTATTGGAAGAACAGCTTCCGCACCGTAAGTTAGGAGGAATGGAGTTTCTCCAGTCGCCCCTTTTTCAGTCGTCCTAATGGCCCAGAGAACATGTGGTAATTCATCCGCCCATAGGCCGCCTGCTCGTTCAATCTTTTTCTTGAGACCGTCTGAGATGATTTTATTAAAGGCTTCTACCTGGCCGTTTGCTTGTGGACGGCCGACAGATGCAAAGTAGTGTGCAATTCCTTGGTCTCCCAACCAGCTTTTGAGAACAGGTGTCTCAAATTGGGGACCATTATCAAAAACCATAGACATGGGAACCCCGAACCGAGTGATGACATTTTTCCAAATGAATGAAATTACATCTTTCGTCTTGATTCCCTTTACAGCCTCCGCTTCTACCCATTTAGTGAAGTAGTCAACGGCAACTGCATGTCAATGACCGCCTGAACCTCTCGGATGGTACGAGGCGACTGCATGTCAATGACCGCCTGCACCTTTTCAGGGTTCGCTTCTATTCCTCTCTGATTGATAAGGAATCCGAGAAATTTCCCAGACTCAACTCCAAATACACATTTCTTGGGATTGAGCATGACATGGTGCCGCCTGAGTGTGGCGAAAGTTTCTCGGAGGTCCGACAGATGATCTTTCTGAAGTTTAGTCTTGACAATCATATCATCAATATATGCCTCGACGTTTCTCCCAATCTGATCAAAGAACACGGTGTTTATCATTCGTTGGAAGGTAGCCGGGGCATTCTTAAGACCAAACGGCATGACCGTGTAACAGTATAACCCCTGATCAGTGACGAAGGCCGTCTTCTCCTGATCTTTCTTCCATAAGGGAATTTGATGGAAACCAGAATAGGCGTCCATGAAACTCATCAAGGCATGGCCGGCTGTTGAGTCGACCAGGTTATCAATTTTAGGCAGAGGGTAACTGTCTTTGGGGCAAGCCTTGTTTAAGTCTGTGTAGTCTACACACATTCGCCAGGTGCCATTCGGCTTTTTAACAAGCACCACATTTGCAACCCAGTCTGGGAAGTAACATTTCCGAATGAACCCTGCATCAAGTAATTTTTTAACTTCGGCGGCTGCCGCCTGACTTCTTTATTCGCCATGGTTCCGCTTCTTTTGCCGTACCGGCTTCTTTTTCGGATCCACGGCGAGTTTATGTACCGCCAGATCAGGACTAATGCCTGGCATTTCATGGACTTCAAATGCAAAGATGTCCTTGTATTCTTTCAATAGGTTGTGAAAGTCGTCACCAAGGTTTCTCAGAGCAGTTGTCCCAACTTTGACTGTTCGGTCAGGACGTGAGTCGTCTAAGATAAGGTCCGCATGCTCACCAGCCGGCTGAGGGCGGAACTCATCCGGCCGCTCCTCTGCCAATGATTGCTATTTTCTTGCTTTTCTTGCGGACTCTGTCTGGGTCGCCTTTCTCTTTTTGCCGCCTGCTTCTTGAACAGGCGCACTCTCCTTGACATTGTCAAGGTCTGTTTTTTCACCACTTGACCCAGTGGCCATAACAGTGGGCTTGACATCCGAGAGATGGCACTCTCGGGCCATCCTCTGATCTCCCCTTAGGGAGCCGACTGTTCCATTATCCCTCTCAAACTTGAGCAACATAAGAGACGGGATTATAACAGCCTTGGAATTATTCAGGGTTGGTCGACCCAGAATCATGTTGTAGGCCGAGAGTTCCTCTACTACTAGGAACCGGACTACCATGTGTCGTCCTTCCCCTTTTTCGCCCAGGCGAATGGGTAGATCTACTCGTCCCAGTGGGTGGACGACTCCTCCTCCAAACCCTATTAAAGGGTGGGAGGCCGGATGTATGCAGTCCGTCTGATATTTCAGTTTCGACAGACATTTGCTGCTGATGAGATCTGAGGAGCTCCCGGTATCTATGAGGATTCGGCCAACTCTCTGGTTGGCCACTTTACATTCAATAACGAGAGGGTCGTCATGCGGCCCCCTTACCCCTCCTAGATCCTCTTCAGTGATGACAATCTCAGGAAATGTATATTTGGACGGTCGTTCTTGGTGAACGGAATTTACATCTAACCGCCTTATATTATCTTTGTTGCCCCTAATAGTGGGGCCGCCTCCTGAGAAGCCGCCTGCAATGGTGTAGACGACTGCATCATCTGTATCGGAGCTGTCGGCCTGTTGATTCTTTTTGGCCGACAGCTTTTTTGAGGAAGTGTTCCCCGTAGATTTCTTGACATAAGTGTCAAGATCACCTTGCTCAGCCAGGCGGTCTAGGTACCGCATGAGACTGATGCAGTCATTGGTGTGATGACCAACGTCATCATGATAAGCACAGATTTTATCTTGGTTCCGGTTGTTTGCAGAACCCTTCATGGGGACCGGCTTCTCAATTGAGATCCGTCCCTTTATTTCTTTTAGGATAAACTGGTTATCCTTGTTAAACACATACTTTGGGGAGTATGGTTTGAATTCTTTTTTCTTTTTCTGGGCCGGCTGTTTAGAGGAATCAGCCGCCCAGACCTCTTTTCTTTTCTCATCTTTGTTTGACGACTGTTTCTGTCGTCCTTCTCTTTTGTCGAACCTTTTCCCGTCCGACTGTTTTATCGTACACAGATCAGTCGCCTGTATATAAGCTTCTGCTTCAATCAAGGCCTCTTGAAGAGTCGCCACCCTTTTTCGAACTAAATCAAATTTGAAGGTAGACCCGTCTTTGAGACCTCTAAAAAAGTCAGTATAAGCTACCTCATCCTGTAACCCTTGAATCTGTATTCTCATCAGGTTGAACCGCCTGATGTAAGAACGAAGCCCCTCCTTCTCGCCCTGCTGAATTGTTCCCAAATCAAGGGTCGTTTTCTTCGCAGGGATGTTCATGGCGAAGTTGGAGGCAAACAAGTAAGCAAGCGTCCTGAAGCTGTTTACACAACCAGTCGGCAGGTTGCCGAACCATTGCTGTGCGATTCCCTTGAGAGTCGCTGGGAAACACTTGCACCAAGTGGGATCATCCAACCCTTGAAGGTACATCAGGTTGGTGAATGCCATCAGATGGTCTTCTGGGTTAGTAGTGCCGTCATAGGCGCCTACTAGTACATTTTTTACTTTGGCCGGCTGAGCGGCTTCAGTAATTTCCTTGGAGAAGGCCGACGGCTGTTCACCAAGTCTAAGCAACCGTAGCTGCCAGTCCATAGGTTGGACGTTTTTTGCTGCAGGTCCACCAAATGGAGGTGGCTGCATAAAATACTGTTGCGGCACAAATGGTAAGTTTGGTACCGCCTGGGCACTATGAAAGCCGGACTGACGGGAGGTGCCGCCTAACTGACTCTCATGGTACGACTGAGTATGCCTCATCGAGGCATTTCGCAAACTGTCTTGAAAGTTTGAAGTAGAAGCCGACTCTGACAATCGGTCACTCTTCTTCTGCTCTAGCAGTAGCCGAGCATCTGTGAATGTTTTCTTTGACCCATCCGCCTGAATATGACGAACCGGTTTCCTATTTCCTGTAGGATAACGGAATTTTGTGAAATCAAGGGCAGGTGGCTCTCGCTTCCTAGATTTAGGATGAGGAGTCGCCTCTCGCCCTTGAACTAGCTTCCTCTTCAGTGAAGTGGAAGGTTTCTTGGCCGACTGCTCCTTGACTGAAGCAGGCGGCTTCTTGTTGATCAACTCTTGAATCTCTCCCTTGAAGTCCCTCATGAAGGTCATGAGTTCGTTTCTTGTGATGGGAGCAGACCCATCAGTCGGCTGTTGCCGAGCAGGCGGTGCGCCTGCTGGCCCGCTTCCTGTTTGAAGATGCTCCCGTTCCCTGCTTTCGGTATGACGGGTACGTCGGGCCCTTAGGGTCCCGTCTGGAGCTGTATGAGTTTCAACTTCAAATTCACTTTTGGTGTCATGGTCCGACTGAACTTGAGGGTCGTTTAGAGGACGCCTCTCTTCAGGAGTCGGTACAGACTTGGATGCCATCTCTGAAGTACTCTCCCCACAGACGGCGCCAAATGTTTCGGGGTTTTCTGATGTCCTGCGGGAGAGTTACAATTCCGAGACTGGAACCGGACGCCTGTACCTGCAAAATAACGGAGACTCCTGAGAGCTCCGCCTCCAACGGTCAAGTTAGTACCTGATTAAGGAGTAATTAATACGGAAATTAAAGTAATAAGATCTCTCTAGGTGAGAGTATTTAATGTAGGTAATCTGCTTTGTTAGCGAGATTAGCCGGTTATTAGTGTGTTCCGTAATGTTTCTGTTCTTCTCTGTTCTTCAAGTGAGATTAATTGCTTGATCCCCTTTAATGAGGATTAATTAAGTATTTATAGTCTTGAGAAGCGTGCCACTCTCTAGGTTTAGGGTAAACCTAGGGCTGACCGGGCCTCTAAACAGGATTGGGCCTTGTTGGCCGGTTTTCCCATTTGGCATGGGTGGACACGTGGCGTGTCTCAATTGGTCCGTAGAGGACGTATCTGTGATTGACACGTGGCAGGCTCCTATTGGCCTACGTGAAGGACACGTGGCGGAACCTGGTTGGTCCACTTGTCAGACGGTGATTGGTAGATAAAAATCCCCTAATCACCATCCACTGCATACAACAAAAAACAGAAGATGAAATACAATAACAACAAATAAAACTTAATTAAAAGACAACGATAAATATAATAAAAGACATACCGCTTCCGTGGCAGTAGGCGGTGGCACATAATCATCATCGCTGTGGTCGAGATCAGCGATCAACCTCGGGTGCGAATACCGGTTGAACCATTCCATGTAGTAATGGTCACACATGGGAGTAACCCCAGAGGGCGGCCGCTGCAACTCCGCTGTCCATAATCGAGCCACCATCGGAAACTGGTCCCACGTCCCGGTCATGATATCCGGCCATTCCACGACGTACTCCCTCGACGATGCAGGTCGGACCGCCTTCATCGGGCACGCCGGGGGAGGAGGGACAACTTGGACAAATCCAAGCTGGCGAAGACAACGCTGGGGCATGTACGCTTCGACGATGTCACGATACTGAATGAGTCCCGTGTACAGGGTCCTGGGTACCCTAACACTAGGGTTCGGGCCGAAAGGCATCCAGTTCACCTGTACAATTACAACATATAAAATATAATAACATGAATATAATATGTGCAAATAATAAAATGTAGACTCTATAAATAAACGTTACCTCTAAGGGGGACAGCCTGTCCAGCAATAACCGTATCGATCGGAGGTTGTCAACGGACTTCTTCTCCGAGCGCGGACTCCACGCACAAGCACGCGGCATCCCCTCATCAATAGGAACTTGGTCACGATGTGGTCGCAATGCAGGAAAGTACTCGTATATCCAAGTCTGCAATAGAGTCAGACACCCAGTGATACCTGCCGCGTCAGCCCGACTCGCAAATCCTAGTTGGCGATACAAATACGCCAACGTAGCCGATCCCCAGGAAAACTGGCCTACACTGTCGGGGTCACACGCCTCTACGATGTCGCGTGGCCTGAGCTTGTTTCCGCCGCTCTTATCCGGAAACAAGGTACATCCGAGGAGTAGAAAAACATAAGCACTCAGCTGTGCGTCGGGCGTCCTACGTGCACTCGGGTACAAACACCGCTGCAACACAGATGCGATCTTCACACCTCCGTGTTCCCAAACACCTAGCGCCTCGGTGTACAGTGCAGCCCTGTCCACCGCCAACAACTCCGCCAGCGAATCTGCCTGATCCGCATCAGCCACAGCACAAAGTCGTTTACCCTCAACACGAATCCCCAGAATGGCCTCGACGTCATGTAACATGATCGTCATCTCACCGAACGGAAGGTGAAAAGAGTTTGTATCCGGCTGCCATCGCTCAATGAAAGCCGTGATCAGCGTACTGTCAATCTTATCGTGCATGGTGGCAGGAACGTGCTTCACCCCAGTGCCCTCCAGTCGCTCGAACATCTCGCTCTCCGCCGGCCAGGCCTCAGCCCATGTACGCAAAAAACTACAAGTCTTTTCCCGGGTATGACATTTCAACAACCCCGTAACTGAAGGCCTCTCCTGGTCCTCCCAAATACGGGCAGCTATGTGTCCTAGAAAGCTAGGAATCACACTCCCGTCAACAGGCCCACCGGGCACCTCACTCCTAACAACCCAAGAATCATTACCCGCCCTCGACCGTTTCCTGCTTGCCCCAGAGACAGTGGACGCAGATGATGTGCCAGATCTACTAACAAACCTACCACCCCTACCCTTACGCACCTCCACCATATGCGTCTCGTACATGTCATCAACCCTCTGACTGAATGGACCGTAATCATCATACGGTCCACTGCCATCGTCCACATCCTCATCCTCATCTGCGCCCTCCTCCTGCTCCTCCTCCTGGTCACCCTCCTCAGCATCATCATCGTCATCGTCATCCTCATCCCGACGGTGGATCCGTTCTCTACGAACTGAGGCCGAAATACCACGGGATCTGACATGTCTATGCCCCGATCTCTCCACTGAATAACTTCTACTAAGAAGCTCTATATTCTTCCCCCCACCATGACAACCCTACACAAAATTTTAAAATATATAAACATACAAAAATTTATACGATAAATAATCATCATCGCAAATCAAATACACTAAAAACAAACAAATAATAGTAAACAAAATATAAACGTAGAAAAAATACAACGAAATTGAAAAAATTTATAAAAATAAACAACAAAATATAAAAACAATTCAAAATTATATTACAAAAAAAAAAAAAAAAAAAAAAATTTAAAAACAATTTTTTAAAAAAATTAAAAAAAAAATGGGGGGGGGGGGCGCCCTGGCTGGACGCCCAGCCGGCGGTGGTGGCGCCAGATGCAGACGCCGCCACCAGTTGGCTGGCGTTTGGGCTGGACGCCACAGCCACGGCTGCGGCGCTTAGACTAAACGCCACAACCGTGGCGGTGGCGTCCAGCCAAGGCGCCAGCCAACTGGTGGCGGCGTCTGCATCTGGCGCCACCACCGCCGGCTGGGCGTCCAGCCAGGGCGCCCCACCGCGTTCACGGCGGTTTTCCCCCTTTTTTTTTTTTTTTTTTAAACAAAATATACCTTTCCACCTTGGGACATCCTTCCCTCCTCCGCCGCCACCACTTCCTTGCCTTGCCGCCTCGACATTGCCGTTATTTTGAATTTTTTTTTTTTAGAGAGGTTGAAAGAAGATGAGCAATGAGAGTGTGAGTGATGAGAGTGTGAGTGATGAGAGTGTGAGTGTTTTTTTTTTTTTAAGGTCAAGGGCAATTTTGGGAAACCAAGTGAATTTTGTGGGCTTTATGTAGTAATTTGTGGGCAATGTTTAACAAATCCCTAAAATTTTCATATCTTACTAGTTACTACACATGCAGTCTACGCATCTACACATAAGTAGAGAATGAAGAATACTTGCAACAAAATTGCTTATACTGCAATCCTTTTTCAGCTTCACGTCATAGCCATGCATGTAACGTCACATGCAAATATGCAAGGCCTTATTACGTCAATTTAATTAATACTTTCTCATGTATTGTAGGGTGTACATATTCAGAAAAAATGACGTATAATAAAATGAGATAAAGTTTAATTAGGACATTAATTAGCAGAGACAGATCTTGGCTAAAAATATTAGAGGGGCCGAGATTTAAATCTTTTACCTTTCGCTCAAAATTAATCACTATGTCCTAATATTTTATAAGTAAAATAAGGTTATTTAAGTTCATTAACTAATTAATTACAATAATTTACCGGAGGCCGGGTCCCAAATGGCCCCGGTGGAAGGTCCCCTCTGTTAATTAGCCACATTGTTTTCCACCTAATAAATAAACTTTTGGTCAATTAATTATCTTGGAGGAATTTACACAAGGGATTAATTGATTGATAAGCTTTATTTGTTATTTTTTAATAATTTAACTATTTTAGGAAAATATCTTTACCTGAAAAAATAATTGTTACAACTCACGCGATAATACATCGATAACATTTTCCGGCCCAATACATTTAAAAAAAAAATAATTAATCAAAATTTCTGATTCCACAAAAAAGATGAACAATTGGTGTTATATGGGAAACTAATACGAACCATTGAATTAATCCGCTACTCCCTCTTTCTTATTTATTCTCTCGAGGCTAAGCTAGGGCTTACCAGGGTTTTTGCTTCGTGGAGTGTCTTTCTTCCTTCTGGATATAAGAGGTGAGATTTTCTGACGATTGATTTGCTGAAAATCTTTGCATAAGTATTGGTTTTTGGTCCGCGAGACTGATTGGCTGGATTGATTTCCAAGATGGAAAATGGCTTAACCCTGACAGAAGAGGAGGAGGAAATTATATACTGCGAAGATGAAGAGACGGAAACGATATCAAAACAACTTAGGCTTTGCCTTGTTGGAATGCTTCTGACCTTGACCCTGTTCGAGGCGATGCAAAACACGTTGAGGATCGCTTGGAGGTTGATGAAAGGGGTTGTTGTTCGTGAAATTGAGAACAAATTATTTATCTTTCAATTCTTTTCTATTACTGATAAAATCAAAGTGCTATTGAAGAAGATTGAGGAAGGAGTTCAGCCATTAGAAATCTCCTTTGATACGATAAGAATGTCGGTCAAAGCTGAAGATGTGCCTCTAAATAAACGCACTAAGTCTATTTACAAAGTCTCAGTGGCCTCAAGTATTGGTAGATTTATTGAATTGATGAGTCTGATCCGATAGGGTGGAGCAAGTTTATGCGGTTCAGGGTGGATTTGAAGTTGGATAAACTGCTTAGGAGACGTATGCGAATTGCTACCTCGAATGGAAGTAAACTCATAAAATTCTCTTATGAGAAGCTGATGGATGCATTAAACCAGTATATGTCAACAACGTATGAAATATGATGACGTGACCCCTATTTCTGAATTACTTTATGGGATGTGACTGAGAGCTTCACCTATGAGAAAGAGGAGAACTGTTGACCATAAAAAAGAAGAGGAGTTAAAGATGTGCCAAGAGTTCACAGGGAGTCTACGAGAAAGTAAGGCCAAGTTAAAACTAAACTTTGACAGGGGCGAATAAGGGGAAATTCCCTGTTTTTGTTTCTCATGGGGGCATTTTCGTAAATAAATCAGCTAATTTTTTCATTATTGTGGGCTCCACAATTGAATAAAATTGAATAAAATTGTTGGTTTATTTACAAAAATGTTTTCACTATGAGAAAATGGGGCTCCCTCGCGAATAAGGCAGGCAGTGGTGGAGTTGCTTTAATCAAAGGGGCTGCTATGGTTTATGATAATCCTGTGGCAAAAGAAGGATAGGAGACTGGTGAAGTTTTTGCAGATGATGATATTGATATGTAAGAGAGCAATTCCAGATTCTTGAAAAGACGGAGATTGGAGAGAATGTCAACTAATATGGCCTCATCGACTGGGAAAAATAATGAACCTATTTTTGATACTCATATGTAAGACAATCCTAATGACTCGAGTTTTGTAGCTATTCCTTTGTCGAGTGGTGGTAATTTGATCTCTAATATCAATGAAATAATGGCGGAGATTGGTGATGACCAATCCCGCCGATCCTAATAAGCTACAACTGTTGAGGGCTTGGCAACCCTCGAGCAGTTGGTAGGCTCCGAAAGTTGCTGAATACAGAGGGTCCGGAGATTTTTTTAATGGAGACTAAATTAGGTGTTCGAATAATTAATAGAGTTAAAGATCGTCTTTCTTATTAGTTTGGCCATTTTGTGGATTCGGAGGGTAGGTCGGGTGGTCTTGGTTTACTAAGGTCTGATAATGTTGATGTTGTGGTGCTGTCATCCTCTTCCCATCATATCGACTATACTGTTCGAGGCTTATTTAATAATGAGATTTGGAGGCTCACGGGATTTTATGGGTGGGCTTACAACACCCAAAAATTTCTTTACTAGGAGCTTTTGAGAAATTTGTATAGTATGTCTGACTTGCCATGGTTGGTTGTTGGTGACTTCAATCAAATTCTTTTTGAAGCTGAAAAGAAGGGTGGTGCCCCTCGGGCACAGCGTGAGATGGATGATTTTCGGGAGGCGCTAGATTACTATGGTTTGCAAGATCTAGGGTACAATGGAGAATTATTTACGTGGTGGAATAAGCAGGCTGATCCGGATGGTATTTGTGAGCGTCTTGACATAGCGGTTGCGTCTGTTGATTGGATTACTTCAATCTCACATGTTGCTGTTTTTAGCCTTCCAAGAGACAGGTCTGACCATGTTCCTGTTAAAATTACAAATGTTGTAGGGATCGGAAGAGGTCACTACGACACTCAAAGAATCACCAACTTAAGACAACCAACCAAATATCCAAACCAATCAATCCAAAATATCACACAACACGAATATGAAATATGGACAGCAATATTTCACTCACAAAGCATCAATAATAAGCGGAATAAAATACAAGTAACACACACGAATTATACGTGGAAAACCCCTTCGATGCGAAGGATAAAAACCACGGGACCTCTTGAGGAGTCCACCCTTAATATTCTCTTATTGATAATAAAATTGAGGGTAAAATGAACCCAATATAGTTTACAACAATTCACAACCCACCAACAACAATAAACAATAAGAGATCAAAAATTAGAGAGCAAAAGAGTAGAATTCACCCAAAAAACAGAAGTTCCGTCCAGAGACGACTGCGACCAAAATAGAGCTCAAAACAACGATCCAGCCGTCCAAAATGAAGCCCTTGATGTCTGGAACAAGCTTCCAAAATTTGAGCACGATCTAACGGTGAAAACTCTGAAAACAACCAGTTTTTGAAGGCTTCCCAGAAAAACTCCGAAGTTGAAAGCTCTTGTAAAAGAACTCTAACTCTCTCTCTATTTTTTTGTGTGTATGCTCAGCTGCTAGCTGCCTCACTTGGTCACTTGTTTACCACAAGATTTTCCATCTAAAACTTCCAAGAGAAGCCACAAAAGTCATCCCCAAAAGCTTCTAGAAGAAGCCACAACTAAAGTCCCTAAATTAGACTTAATTCAAGCTAGTAAAATGTAATAAAAATGGACCAAGTAAATGGACCAAAACAAGATACATTTTACTTCAATTGGGCTGGACCCATAACAAATGCCCCTTCTGGTGGGGGTGAAAAGAAGAAATTTAGGTTTGAAGATATGTGGCTTACATCTCCGGGGTGTGAGAGAGTTATCAGGATGCATGGTGTAAAGATAGCGAGCTGGTTAATGCAGCAGATGTCATTGTGAAGATTAAAGAATGTGTTACAGCTCTTTAGAAGTGGTACTAGGAGGAGTTTGGGCATATACAGACGAAAATTAAAAAAGGCAAGAGAAAGATTGGCCTACTTAGACAATTGTGCTCCAACTGAGAGAGTAGTGGAGGTAAGAAAAAGAGTGTCAAACAATCTTGATGATTTGCTGCATTTAGAAGAAATAATGTGGAGACAGAGGTCGAGGATATTGAGCCTAAGTGACGGAGATCAGAATACAAATTCTTTTCATATCAAGGCATCCAGAAGGAGAAAGAGGAATTTTATCAAAGGTGTTTATGATGAGAAAATGGTGTGGAAGACTAATCCGGATGAAGTGCAGAGTGTAGCGCAGGGATACTTCCAGAATTTATTCACCTCAATACGACCTGAGTTTTATGAAGAAACTATTGCTGGCGTTCAGGGAGAGTGACAGAAGAAATGAATGAATGTCTCATCCGATCTTTTGATCCGGGTGAGGTTTATACTGCACTTTTCCAGATGCATCCAAGTAAAGCTCCTGGTCCAGATGGAATGAATGCAAATATTTTTCAAAAGCACCAGCATATAGTTGGGAAGGATGTGTTAGAGTATGTCATCTCTATGCTGAATGGTACGTCTGATTTGTCGTGAGTTAATAATACCCATATTGTTTGTATTTCAAAAATTAAAAATCCCACTGCTATGACAGAATATAGGCCTATTAGCCTTTGTAATGTGATATATAATATAGCCTCAAAAATGTTGGCAAATAGACTGAAGTTAATTTTGCCAGATGTTATATCTTTGAATCAAAGTGCCTTCACTCCGAGAAGGTTGATCACAGATAATACATTGATCGCATTTGAGATGTTCCATTATATGAACAGTTTGAATTCAGGAAAAAATGGAAATATGGCTGTCAATCTTGACATGAGCAAGGCATACGATAGGGTCTAGTGGATTTTTTTGGAGAAAGTTATGTTGACTATGGGCTTTCATGCTGATTGGGTTCTTATGGTTATGAGCTGCGTTTCTACAGTCTCACACACGATTGTAGTAAATGGAGAGGCATCGAGTGCATTTGTTCTGGAGAGGGGCCTCCGCCAAGGTGACCCCATATCACCAGTGGCGGACTTGGGCTTAGACCTGGTGGGTCAAGTGACTCACCAGGCCCAAAAAAAATTTTAAGTTATTTTTTTTAAAAAAAAAAAAAAAAAAAAACTAAAATCAGTTTTCCCCAAATGACCAAATCACGAATTGATTTCAAGCCCTAGCCTTCTTCAGTTCTTCTCTTCGCCAATTCGCCTCTTCCTTTTAATCCTTCATCAATCATCTCCAACTCCAATTCGCCTCTTCGCTAGTTCGCTTCGTCTTCCTCTTCGCATAATTTCAGGTTAGTAGATGCATCTTTCGGCTTTTTTTGTTTATTTATTTATTTAATTGTTGATATTACTTGTTAGTTATGAATTAGTAATACTAAATTTGAACCCTAAATCCCTAATTGTTCAATAATCAACTCAATTTCAGAGAATTTTGCATTATTTGAAATTCTGAATTGTGAATTTGTGAAATGTTTGACACTTTGACAGTGCTCTTCGCGACTTCGCTAGCTTGCTCACGCCTCCAGTGCTGGCTGTGCTGCTGGCCTGCTGGCTGCTGCTCGCCTGCTGCCCTGCTCCACTACTCTGTGCTCTGTCCTCTGTGCTCACCGTTCTTCGCTTCGTCGCTTCTTCTAAAGTCTAATCTCCTATTCTCATTTTGCTAGTAAGTTGATTTCTAATTTTTAGTTTAAAATTCTAATATTCAATTTAATTCAGTCTAATTAGTTTATTATATTAAACTTTGGTTGATTTTGTTGTTGTTTGTTTGGTAAACTTTGAACCTTTTGTTAATGTTGTTGGGTTTTTGTCTTTTTGATGAAATTTGAACCTTTTTGACCATGTGATTATGTGAATTGTGGTTTGTTTGGTAAAATGATCTTTGTAAATAATTTTTATGGGGAATTTTGCTTGATTTAGTTGATTATTTATTCAAATTTCATAATGAAGAGAAAACGCACTCCAAATGAAATGCAAAACATTACTAGCTTCTTTGCTAAAAAGAATCCTACTTCAACTTCTCTTCCACATCCAACACAAAATGAACAAACTATATCTCCACCTCAACAAAGTGAACAAACTATATCTCCACCTCAAGAAAGTGAACAACATTCATCTCCATCTAATTATTCAACTCAAAATTCCCCTCAAAATGAACAAGGCCAATGTTCTCCTAATGCCCCAATCTTTGGTGAAAGATTAAGTGAACATGAATTTGCTAATCTTCCCCAAGATCCAGGAAAGAGGAGAAAGATGAGTCAATTTCATAAAGATGATAGAGATTTACTGAGAAGAATTTACATTCAAAGAAAGCCTTGTCAGCCCAAAGACTTTATATTTCCTCAAACTTCTATTTTACGCAAAAACCATCGCTTTTGTGCTAAGTGGTTTGATACTTGGACTTGGCTTGAGTATAGTGTGGAAAAGGATGCTGCCTATTGTTTCCCTTGTTATCTATTCAAGGATGAAAATGCATTTGGAGGTGATGCTTTTGTTAGTGATGGTTTCAAATCATGGAATCGATCGGATTTAATAAGAAAACATGTGGGTAAGCACATGAGTGCACATAATAATGCAGTGTTAGCTATGGATTTGTTCAAGAAGAAAAAGTCAAGCATCACACAAGCCTTGACAAAACAAACCGTTGAGAGTACAAATGCATATAGGAAGCGACTTGAAGCTTCAATTGAATCAATCCAATGGCTTTTACTCCAAGGGTTGCCTTTCCGTGGTCATGATGAAAAAGAAATTTTTTTCCTTAAGAAGAGGTAACTTTCTTTCACTTTTATCCCTTATTTCCAAAGGTAACCCTGAATATTCTAAAGTTGTTTTCAAAAATGCTCCTAGTAATTGTCAACTTACTTCTCCAAAAGTCCAAAAAGATATCATAAATGCATGTGCAAAAGAGACAACTAAAGCAATGCTTGATGATATTGATGGTGGTTTGTTTTCTATCCTTGCTGATGAGTCCACTGATGTTTCTGACAAGGAACAATTGGCTCTTTGTTTGAGATATGTTAATATAAAGGGAGAAGTGTGTGAGTGTTTACTTGGTATTGTGCATGTTGTAAACACTGCTTCTTTGACTCTCAAATTTGCTATTGAATCCTTATTAATGGATCATTCTTTGTCTTTCTCCCAAGTACGGGGTCAAGGTTATGATGGGGCAAGTAATATGCAAGGTTCTATTAATGGCCTTAGGACTCTTATAGAGAATGAGTGTAAAGAAGCTTATTTTGTCCACTGCTTTGCTCACCAACTTCAATTGACTCAAGTTGCACTTGCTAAAAAGAATTCAGATTGTGCTTGGTTATTTGTTGATGTACTTGCACCTCTGTTGAACTTTGTGGGGGGTTCACCAAAAAGGAAAGAGTTTCTTCGTGAAAATCAAGCTCAAAGAGTGGTGGATGCTTTGTCTCTAGGTGAACTTGAAACGGTTTCAGGTTTAAATCAAGAACGTGGATTAGGTAGACCTTGTGATACTCGTTGGGGATCTCACTTCAAGACAATCTTGAATGTACTTGATTTATTCCCTGTAATCCTTGGTTCTGTTGAGGATATTGCAAAAGTATCTGATACAATAGATTCTAATAGAGCTCAAACACTTACAAATCTTCTGATGTCCTTTGATTTTGTGTTTGTGGCACACTTGATGGTTAGTATATTTGCGATAACAAATGCTTTGAATGTGGCCTTACAAAAGCACGATCAAGACATTGTGAATGCAATGGCCATGGTTAATGTAACCAAGACTAATTTGCAAAAAATGAGAGATGAAGGATGGGATTCTCATATGGAACAGGTCATTTCTTTTATTGGTGACTATGACATTGCAGTTCCAGATATGGAGGCTAAATATGTTGTTCCCGGGAGGAGGTTGTTTCGAGGTAAATGCCCACAAGTGTCTAATTTACATCATTTTTGAGTTGAAGTTTTTTTTGGTGTCATTGATCTTCAATTGCAAGAACTTGAAAATCGATTTCCCGAAATAACTAAAGAACTACTTGTGTGTATGTCTTGTTTGAGTCTTGTGGATCGTTTTTCTAAGTTTGACAAGGAAAAATTGATTAAGCTTGCGAAATTCTATCCTAATGAATTTCCAAGTTCAGAATTGATAGTCTTTGGTCATACACTTGAGACTTACATTTGTTCTGTTAGAGGAGATGAAAGGTTTTGGAATTTGAAGGGTCTTAGTGAGCTTTCAATCAAATTGGTTGAAACGGGATTGTCTGAAACTCATGATAGGGTCTATTTACTTTTAAAGTTGGTGTTGCTTCTTCCTGTCGCAACGACAAGTGTGGAAAGGGCAGTGGCGGACTTGGGCTTAGACCTGGAGGGTCAAGTGACTCACCAGGCCCAAAAACAATTTAAGTTATTTTTTTTTTAAAAAAAAAAAAAAAAAAAAAAAAAAAAAAAAAAAAAAAAAAAACTAAAATCAGTTTTCCCCAAATGACCAAATCACGAATTGATTTCAAGCCCTAGCCTTCTTCAGTTCTTCTCTTCGCCAATTCGCCTCTTCCTTTTAATCCTTCATCAATCATCTCCAACTCCAATTCGCCTCTTCGCTAGTTCGCTTCGTCTTCCTCTTCGCATAATTTCATGTTAGTAGATGCATCTTTCGGCTTTTTTTTGTTTATTTATTTATTTAATTGTTGATATTACTTGTTAGTTATGAATTAGTAATACTAAATTTGAACCCTAAATCCCTAATTGTTCAATAATCAACTCAATTTCAGAGAATTTTGCATTATTTGAAATTCTGAATTGTGAATTTGTGAAATGTTTGACACTTTGACAGTGCTCTTCGCGACTTCGCTAGCTTGCTCACGCCTCCAGTGCTGGCTGTGCTGCTGGCCTGCTGGCTGCTGCTCGCCTGCTGCCCTGCTCCACTACTCTGTGCTCTGTCCTCTGTGCTCACCGTTCTTCGCTTCGTCGCTTCTTCTAAAGTCTAATCTCCTATTCTCATTTTGCTAGTAAGTTGATTTCTAATTTTTAGTTTAAAATTCTAATCTTCAATTTAATTCAGTCTAATTAGTTTATTATATTAAACTTTGGTTGATTTTGTTGTTGTTTGTTTGGTAAACTTTGAACCTTTTGTTAATGTTGTTGGGTTTTTGTCTTTTTGATGAAATTTGAACCTTTTTGACCATGTGATTATGTGAATTGTGGTTTGTTTGGTAAAATGATCTTTGTAAATAATTTTTATGGGGAATTTTGCTTGATTTAGTTGATTATTTATTCAAATTTCATAATGAAGAGAAAACGCACTCCAAATGAAATGCAAAACATTACTAGCTTCTTTGCTAAAAAGAATCCTACTTCAACTTCTCTTCCACATCCAACACAAAATGAACAAACTATATCTCCACCTCAACAAAGTGAACAAACTATATCTCCACCTCAAGAAAGTGAACAACATTCATCTCCATCTAATTATTCAACTCAAAATTCCCCTCAAAATGAACAAGGCCAATGTTCTCCTAATGCCCCAATCTTTGGTGAAAGATTAAGTGAACATGAATTTGCTAATCTTCCCCAAGATCCAGGAAAGAGGAGAAAGATGAGTCAATTTCATAAAGATGATAGAGATTTACTGAGAAGAATTTACATTCAAAGAAAGCCTTGTCAGCCCAAAGACTTTATATTTCCTCAAACTTCTATTTTACGCAAAAACCATCGCTTTTGTGCTAAGTGGTTTGATACTTGGACTTGGCGTGAGTATAGTGTGGAAAAGGATGCTGCCTATTGTTTCCCTTGTTATCTATTCAAGGATGAAAATGCATTTGGAGGTGATGCTTTTGTTAGTGATGGTTTCAAATCATGGAATCGATCGGATTTAATAAGAAAACATGTGGGTAAGCACATGAGTTCACATAATAATGCAGTGTTAGCTATGGATTTGTTCAAGAAGAAAAAGTCAAGCATCACACAAGCCTTGACAAAACAAACCGCTGAGAGTACAAATGCATATAGGAAGCGACTTGAAGCTTCAATTGAATCAATCCAATGGCTTTTACTCCAAGGGTTGCCTTTCCGTGGTCATGATGAAAAAGAAATTTTTTTCCTTAAGAAGAGTTAACTTTCTTTCACTTTTATCCCTTATTTCCAAAGGTAACCCTGAATATTCTAAAGTTGTTTTCAAAAATGCTCCTAGTAATTGTCAACTTACTTCTCCAAAAGTCCAAAAAGATATCATAAATGCATGTGCAAAAGAGACAACTAAAGCAATGCTTGAAGATATTGATGGTGGTTTGTTTTCTATCCTTGCTGATGAGTCCGCTGATGTTTCTGACAAGGAACAATTGGCTCTTTGTTTGAGATATGTTAATATAAAGGGAGAAGTGTGTGAGTGTTTACTTGGTATTGTGCATGTTGTAAACACTGCTTCTTTGACTCTCAAATTTGCTACTGAATCCTTATTAATGGAGCATTCTTTGTCTTTCTCTCAAGTACGGGGTCAAGGTTATGATGGGGCAAGTAATATGCAAGGTTCTATTAATGGCCTTAGGACTCTTATAGAGAATGAGTGTAAAGAAGCTTATTTTGTCCACTGCTTTGCTCACTAACTTCAATTGACTCAAGTTGCACTTGCTAAAAAGAATTCAGATTGTGCTTGGTTATTTGTTGATGTACTTGCACCTCTGTTGAACTTTGTGGGGGGTTCACCAAAAAGGAAAGAGTTTCTTCGTGAAAATCAAGCTCAAAGAGTGGTGGATGCTTTGTCTCTAGGTGAACTTGAAACGGTTTCAGGTTTAAATCAAGAACGTGGATTAGGTAGACCTTGTGATACTCGTTGGGGATCTCACTTCAAGACAATCTTGAATGTACTTGATTTATTCCCTGTAATCCTTGGTTCTGTTGAGGATATTGCAAAAGTATCTGATACAATAGATTCTAATAGAGCTCAAACACTTACAAA
The DNA here is from genome assembly GCF_001683475.1 of Chenopodium quinoa. Classification (NCBI taxonomy): domain Eukaryota; kingdom Viridiplantae; phylum Streptophyta; class Magnoliopsida; order Caryophyllales; family Amaranthaceae; genus Chenopodium; species Chenopodium quinoa. The sequence continues at coordinate 1,783,263 of NW_018743327.1, forward strand.
TCTTCTGATGTCCTTTGATTTTGTGTTTGTGGCACACTTGATGGTTAGTATATTTGCGATAACAAATGCTTTGAATGTGGCCTTACAAAAGCACGATCAAGACATTGTGAATGCAATGGCCATGGTTAATGTAACCAAGACTAATTTGCAAAAAATGAGAGATGAAGGATGGGATTCTCATATGGAACAGGTCATTTCTTTTATTGGTGACTATGACATTGCAGTTCCAGATATGGAGGCTAAATATGTTGTTCCCGGGAGGAGGTTGTTTCGAGGTAAATGCCCACAAGTGTCTAATTTACATCATTTTTGAGTTGAAGTTTTTTTTGGTGTCATTGATCTTCAATTGCAAGAACTTGAAAATCGATTTCCCGAAATAACTAAAGAACTACTTGTGTGTATGTCTTGTTTGAGTCTTGTGGATCGTTTTTCTAAGTTTGACAAGGAAAAATTGATTAAGCTTGCGAAATTCTATCCTAATGAATTTCCAAGTTCAGAATTGATAGTCTTTGGTCATACACTTGAGACTTACATTTGTTCTGTTAGAGGAGATGAAAGGTTTTGGAATTTGAAGGGTCTTAGTGAGCTTTCAATCAAATTGGTTGAAACGGGATTGTCTGAAACTCATGATAGGGTCTATTTACTTTTGAAGTTGGTGTTGCTTCTTCCTGTCGCAACGACAAGTGTGGAAAGGGTATTTTCTTGCATGAAGCAAGTGAAAGACAAACTACGAAATAGCATGGGAGATCAAATGTTGAATGATTGTTTAATTACTTATTTGGAGAATGATTTGTTTTTGAATGTTAGCATGGAAGATATCATGAATTGATATCATAACATGAAAAATCGTCGAGAACTATTGTAATAAGTTTGCATTACTATTTAGTTGTCTTTTGTAGTATTATATGAACATTTGGTTGTATTTTGTACTGTTTGAATATTTGGATGTATTTCTTAGTACTATTATTTGGTTGTTCGATAAATTTTTTTTTTTTTACATACGTGATTATCGATTGTGACCCACCATTCGGAAATTCCTGGATCCGCCACTGCATATCACCATACTTATTTATCATGTGTTGAAGTCTTCTCAAGTATGATACAACTTGAAGTTGCCAGGAAGTCACTCTATGGAGTAAGAATTTGCAGGAATGCCCCTATGGTTTCTCATCTTCTATTCGCCGACAATAGCATTATTTTTTGTAAAGTTGACAATAGAGATTCTCACGTTGTAAAGCAGATTCTTGCTTGATATGAAGAGGCCTCGGGTCAAATGATAAATTTTGGGAAGTCTGATGTTTCTTTTAGTTCGAATATGGGTCAGGGCAAGAAGGAGGAGATGGTGGCTATTTTGGGCGTTCATTGTGTGGAGCAGCAAGGCAAGTACCTGTAGGCAGCCTGAAAATCAATGTTGACGCTGCAATTTTTGGCGAGCTAGGATCGGGGCTGGGCGTGATTATATTATTCGTGACCATGAAGGCAATTGTTTTGGGGCTACAAATTGCTATTCAATGCGATGTTGAGAATGTCATCATTGAGAGCGATTGTCTCCATGTAATTAACAAGCTCAAGTCAAGAGAAGTGGATGGCTCATACTTGGTAGGAAAATTCTTCGTAAATATGGATTACGCACTTCTTCGTTCCATTGTACCAAAGGATATTTTTACAATGGTAGTTTGTATTATGAATACCATATGATATTAATGATAAACAATATTATCGGTTTATTTTTTCACATTATAAAATGGACAGAGTTATTCTAATAATACCTACTATGCAAATATATATTGTTTTTGAAAATTTTAATCCAACATAAAATAAATATTTTTGGAGAAACTATAATACACAAATTTATATATGTGGCAAGCCACACCGTGTGGCCAGGGTTACTTATTCAATGGTAAACCATGACCAAGTAACCCCTAACCGACCTAATATCCCCTGTTCAACCAAGTAACCCTTGACCGAACGAGTAACCCCTAATCAAGTAACCCCTAACCGACCGAGTAACCCCTGAATAAGTTACCGGCCATGAAACCCCTTACTAATAAGTAACCCCTGAATACGTAACCATAGTCACACGGTGTGACCAACCACACATAACACGCTGAAAAAATAAAACTTTCACCGTATTATTATTATTATTATTATTATTATTATTATTATTATTATTATTATTATTATTATTATTATTATTATTATTATTATTATTATTATGATTATTATTATTATTATTATTATTATTATTATTGCACCGTATAAGTTGGACACATTAATTTTGGTAGTGGAAAAAAGAAAGAGAGAAAGGTAAAAATACAAAATTGTCCATGTAATGTAAATATAAACTAAAGAATAAATGTGAAAAAGTAAAGGTATGTTGGATATTTGCAGTGTAAACAGAGATGTTTCTTTGTCCTAAATGAAAATGGTGCAATATTTGTGAAACTTTTATAAAAGACAGGTAATGAAACTAAAAATTTGTTAAATAAAAAAATAGCAACTTTTCTGTGTGGCTGGCCACACCGTGCGACAGAGATTACTTGTAGGAGTTACTTATTCAGGAGTTACTTGTATGGGTTACTTATTTAGGAGTTACTAGTATGAGTTACTTATTCAGGGGTTACTTGTAGGGATTACTTACTCAGTCGGTTAGTGCGTTTTCTGTGTGAGAGTAACCCTTAACCGACCGAGTAACCTTTGAATAAGTAATCCCTATAATTTACCCCTATCCAAATGAGTAACCCCTGACCAAATGAGTAACTCCTAAATAAGTAACTCTAGAATAAGTAACCCATGACCAAACGAGTAACCCCCTACAAGTAACCCCTGACCAAACATGTAACCCTGACCAAATAAGTAACCCCTGACTAAACGAGTAACCTCCTACAAGTAACGCCAACCACATAAAAAATTGTGATAAAAAAAATGTTGATAATACTATTATATACCAATATTTATTCAGAGAAAAATATGTCAATTATGGACTACGTGATCATTAAAATATTGTGTAGTTATATTTAAACGACCATTATAAAATTTTTATGTAGAGAAGGAAAATAAGTAATGCGGGTGGATAGACTATTGACTTTTGACAATAGACAATTATTGACAAATCCATTGATGTTATATATATACAGCAATTCATGAGATTTCGGAAAGAGTTGGTTTGAGTTTTAATACAGTCGAGAGCAGTGTTGCTGCAATAGCGTTGTCAAAACTTTCCCTTACTTTCCTAGCGCCTCTCAAGGTACGTATGCAACGCGTTACATCTTTTGTCGTGGCTTGTGTTTGGCTCAATGAAGATTTATCGATAATTACTTATTGAGGTATGTATGTGCTTATATCGCGTTATCCAGAGTGGAGACAAGTTTGTGCTCAAGGTGAAGGTGTCGAACTACTCGGCTGTTCGCCTATTCTTTGATCATTTTATCTACAAGCTGCCAAATAATGAGGTTTAAATTTCTTGCCCCTTAAGAATAAATGCATCCTTTTTATTTTTCTTGTAAGGTATATATGGACATGTTACAAATTAAATAACTTACTAATAGAGTATATAACATATTTCTGAGCCTCAAAGGCCCTCAACCACAAACTTTTTTACTCGTAGTTGTTATTTACTTAACTAACCACTTCCATATAATTTTTTTGAGTAACAGCCAGTCCTTGAGAGCCCTTTCCCTAAATAATGTTGCCTAAAGCCTCAATTCCCAAATTACAACCATTTTTTCATAAATTCCCTATATACTATTCACGTAAGCAAGTGGGAAAAAAAACCGATTTTTTTTTTCGGTTTAGTGAGAAACCGCTACTTGAAGTGGCGGTTTTCAAAAACTAAGAGTAGCGGTTTTTAGAATAGGAAACCGCTACTTGGTTTCTGCTGTAATTTTTTTTCTTTAAAAAAAGCTATAGAGCTAGCAATATGATTCTATCAGCAAACAAATAATCAAAAAAACAAAAACAAATTTCACATAACTATACTACTTCAAGATTGATAATACTTATGGAGTAGAAGAAAACAAAGGGCCATTTAAGATTGATAAATACTCCAATAAAACCAAACAAAACTTACAAAAAAAAAATTAAAACTTAATTTGTTAGATCTAGATTACATAATTACAGAAGTTGAAAATTAACAAGTGAATTGAAAAAATAACAACGAAATTAGGGCTTAAATTAACAATTCAATTGAATTGAAATTAGGTAAAAAATAGTAACCCTCCATCCCTAATTTACTACATAAACAGTGAAGTATTGATGATGGTAGCAGTTCTCCGGTGTCAAGCGTGACTCCGAGCGGCAGCAGAACCAGGTGAGTGGGGACTTGAACGTTTTCTTCATGTGTGTTTGAGCAATATGAGAATTGAGAACAAGAAGATTTTTTTTTTTTTTGGGTTTTTCTGGAAGCCGTTCATAGAGGTGAGAGAGAATAAAAGAGTATGAAAGTTTTTTATTTTTTTTATTTTGTAAATACCTAAGGCCTCCACTTCAAGTAGCGGTTTTCATTGAAACCGTAAAAAAAAATAAAAAATAGGTTGAACCGGTGACATGGACAGTAAAGTGGGAATTTATAAAAAAGTGACAGCATTTGTAGAATTAGATCTTTTGGTAGCATTATTTAGGGAAAGGGCTCATTCCTTGATGCAAAATCAATTGGTGTACTTCTTGACAAAAATTACCGTCCGATTCGTATGCCAACAGAGATAGAATCCAAGCTAAGGCAGTTTATTATGTCTTTATGATGCATCAAGGAGGTTCGACGACACTTATTTATCATACTATGTCTACTGCTGGCGAGCCATTGAATTGGTTGATTACCATTCCAAATCTCTGTGAAGAAGCAGCATGATCACTCGTCTAGTTGTCTAAGGCTTGATCATGAGCAATATTTATCACGTATGTTAGACAATTTGTGTGTTCCGCAATTTGATTTGTTATCGTCATTAACAGAATTGTTACTATTAATTAGAAATTTGTGTAAATAAAAAAGTGTTGTATGTAATTTATATGAAACGGAAGAAGTATAAATATTTTAATATGTTATGTAAGCCAATGATGACTATATATAATATATACACAACTTAGTTTGTTTCCTATCACATCACAACTCTAATAAAATATTAGTATTAGTTACTCTATGATTGTGGGATTGGGGTCTACCATGCATCTAGTGGTGCCGGAAAAAGGGTAGTTGAAGTAGTTGGTTGATCATTATGGGGATGGATAAGGGTTAGCTAAGAGCTTGAACGTAGAAGTGGTGGTCGTGGTGGTGGGTGGTGGACGTGTCTTGGTGGCCTTGAATGGTTGAAGTATGGAGTTTGTTCTCGACAAACTTAATGTTACAAGTTTACATACATGTAAGCTATGAAGCTCAAAAAAAAAAAAAAATAAATAAATAAATAAAATAATAATAATAATAAAAAATAAAAAAAATAATAAATAAAAAGCTATGAAGCTCAATAAATCTATAGATGGACGGTGCACCTATTAATTTGTTACAAGATGACGACTTTAAAAAACATAAAATGCACGCACCTTAATATCCTAAAGAATAAAAAATATTGGTTTTGTGCCTATGATAAAATTTTAAAATACGCTCAAATAATTCATTCTGATCCCGTCAAAAAAAAAAATAAGTAAATTCGTTATGATAATGTAGGATATTTAGACATACATATATTAGTATTATAATACTGTTTATAGTTTTGTTTGTAAATAGATATATGTTATTATTTAAAATATTTTTATTGAACTTAAATTATTTTTATTGAAGTGAAAGTATTTTTACCAAACTAAAATTAATTTTACTGATTAAAACTTATTTTTATAGATTTTCTAATATTTTTTTAAATAAATTAAATAACAATGCATTTTGTATGCGGCTAGCCACACCATCTAGACGGACAAAATAACCCCTATAAAACTGACCGAGTAACCCCTATAATACTAACTGAGTAACCTCTAAAACTGACTAACTAACCCCTATCTATAACACTGATTTAGTAATCACTATAACATTGACCAAGTAACCTCTGTAGCACTAACGAAGTAACTCTTGTAATAATTGGTGACACGGTTGGCCAGCTATGTATTAAAATATATTATAAATGGGTCTTATTTTAAATAACTTTTTAAAATGAATTTGATGATGGAAATAGAATTGAGTTCTAGGATATTTATTAAAAGTTATGATTAAATTTGTATATATGAAATATTAGAAGTTTATCGATAATAAAACTCTATGTAACAATTTTATCTTATTAAATCTATCCAAAAATCACTTATTTTAGCAGCATATGTGTCACAACAATACCTATTTATCTGCGCGACACTTGGCGAAAAACTGGAACGCCAAGTGTCGCTATCTCATGGCCTGACTGTGAGACCGGCTTTATTTATTAATGATATATATTAAATTTGTAATTTAATCTACTAAACATATGGAGAAATTGGGAGCGCGCGAAAGAACAACAATACATGTATAAAAAATTCATATTTCAAGCTTACACTTAATTGAATGAATAAAAAAGTAAAATTAATATTTTCAACATTTAACAGTATAAGTTATCTAACAAGTATTTAGCTCTACACTTTATTTTATACTTCGTACATAAAATAAATTTAAGAAAGAAACCTTTGTTTTTTTCGGTATATCTAGTATTTGTACGCAAATAAAAGAAATTTGAATCTCATCATATATATCGATAGTTAAATAAATAAATATGGAGTATATTTGGCTTGATGAAATTGACCATATGAAGGCGAGCAAGTAAAACTCAATTACAAATGTAGCAAGGGGATTTCGATTTTGATGAAGGTGATGGAACTTTAGAAATCTTAACTTGCGCGACAAGTTTAGTCTCCTTGTGGAACTCCTTGCTCTCATGATCATTACCTTCATGATCAAGAAAGCTTTGTTTTAGTGCCCTACAACTTGCATGTTGTATAACAACATTAAAACTTAGCAACAAAACCAAGATTATCAAAGGTTTAGTTAATTTGGGAAAAAAGTTCATTTTGTATAAGATATTTGTGAATGTTTATGTATTGACCTGTTAAAATATACGAAGTATAGCTTGAATAAATGGAAATCAAAAGATTATGATTAATTTATGAAATAATATGAATACTTTGGGTTATAATTGAGAAGAGGTGCATATTTATGTGTATTTATAATATGCATTTATTAGTATGATCTTATGGGTTAGCATGGAATGACTTATGACTTGGACCATTGAAATTTGAAATGTCATTTGACTTTGGTTTATATTTATCCGTAACGTGTAATTAATTAAGCGAGGAGTGCTGAAAGTTTTGAGCTTGAATCTATAATTATGTATATTCTTAATTTCTTATATATATTAATTCGATGATTATGCATGTGCAGCATTTTAATCACATAATAAAGTTGGTTGATATTTTGTGATGCTAATTATGTTGTATAAGTGATTTTGGCCTTTGGGATGTACATAACTCGAGCTTATTTTAATTAACATTACTAACGAAAAATGTGAATTGATAATACTTATGTTTTTCGCTTAATATTAATATTACATATATTATAAGATTTATAACTACATTTTTGAAGCTCTCAAATCCATTAAAAAAATACCCCATAGTCCATACCAAATGTGGCATGCACAAATGATGTGACGAAACTACTCCATATAGAATAAGTTGATTCATAAAATGGGATATTAGATAGAAAATCATTATAATCGAAATTTGACAACCCTGCAAGTAGGTACGTGCAAGATGATAGAATATATAAATCAAACTTCAACCATCAGCTTAAATTTTTTATTAAATATGGGTATTTTAACACAAGACATGACTTGTTACATATAGTACTAAAAAATCTCGCTCAACTTACTAATTTTACTTCATTCGATTTGTTCAATCCGTCCTAGTACCCTACTAAAACTCCTAGTCAAACTTCAAAGTCTGGTTATCAAAATTGCAAGAATTACTATGAAGGAAAAACAGGAATTTAAGAAGCCTTGTCCTTCACGTTTCAAACGATAACATGGAATTGAAAATTTCAAAATTTAATTACAATATCAAATAAAACTTATTCATCTGATTCTTGTCAGAGATTGAAAAAAAACAAATGGTCTGTCAATTATAAATCAAAATTTGACTTTTGCTCACAAAAATAATGAATTATTTTTATTTTTTTTTTGGTAATTTCCACATTTTCAATACCTTGACTTTTATATGGGCCGAATATGGATCAACTCAGATCACTACGGCCAGCTTGGATTGAGGCCCGCAATAATCATGTGTTGCGACCTTGCGTAATGCTAGGACTTTTGCAACTCATCATGCTGTCATGCAACTTATGCAAGAGTTGTACTTTTGTCATCCTTTTGTATAGACTAAATAAAAGCTCATGCGATGCACGATTTTCCATACATATATCTCAAGAAAAGATATTTTCTATACACTCTAAGTTTTTTTTTTGTTTTTTTATAATTATTTGATTTATTTTACAATTTAATAATTTCAGACAAAAAAAAAACAAAAACAAATAATAATTTAATTAAAATGATATTGCCAATTACAAAAGTATAATTTTTTAATGTAAATTATAATGCGACTTAATTTATTGTTGTTTTGTATTTTATTCGTTGTTGTTAGTTAGGTGACAATAATATGATATCTTTTAAAAAAATGAAAATATGATATTTCATTGATTACATATTAGGATAAAATCTTTAATGTGAAAAGATAATAATTTTTTATTTTTAAAATAATTTAAATCCTAAATCATTATTAGTTGCTTTTTACACTTGAAATTAAACTCTCAAATCTATGTATAATTTTGTATATATCTTGTGATCTCTTGATCTATAACAAATTATCTGTCTTTTCAAATTTTTAGACATAAAATGTTTAAAGAAGGTAAAGTTTTTTATTGCATTGTAAGTTTTAAATTTTATTTATGAAAAAACATCTTATTAATCGGGTATTTAGATAAAACCATTAATTTCATAAGATAATTTTTATTTTTTTAATAATATAAATCCTAATATCCCACGGTTTTTTATACATAAAATCTCATAAAAATAATTTTTGTAATTATCATACTCATAATATTTTTGAACATTAAAAATAATAGTTATTAGATGTAATATTTCGATGTAAAAAAATTTGTATTAGAAAAAAAATTTCGATAGGATCAACAACTTTGTTCACACCAATATCTCTTCCATCTAATAAAAGTAGATAAATAGAACATGTTATCAAAAATAAAATTTATATAAAATTAATCTTTATAGTTTTATAAAATAAATTAAAATATTACCAAAAAGTGAATAATTGTTGTGAAATTAATCTAAAAATTGTAATTATACAAAATTAAATCTATGCATTGGAATTTTTTCATCATCCCCAATTGCCCAAACAATAGTATTTTGGAAAATTGAATCATTATTCTATTGTCGCTGACAATGCATGTGATATTGCTTCTTATTTGTGACGACTGAAAAGTATCTAATAGAGTAAATTTTTTCCTTCAATCAATTTTGAACAAAATTGTAGAATAAAGTTAAATTTAACTAAGGCATGAACGTAATCACCCTGTAATTAAAAATAAAAAATTAAGTTAATTTTATGACTTAACTAAGTTACATAAATCACAAAAAATTTGTTTTAATCATAAAATTAATTGATAAAAACTAAAAGGTTCATTAAAAGGTTAAAAAAATGTAAACGATTTATAATGATATAATACCTCCTCATCCAATAGGATCATCAGGCGAGAAACTCACACTTTGATATTCTATAGATTTTTGCTCGAATATAATTCTCTAATTAAATTAGATCTGCATGTAAAAACAAAATTCAGTAAACAAAACATAAACATGTAATCATTAAGTATCCCAAATAAACACAATTTAAGCAATAATCACAAATATACATTTAAACATGGGTTTTAAAAATTAGGCTAAGAATTACGTACCCAACCATTGATGACCTAATAAAACTGACACAAAATTAATGACACAAAATTTGCTTGGTTTGGTTTTGTATTGATACGAAATTTTATTTTTTATCATAAAAACTATCAAAATTTATCTTATAATAGTAGGTATATAAATCCTATATCTAAAGATGATTATTTTAAAAGATAATTTTAGTTTTTTAAATAAATTAAATCCTAATAAATCAATATTCGTTGTTTTTACTTACGTGGAAAAATTCTTAAATCTCATTCGTCACTTTTGTTTAGGTGGCAAACGAACTTTTTAATTCCAAAATAAAATAGAAATCTAATTTTTAATTGGTCGACAATATACCTTTGCTTATGTGGCACGCCGAATGCTCTCCAAAAATGCCTCCTTTATTTATATATATATATTAGATTAGTTTAGATTAGTAAAATAAAATACTCGTATTTTTATCTCTATTCTATTGCACGCAAATAAAGCAATCAAAGCCGAAGCTTGCATAAACTACTTACTGCACATAAGTAGCCACCCTGGTTTTCCATCCCAACATCAAAGCCTAAGTATTCAACTTACGTAAACTCTTTTGTATAAATAAATAGATATAGTAAAATGAAGTTTGGACATTAATTAATCACAAAGTTTTCCGCCGTGGAACACTTAGCTCTTAACTGATTTGCTTTTACTATCCTAAGTTATTTTTTTATTAATATACGGAAATACCTAGAAATTTCCTTTTATATAGGTTGGTTTAACGCGGATTAATGCTTTATAATTTTTCCATTCCAAAAAGAATGCATCACGCATTTGTCTTGTTGACCGTTTTAAAAGAGTTGAATCAATTACTTCAGTATATGTTAAGCATGCAACTTTCTCTTTCTTATGACAATATCCACTTAATATATTTCTTTTTCATTATCCTCCTTTTATTAAAACTAGTTATTTTTGGGGAGCTCTTTTAGTGGTTGACAACATATGTAATATTTTTAGGAGTATAAATGTCCGCACACTAATTTAAGAGTTTTTTTTTTTTTTTTTTTTTTTAAAAAAAATAACTTTAATGAGGGAGAATAAGTAAATAAATATTTTAGAGGGTATAATTGTCCAAACACTATTCATAAGAGATAAATCATTAAATCACATAAGGAAATCTTAAAGCCAATTAACATCACATTAATAGGGGCATATAGATAAATAAACATTTTTAAGGATATAATTGTCCTTACACTATTTATAAGTGTTATCTCATACTTTTTAAAATGTAGGGATCATTAATCACTCATTTTTAAGGATATAATGGTCCCTTTATATTTTCAAAGTGCCCTAATTTGACCAACACATGACATTTGATAATGCAAAACATCGACAAATAAAAATTTAATAGTAGATTTTAAAAAGTTAATATGCGAAAATAATATATTGATACGATTCTAACAAATTATATACTAATATAACTGATTAGGGGATTTTTATCCACCAATCACCGTCTGACAAGTGGACCAACCAGGTTCCGCCACGTGTCCTTCACGTAGGCCAATAGGAGCCTGCCACGTGTCAATCACAGATACGTCCTCTACGGACCAATCGAGGCACGCCATGTGTCCACCCATGCCAAATGGGAAAACCGGCCAACAAGGCCCAATCCTGTCTAGAGGCCCGGTCAGCCCTAGGTTTACCCTAAACCTAGAGAGTGGCACGCTTCTCAAGACTATAAATACTTAATTAATCCTCATTAAAGAAAAAAAAAAAGGAAAGCAATCAAGCAATTGAGAGAGCAATTGATCAAGCAATTAATCTCACCTGAAGAACAGAAACATTACGGAACACTAATAACCGGCTAATCTCGCTAACAAAGCAGATTACCAACATTAAACACTCTCACCTAGAGAGATCTTATTACTTTAATTTCCGTATTAATTACTCCTTAATCAGGTACTAACTTGACCGTTGGAGGCGGAGCTCTCAGGAGTCTCCGTTATTTTGCAGGTACAGGCGTCCGGTTCCAGTCTCGGAATTGTAACTCTCCCGCAGGACATCAGAAAACCCCGAAACATTTGGCGCCGTCTGTGGGGAGAGTACTTCAGAGATGGCATCCAAGTCTGTACCGACTCCTGAAGAGAGGCGTCCCCTAAATGACCCTCAAGTTCAGTCGGACCATGACACCGAAAGTGAATTTGAAGTTGAAACTCATACAGCTCCAGACGGGACCCTAAGGGCCCGACGTACCCGTCATACCGAAAGGAGGGAACGGGAGCATCTTCAAACAGGAAGCGAGCCAGCAGGCGCACCGCCTGCTCGGCAACAGCCGACTGATGGGTCTGCTCCCATCACAAGGAACGAACTCATGACCTTCATGAGGGACTTCAAGGGAGAGATCCAAGAGTTGATCAACAAAAAGCCGCTTGCTTCAGTCAAGGAGCAGTCGGCCAAGAAGCCTTCCACTTCACAGAAGAGGAAGCCAGTTCAAGGGCGAGAGGCGACTCCTCATCCTAAATCTAGGAAGCGGGAGCCACCTGCCCTTGATTTCACAAAATTCCGTTATCCTACAGGAAATAGGAAACCGGTTCGTCATATTCAGGCGGACGGGTCAAAGCAAACGTTCACAGATGCTCGGCTACTGCTAGAGCAGAAGAAGAGTGACCGATTGTCAGAGTCGGCTTCTACTTCAGACTTTCAAGACAGTTTGCGAAATGCCTCGATGAGGCATACTCAGTCGTACCATGAGAGTCAGTCAGGCGGCACCTCCCGTCAGTCCGGCTTTCATAGTGCCCAGGCGGTACCAAACTTACCATTTGTGCCGCAGCAACAGTATTTTATGCAGCCACCTCCATTTGGTGGACCTGCAGCAAAAAACGTCCAACCTATGGACTGGAAGCTACGGTTGCTTAGACTTGGTGAACAGCCGTCGGCCTTCTCCAAGGAAATTACTGAAGCCGCTCAGCCGGCCAAAGTAAAAAATGTACTAGTAGGCGCCTATGACGGCACTACTAACCCAGAAGACCATCTGATGGCATTCACCAACCTGATGTACCTTCAAGGGTTGGATGATCCCACTTGGTGCAAGTGTTTCCCAGCGACTCTCAAGGGAATCGCACAGCAATGGTTCGGCTACCTGCCGACTGGTTGTGTAAACAGCTTCAGGACGCTTGCTTACTTATTTGCCTCCAACTTCGCCATGAACATCCCTGCGAAGAAAACGACCCTTGATTTGGGAACAATTTAGCAGGGCGAGAAGGAGGGGCTTCGTTCTTACATCAGGCGGTTCAACCTGATGAGAATACAGATTCAAGGGTTACCGGATGAGGTAGCTTATACTGACTTTTTTAGAGGTCTCAAAGACGGGTCTACCTTCAAATTTGATTTAGTTCGAAAAAGGGTGGCGACTCTTCAAGAGGCCTTGATTGAAGCAGAAGCCTATATACAGGCGACTGATCTGTGTACAATAAAACAGTCGGATGGGAAAAGGTTCGACAAAAGAGAAGGACGACAGAAACAGTCGTCTAACAAAGATGAGAAAAGAAAAGAGGTCTGGGCGGCTGATTCCTCTAAACAGCCGGCCCAGAAAAAGAAAAAAGAATTCAAACCATACTCCCCAAAGTATGTGTTTAACAAGGATAACCAGTTTATCCTAAAAGAAATAAAGGGATGGATCTCAATTGAGAAGCCGGTCCCCATGAAGGGTTCTGCAAACAACCGGAACCAAGATAAAATCTGTGCTTATCATGATGACGTTGGTCATCACACCAATGATTGCATCAGTCTCATGCGGTACCTAGACCGCCTGGCTGAGCAAGGTGATCTTGACACTTATGTCAAGAAATCTACGGGGAACACTTCCTCAAAAAAGCAGTCGGCCAAAAAGAATCAACAGGCCGACAGTTCCGATACAGATGATGCAGTCGTCTACACCATTGCAGAAGGCTTATCAGGAGGCGGCCCCACTATTAGGGGCAACAAAGATAATATAAGGCGGTTAGATGTAAATTCCGTTCACCAAGAACGGCCGTCCAAATATACATTTCCTGAGATTGTCATCACTGAAGAGGATCTAGGAGGGGTAAGGGGGCCGCATGACGACCCTCTCGTTATTGAATGTAAAGTGGCCAACCAGAGAGTTGGCCGAATCCTCATAGATACCGGGAGCTCCTCAGATCTCATCAGCAGCAAATGTCTGTCAAAACTGAAATATCAGACGGACTGCATACATCCGGCCTCCCACCCTTTAATAGGGTTTGGAGGAGGAGTCGTCCACCCACTGGGACGAGTAGATTTACCCATTCGCCTGGGCGAAAAAGGGGAAGGACGACACATGGTAGTCCGGTTCCTAGTAGTAGAGGAACTCTCGGCCTACAACATGATTCTGGGTCGACCAACCCTGAATAATTCCAAGGCTGTTATAATCCCGTCTCTTATGCTGCTCAAGTTTGAAAGGGATAATGGAACAGTCGGCTCCCTAAGGGGAGATCAGAGGATGGCCCGAGAGTGCTATCTCTCGGATTTCAAGCCCACTGTTATGGCCACTGGGTCAAGTGGAGAAAAAACAGACCTTGACAATGTCAAGGAGAGTGCGCCTGTTCAAGAAACAGGCGACAAAAAGAGAAAGGCGTCCCAGATAGAGTCCGCAAGAAAAGCAAGAAAATAGCAATCATTGGCAGAGGAGCGGCCGGATGAGTTCCGCCCTCAGCCGGCTGGTGAGCATGCGGACCTGATCTTAGACGACTCACGTCCTGACCGAACAGTCAAAGTTGGGACGACTGCTCTGAGAAACCTTAGTGACGACTTTCACAACTTATTGAAAGAATACAAGGACATCTTTGCATTTGAAGTCCATGAAATGCCAGGCATTAGTCCTGATCTAGCGGTACATAAACTCGCTGTGGATCCGAAAAAGAAGCCGGTACGGCAAAAGAAGCGGAACCATGGCGAAGAAAGAAGTCAGGCGGCAGCCGCCGAAGTTAAAAAATTACTTGATGCAGGGTTCATTCGGCAATGTTACTTCCCAGACTGGGTTGCAAATGTGGTGCTTGTTAAAAAGCCGAATGGCACCTGGCGAATGTGTGTAGACTACACAGACTTAAACAAGGCGTGCCCCAAAGACAGTTACCCTCTGCCTAAAATTGATAATCTGGTCGACTCAACAGCCGGCCATGCCTTGATGAGTTTCATGGACGCCTATTCTGGTTTCCATCAAATTCCCTTATGGAAGAAAGATCAGGAGAAGACGGCCTTCGTCACTGATTAGGGGTTATACTGTTACACGGTCATGCCGTTTGGTCTTAAGAATGCCCCGGCTACCTTCCAACGAATGATAAACACTGTGTTCTTTGATCAGATTGGGAGAAACGTCGAGGCATATATTGATGATATGATTGTCAAGACTAAACTTCAGAAAGATCATCTGACGGACCTCCGAGAAACTTTCGCCACACTCAGGCGGCACCATGTCATGCTCAATCCCAAGAAATGTGTATTTGGAGTTGAGTTTGGGAAATTTCTCGGATTCCTTATCAATCAGAGAGGAATAGAGGCGAACCCTGAGAAGGTGCAGGCGGTCATTGACATGCAGTCGCCTCGTACCATCCGAGAGGTTCAGAAGTTAACAGGTTGCCTGGCGGCCTTGGGGAGATTCCTAAGCCGATCAGGCGACAAATGCCTATACTTTTTCCAGGCAATTAAGAAAAAGCCAAGGTTTGAATGGGGGCCGGATGCTGAGGCCGCCTTCCAGAAATTAAAAGTCCACTTGCATTCCTTGCCGAGGCTGGTCAGCCCTTTGCCCAAAGAGGATCTCTACATGTACCTGGCCGTCTCTGATCATGCGTTAAGCGCTGTTCTCCTTGCTGAAAGGGACGGCTGTCAGCTCCTGGTCTACTTTGTCAGTCACGTACTGAAAAATGCCGAGTTGAGGTATCCCCTAGTGGAGAAATTTGGTCTTGCACTCTTCATGGCTGTTAAAAAATTTAAGCCCTACTTTTTGGCACATGCAGTCGTCGTGTATACAGACCAACCAATCAAGCGGCCCCTTACCATCATGGAGTCGTCAGGACGAATGATCAAATGGGCCATAGAAATACAGAGTCTCGAAGTTACTTTCGAGCCTAGAAAAGCAGTGAAGGGGCAAGCCTTTGCTGACTTTATTGTAGAGATGACTCGTCCTCCTGACTCTCAAGTTCCAGACCAAGTATGGAAGGTATATGTGGACGGAAGCTCTACTTCAAATGGTTGTGGAGCAGGCGTCGTATGTCAATCTCCAGAGGGCGACAGGTTCGAGTATGCTCTACGCTTCAGTTTTCAGGCTTCAAACAATGAGGCAGAATATGAAGCTTTACTAGCCGGGATCCGCATGTGCAAGGCGGCAGGGGCAAGAAAAATAGACGCCTGTTCTGATTCACAATTGATAGTGAGTCAGTACAATGGCGAATACGAAGCAACCCATCCGGCCATGATCAAGTATTTACAGGCGGTCCGACAAGCAGTCGGCTCCCTTGAGGATTTCCATCTGATCCAAGTGCCGAGATCAGAAAACAACCAGGCGGATGCACTGTCAAAATTAGCATCATCCGCCTCCTCCGATACTCCTCGAACTGTTTTTTGGGAAGTAATGGAGAAGAGAAGCATCGAGGAAAACCCTATTGGAATCCTAGACAGAAGCTCAACCTGGATGGATTCAATCAGGGCATATCTGACAAACGGTACACTGCCGGATGATCCTCAACAGGCGGCAGCACTGAAAAAACGAGCCACCTGTTTTGAAATGATACAGGGAGAACTTCACAAGAGGGGGTACCTTCAACCCTTCTTAAAGTGTGTTACTCCTGAAAAGGGACGAGAGATACTAAATGATCTTCACTCTGGTTACTGTGCTTCTCATATAGGTGGTAGGATGCTTGCTCAAAGGGCAAGGCGGCAGGGCTACTTTTGGCCTACTTTGGAAGCAGATGCAATGGAGATGGTGAAAAAATGTGACAAGTGCCAAAGGTTTGGCAAATTAATTCACCGTCCGGCTACTGACCTCACTACCATTCACAGCCCACTACCGTTTGCTAAGTGGGGCATGGACATTCTGGGTCCATATACGCCTGCTACAGGCGGCAGAAGGTATATACTTGTTGCCGTTGACTACTTCACTAAATGGGTAGAGGCGGAGGCTGTAAAGGGAATCAAGACGAAAGATGTAATTTCATTCATTTGGAAAAACGTCATCACTCGGTTCGGGGTTCCCATGTCTATGGTTTTTGATAATGGTCCCCAATTTGAGACGCCTGTTCTCAAAAGCTGGTTGGGAGACCAAGGAATTGCACACTACTTTGCATCTGTCGGCCGTCCACAAGCAAACGGCCAGGTAGAAGCCTTTAATAAAATCATCTCAGACGGTCTCAAGAAAAAGATTGAACGAGCAGGCGGCCTATGGGCGAATGAACTACCACATGTTCTCTGGGCCATTAGGACGACCGAAAAAGGGGCGACTGGAGAAACTCCATTCCTCCTAACTTATGGTGCGGAAGCTGTTCTTCCAATAGAACACTACGAGCCGACTCTTCGAGTAATGCTATATGACGAAGAGGCAAACTGGGAAGCCATGCGCCTGGCATTAGACTCACTTCCTGAAAGGAGGGGCAATGCTGTTTTGCGCCATGAGATCTATCGCCTGAGAATGACTAGATCATACAACAAAAAAGTACATAGGCGTCCACTCAAAGTAGGGGACTTTGTACTTAGAAAAATGGAAGCAGTTGGTAGGGCTAATGAGTCTGGCAAACTAACTCCCAACTGGGAAGGACCCTACCGAATCTATGAGGAAGTCAGGGACGGTACCTACCGTCTGGAAACACCAGACGGACAACCGTTGCCTCGAACTTGGAATGTAGATAACCTTAAAAAATATTTCTTCTGAATGATGTAAAGTAAAGAGCTACTTAATAAAGTTTGCACTTACTATTCAATTTTGTATTACGAGGGGCATGCCGTCTGTACCTTTACAGTCGGCTACTCTCCATTGAGTTTTTTCACTCTATCTTCAGAGGGGCATGCCGTCTGTACCTTTACAGTCGGCTACTCTCCATTGAGTTTTTCACTCTATCTTCAGAGGGGCATGCCGTCTGTTCCTTTACAGTCGGCTACTCTCCATTGAGTATTTTACTCACAATACTTAGCTAAAAAGATTAGGGCCTGGCCGACCCTGTGCCTAACAGGCGGCTACCCTTCTTTTACTTAGCACCTACGTTCACCAAGAACTTACCAAGGCCACCGGCCGAATGATCAGACCAGGCGCCAAGCCACCTGATCAAATCTACAAAACTAATACGACCTGTCCCAACATCATAGCAGGCGTCCGACGGCATCCCTCCGGATGAAATTCGTCGCAGAGAGCAGCTCCCTTTTGGGTGGAACATTGTTCTATAAACTAATTACACGGCACCTATACGACTGTCCCCAAGGGCAACCACGTAGCCGTTTTTGAGACAAGGATAACTCTATCACTAACCAAACCAGTGGTAGCAGTTGACATCTGAGTCAGATGACCGCCTGTATTACTTGGGATAAATGCAGGGGGTACCTATTGAGTTAATAGCCAACAAACATTGGCGAATCAAGGGGTCTAGCCGGCCTACGCCGCCTGGTACCTCTACTTCTCAAACAAAAGTGACGGCGACTGAGTAACTCCAACGTTAACTCATAGTCACTCCTTCAAATTTGGTATGGAACCTAAAAGGTTTGAGTCGTCCGCCTGTTTTAAACAAACAAGGGCACTCAAACCCCTATTCCTACTAGGTAACCTATTGAGTTAATAGCCAACAAACATTGGCAAATCAAGAGGACCAGCCGGCCTCCGCTGCCTGGTACCTCTACTATTCAATCTAGAGTGTGACGAAGACTAAGTAACTCCTATGTTAACTTAATAGTCACTCAAACTTAGTATGGAGCCTAAAAAGTATGAGTCGTCCGCCTGTTTTTAACAAACAGGGACTCTCAACCACTACTCTTGCTAGGTTAACAAATTACGAGTTAAAAGCCAACATTAGCAATAAAGGGAAACAACCGGTACCCGCCGCTTGTTATCCTACTTACTTAATTCCTTGGCGACTAGGTAATACTATTTACTTGGTCAGACCGATTGAATAAATAGTTCGAATACCGATTGAATAAATGGCCGACTGATCGTCTATCCTGGAAACAGACAACCAGTCGTCCAGGGGCATAGGCGGCGTACTTACTATTTGTACCTGTCTGCAACGTTCGGCCATGTACAACAGTCGGTCTAGTGAACAATGGGATATTAGATATGGAATACTTAGACAAATTTGAATCAAAACAAAAATTTGATTAAAAATAAGCCGGTCATTAAAGACCAGCAAAATATTCAAAGCCCCGGCCCCCTGGCCGGGTAAATACAAAGAAAACGGCACGCAGGCCGTGGAAAAAATACATTAAGCTTAAGAAGGGGGCAGTTCAGTATTAGCAGCTGCCGCCTGGTCAGCACTCTTCTTGCTGGACTCGGCTTTAGCTGCATCCTCTTTTGATGCCTTACCCCCAAGTGGCACAAGCGCCACAACCGGCTCTTCCTCCTCCTCCAACGCATCTCCCAACGCCTCTTCTTCAGCAGCCGCCAGGATCTCTTGATTATATGTTTCCGAACACTGGCGGTACGTTCTTTCCCATGAGGCAAAGTCGGCATTGGGGAACAGGCGGCCCCAGGTCATGCGCTGGATTTGAGCGGAGTCTTCCACCATCTCCCGGACGAGCTCTTTCTTCTCTTGCTCGGCCTTTTCCGAGAGCTCTTGGGTAAGACTCTTCTCTTGGCTCACCAGACGTTCTTTTACGTTGGCCAAAGATTTCTCCATGGCTTCGTAAGAGTGCATTTTTTGGCGAAGAGGTTTCAGCTCGGCCTTAAGATTTGTGACGGTCGCCTCCAGCTCGTCATTCTTCTTCTGGGCCGCCTCTAACTGAGCCCGAACAGCGGCGGTAGCCTGCGCCTGATAATAAAGAATATCAATGGTCAATACTTCATTTTGGGCAATTTGAAACATTGCCTTATCACAGTTGGAGGCGGCCATAGCTTTTGCGGCCTTTACCTCTTTGTTTTTCCGATCAATCGGCTTGCGAAGGCTGTTAACTCGGAGCAGGGCCTAAGTACAAAAAGAAAACAGGCGTCAGTTTCCAAACAAAAAAGATAACAGGCGTCCTGGAATTCAAATACTCAAAAAAGTATACCTCAGCAAGGACCCCTGCAATCCCATCAAGGTCAAGGGTGCCGGCACCCCTGACCGCCTCCCTTTCAGATGGAGGAACTACTTTGATCATGGACTTGGCTACCTCAACCAAGTCAAGCCCCTGAGGGCCGGCTGCATCAAGCGTAAAAAAGCAAGTTAGACCTAGTCAAGAAGGAAGCAAGTGAGTTTTTACAAGTAATTGTCCATACTTCTAGGCGGCCCCGCCGGGGTTTTAGAAGAAGTGGCCGGCTGCTTCTCAGCCGCCACTGTTTTCCTGGAAGACCCAGGAGAGCTTGCAACCGTCGTCCTCCGGGCCTTGGGGTCCGGCTGTTGCGAGGAAGAAGCTCTTGGAGTGCCCGACTGAAAATAAAAAGAGTTAGTATATGCATAAGACAACTCCTAAAAGAAGAAGAGTTTTCGAAGCCTACCAAGGGTGCCCCCTTGTTGGGGGAGTCGGTACAAGACTGTTGCATGAGAGAGGCCCGCAACATGGCCGCCGCAGTCTTGGATGCTGTTATTTTACTCATGGCGTCAGCTGCAAAAAATAAACAGCAAAGTTAGTAAAATCCCAAGTAAACAAAGCGTGAAAAAACAGAGTATTTGACAGGCCGGCTACCTCTAGAGCACCGACTGCTGAGGCCACAGGCGGCCAAAAAGTACTCGTCATAGAGCCACTTGAAGCTCGGGACGCAGTTTAGGGGTACTTGCTCTCGTACCCCTGAAGTAGAGTTCACCCTAGTCTCTACTTTGAAGAGTCCTTTGTCTAGGATCTCTCTTTTAGCCTTTGGGGGAACAGGCGGCATGCTGCGGCCGCCTGCGAGAAGAGGCGGATCCCTATTCCACTTGTTAAAACGTTGGTTCAGCTCCGTGTCTGAACCCTCAATGATAAGGAAGGTGTTCCGCCAATCCTTCCATTTGTTCGCCTTACCTCTCGTCATGAGGTAACCCCTATGGCTTGTTAATTGATACCAGCCGGTACCTCCCGACTTAGGGGTCCGGCTGAGATAGTTCATGTGGGCGAAAGCCTCAAAGCTTGGCTCCACCCCGTACATTTCGCACCCGGCCACATAGCCGAGTACGTTTAACCAAGAGTTGGGGGCTAACTGCCATAACCCCAAATCATACCCATCTAAAATCCGCTGAACAGCCGGATGTAATGGGAAGCGCAGTCCAGCTTTGATGGCCGCCACATAGCAGCCAAAGCAGCCGTCATCATAGCTGGTACCAGCCGGCCAGACGACAGTGTCTTCTGGATCCGGCACGAACAGTAAAAATTCCGGGCCCATTATGTG
Source organism: Chenopodium quinoa (assembly GCF_001683475.1). NCBI lineage: Eukaryota > Viridiplantae > Streptophyta > Magnoliopsida > Caryophyllales > Amaranthaceae > Chenopodium > Chenopodium quinoa. The sequence continues at coordinate 1,804,710 of NW_018743327.1, forward strand.
GTTAGCAATAAAGCTCTCCACTTTGTCTTGCATGGTTGCGATCCGGCCCCGGGGTACCATGCAGTAGTAGGGGGCGTTTTCCTCTCTGTAAGAGGCGGACGGCTCCGCCCAATTGTCCCCCTTCTCAACTGCATGAGAAAGCCTCGCCTCTTGTAGGCGGCTGTTTCTTTCTTCTGAGCCTGGAGAACTGTGGCCAGAAGAGTTGGACTCGGACTCGTCCTCTGACGAGTCCGAAGAGGACGACTCCTCCCCTCTCCCAGAGGGGCCCGCCTCCTCTACCTTAGAAGGAGCAGGAGGAAAATTAGACATATCAACGGTAAAATGGGAAGGGACCACCTTGGCCCCTCTCTCAGAACTGTCGGCTTGGCAGCCGCCTCGTTTCAATTCTACATCTGGCGCCTGGTCAGATGTTTCACTAATGAGAACCCTTTGGGAGGAGCCGTCTGAGTTTGAGATCATAGCAGTCTTTTTTGTTTCTGGCCATCACGTTCTGCATAGACACAGATACAGTCGGACTTTGTATAAAGGGCAAAGATGGGTCCAGAAAAGGGCAGGCGGCACTCCTAGTCCTAGATTCAGCCGTCCCCGGTGACCGGCTGATCACTAACTTAGGTCGTGTCGTGTCCTTCCGTGGTGCCATTTCAAAAAACAAAAAGAAAATTAAGAGTAAGAGAACTGAGTTACCTGAACGAGTGACGGTTGATGAAGTTCTGGAAATCTGGTGCAGTCGGCTTGTCAGAACAGGCGGTAGGCAGAAAAGGTCCGAAATGTCAGAGCAAGTTCAGGGGTCCGAATGTTCTCGCAAAGTTCTCAAATGTGAAAATGACCGAAGTCAGCACTTCCTTATATAGGCAAAGTGAGAAGGCGAAGGGTCGCTTCCAAATTCAAAATTTGGGCGGGAAAATCTCTCGGCCGTTTGCAAGGTGACACCTGTAGCAGGCCGTCGCCTGTCACCGTGCGACACCTGTCACAGGCGACACGTGACCAGTCACGTGCCACCTGTGAGGGGCAAATGATTAGGGGATTTTTATCCACCAATCACCGTCTGACAAGTGGACCAACCAGGTTCCGCCACGTGTCCTTCACGTAGGCCAATAGGAGCCTGCCACGTGTCAATCACAGATACGTCCTCTACGGACCAATCGAGGCACGCCACGTGTCCACCCATGCCAAATGGGAAAACCGGCCAACAAGGCCCAATCCTGTCTAGAGGCCCGGTCAGCCCTAGGTTTACCCTAAACCTAGAGAGTGGCACGCTTCTCAAGACTATAAATACTTAATTAATCCTCATTAAAGAAAAAAAAAGGAAAGCAATCAAGCAATTGAGAGAGCAATTGATCAAGCAATTAATCTCACCTGAAGAACAGAAACATTACGGAACACTAATAACCGGCTAATCTCGCTAACAAAGCAGATTACCAACATTAAACACTCTCACCTAGAGAGATCTTATTACTTTAATTTCCGTATTAATTACTCCTTAATCAGGTACTAACTTGACCGTTGGAGGCGGAGCTCTCAGGAGTCTCCGTTATTTTGCAGGTACAGGCGTCCGGTTCCAGTCTCGGAATTGTAACTCTCCCGCAGGACATCAGAAAACCCTGAAACAATAACCATATATAGTCTTATGTATAAAGCACAAACATTAGCTAAAGTAATGTAAGTGAATAATGTAAAAATTATGATAGTGGGATATTAAAAAACAACTGAAAGAAAAATAATACGAGTTATCCTACAATTAAATAAATTATTCTTAAACTCTGTGTAATTTCAAGTGAGACAATTATTTTGGAACGGGAATAATAAATGTTTTCTCAATAAGAAACAATATACATTGACAATGTATTCGGCCAATAAATTAAAGATTTTTTCATTGACTTATTTTTAAAACCATATTTTTAAGTCGTAACCAAACGTGACTAAAACATCATCACTTCGGATAATTTTATTTATTTCCTCCAATGATCTCTCGTCCTTTTGATTTTCTTCATCTTCCTCTCACTTTCTCCCTCTAATATCTCTTTTTATTTGCTTACTTTACTAATAGACTATTATTTTTACTAATCACATGATAAAATGTTCTAATTATGGCTCGTTACTATATAATGTCACAAGCTATTGCAAACATTTCTCCATCATCCTCTTTTCTTTCACTCTTCATATATATTATCTAACTACGCACAATGATACTTATACCAAAAATGACTACACTACAAGCCCTTTCTAGCTTCATCACAGTCACACCAACGCATGTAATGTCACATGCAAAACCTAATTCCTTCAATTTTTGTTGTCGTCAACCAATTTTTTCTAGTAATCAACCTCTCTCCCTATCCCAATCGTCCGATTTTAGCCTCCGATGCTGCCCACCACATCGTTCCTCACTTAGCCCTCAACAATGTTTACCCAATCAGTAATTCCTTTTCTTCTAGTTAATTACTTATATTTGTTCACCACATTCATAATTTAAGTTTTTCCTTAATCTTAGCTTGTATATAACAAGAGATAAATTGGTGAAAGTCATAGTCTATACGGAGTAATATTAGTTATTTATGTTTTTGGACACTCTTAATAACAGTCTACTAATTGAATATTTCATGTGTATTCTTATTGCCAGGATGAGTGGGTTTCTAGAGATCGAACTCAAAGTACGGGACTATGAATTGGATCAATATGGTGTTGTTAACAATGCAGTCTATTCGAGTTATTGTCAACTTGGTACGTACATACTACTACGTTACAAAAACATGCATTTATGTTAGTTATATGGTAGGGTGTAAGTTAAATTTAATATTATTTTTTAACGTAAAAATATGTGAAGTATATATTAAGGTGTATTGATGACATGCATGTTCTGCTTTTAGCCTCTTTGGGATTAAAAAAATAGGAATTTTTTCTTTTTATTTTTTTAAAGTGTACAACTTTACAATGATTTATCCTAATAAAAAGAAAAGGAAAGTGAGTGATTTATTATTAAAATGTGACTATTTATGGAAATTGACACATCCATTGATGTTTATTAAATTATACACAGCACATCATGAGATATTAGAAAGCATTGGTCTGGATGCTAAAACAGTGGAGAGCAACGGCGGTGCTTTAGCGTTGTCAAAACTTTCTCACACTTTCCTCGCACCACTTAAGGTACATATGCACATTTCGACCTTATTCATTGAATCATTTTTGGCTGTTTATTTTGCATTATTGAGAGTAGAAAGTAAAGTACTTCCTTGTTTAGTTTTTAAGTGTACCTGTTTGACCGGCATAATTTTTTAGAAGTTTGGGTTGAATTTTTTGTAATGATATGCATATGAGAGGAAAGAGTTGTACTTGAAATAACGGAGGGAATGAATATCATGTCAATGTTGGGATTGGTTATCATTGACAGACAACCCAAACTTAGGGTATGCTTCAACCTAAATACTCCATTTGTACATTATTGTTTAGACCGTTTTGACGCAGTAAATCTGTGTTACTCATTGTGAGAAACATTTTTGTTTCTCACAGTAGCAGTTTCGTAAATAAAATGTACCATCATGACTAAAGTGGTACAATTTTATCATCCATTTCGTAAATAAAATGTACCACCGTGACTAAAGTGGTACATTTTATTTATGAAACTGTCACTGTGAGAAACAAAAACGTTTCTCACAGTGAGTAATGGGGGCGCCCTCGTTTTGACGGTTTTAATATAGTATTTACTAGGTACAAAATAAAAAGTATTGGTTATAATAGCTGAAATTTTTATAACAAATTATGTAAAATAATACCTGAATCTTGTAGAGAAATTTTCTAAGGTTTAAAATTCAAATGAGGTCAATTGACTCCATTATTATATTGTTATGGTGGCTCCGCCCCTTAACTCGTGTATGTAAATGATATTCAGTTATGACTTGCCCTTGGCCACCCGACGAAATTTTATAATAATACCTTACTGACGCACTTGCGTGCTTATTTCGTGTAATGCAGAGTGGAGACAAGTTTGTTCTAAAGGTGAAGGTCTCAGAATCCTCAGCTGCTCGTATATTCTTTGAGCATTATATCTACAAGTTGCCAAATAACGAGGTTTGATTTTTTCTTACTCTTTTACTAGCTGTTATTGTTGTTTTAGCTTGCTAATTAACTAACAACTTCCACAACCTTTTGTATAACAGCCGATTCTAGAAGCAAAATCAGTTGTTGTTCTTCTTGGCAAAAATTATCGCCCTGTTCGTATGCCTACAGAGGTGAAATCCAAGTTAAGGCAGCTTATGATGCATCAAGAAGCGGGCGCAACGCTTATTGATCATGCTATGTCTACTGCTCCCTCGCTGTTGAACGGGTTGATGACCATTCCAAATGTTTGTGAAGCAACAGCAGGGTAACTTAGAGCATGATTAGGAGCAATGTTAATCATGTATGTTGGACAATTTGTGTATTATAGAAGGTCTGTAGTTCCGCAATTTGGAATGTCTTTTGTTAGGATGTGCGCTTGTGAATTGTGTGTAGTCAGGGTATGTTATATAAATGAACAATTGTTACTCTGTTTCTTCTAAGATAAATTTCTTAGTTTAACAAGCACATAAATGAATCAACACGAAACTTTAATCAATAATATCATAGATTAACTAAATGGTAAAATTAGAATTTAAAATTTGAAATTCCAAAAAGGATCTCTGAGATCAAGCCATAGTTCAATTAGATAATCACTTGAAATAGTATACATAGATTGTTGGAAGTATGACTAATAAATTTTAATATAAATTTTTATTTATTTCATATTTGTGGATATGCAAATAATAAATTTAACAGAAACTTTTGTGTGTGACTGGTCACACTGTGTGGCCAGCTAACACACAAGTAACAACCCCTGACCAAGTAACCCTTGACCAGCCGAGTAACCCCTGATCGACCTAATAACCCCTGACCGACCTAGTAACCCCTAACCAAGTAACACTACTAGAAATAGGTTGTTTTCCGACGGACTCAAATTCCGTTGGAAAATTCGAATTTTCCTACGAAATATGGTTCTGTAAGAAAAGTCCGTCGGAAAAGCTGAGTTGCGACGGGAAATCCCTCGGAAATATTCCGACGGAAATTTTTTCCCTCGGAATTTACTAATTTCGACGGAATATTCCCTCGAAAAATTTCCTTCAGAAGCTGAAAATTCCGAGGGAAAAAAATCCGTCAGAACATAGTAATTTCCGAGGGATTTTAATTCCGTCGGAAAGTTCCGACGGAATTTAAAGCCTTTCCGACTGATTTTGACTTAAAAAAAAAAAAAAAAAACCTACAAAACCCGGAAACCCTACCCTTTTCATTTCTGTTCTCTCTCCTCTCTTCCGCCTCTTTTTTCTTTTTTCTCCTCTCCTCTTCGTTCTCCTCCTTCCTTCGTTCTCCTCCTTCATCTCTCTGCCTCTTTTCTTTCTCTTTCCTGTCTTCCTCTCTCTCTCTCGCTTCTCTACTTCTGTTAGTTTCTTTTCTCTTCGCTTCATGGTCGTTGAAAACCACCGTCAAAGCACAACCACAATGCACCGTCGTCCACCATCGTTAAAACGAAGGTTTTTGGGTCAAATTCGACCATGAAAACCGTAGATCTAGAGTTTTCATAGTCGAATTTGGCCTTCTAAACCCAAATTTGAGGTTTTATGCAGTGGAATCAAGGTATGAATCTTTTTTTTTTGTTGTTTTCGGATTTTCTGGATATTTGTGGGTTGTTTTTTCTATTTTTTCCGGAAAATTTTCGGCTTTTCTGATTTTCTAGATTTTCTGGAAATTTTCTGATTTTTTTGGAAATTTTCTGGAAATTTTCGGATTTTCTGGTGGTGGGGCAATGGGGTTACGGTGGTGTGGTGGGTTGGGGTGGTTGGTTACGGTGGTGGGGTGGTTGGTTACGTGGCTAATGGGGTTCCGGTAGTGGGGTGGGGTGATTGGTTACGGTGGTAGGGTGGGTTAGGGAGTGGCTAATGGGGTTACGGTGGTAGGGTGGGGTGGGGTGATTGGTTACGGTGGTGGGGTGGGTAAGGGGGTGGCTAATGGGGTTACGGTGGTGGGGTGGGGTGGTTGGTACGGTCGTGGGGTGGGTTACTGTTTTTTTATTAAAATTTTCGACGGTAATTTCATCGGAAGCATAGTTTTTCCGACGGAATATTCCGTCGGAAGTTTACTCGGAACCTTGCGACGGACTTTCCATTTAAGTAAAAATTGACTCCGACAGTTAAAAATCAGTCGGAAATTCCGTCGGAATGGACTTTTCCGACGGAATATCGCGAAATTCCTACAAAGTGTAATGCGACGGTGCTTATGGATGGAATTTCAGGGTTTTCTGAGGGATTTTTTCCGTCGTTGATTGGCTGTTTTCTAGTAGTGTAATAACCCCTGACCAACCAAGTAACTCCCGACCAAGTAACCCCTACTAACTGATAACCCCTTTTCATAAATTAATTTTAACTCTACTGTTTGAATATCAAATAAAGTTTAATTTCTGGAGAATAGAGGAATTGAGGAGAAGGAGAAGAACAAACCAACTCGAGAGTAGAACCAAAAACAATCATCAGGGGTTCGGTGGTGTTGTTGGCCGCTGCAGATGAACCGAAATTGGTGCAATTGGGGTCGTTGTGATGGTGCGAAGGTGCAGTGGTGGTCTGTTGCGGCGGTTCGGTGGTGTTGTTGGCGGCTGCAGCTACAACTAGGTGATTGTGTGGCTACCGATGCTGCAGCAGCAACGGTTCGGTGGTGTTGTTGGAGTGCGTGGGTGAGTTGGGCGGCGATGGTGGAGTGCGGTTGTGGCGGTGGAGGAGGGTGGTGATTGGTTGTTGTTGCTGTTGTGATGAGTCGGGCTGAATCGAAACTAGGGGCTGGTTAGGTTGTTGGCTTGATTGATTGTGGTGGCTGAAGGATGCAGGGGTGAGAGGTGGAGTTGTGGTGTAGGATTAAAAAAAACAAAATTATGGCTGGCCACACTAAAGTTTGTCTAAATTTAAATCTAAATTTCAACTTAAGATATTTAGAAGTAGCTCGATAAACAAACTTATTTTATTTATATGTGTGATAAAGCATCATTGTCCAAAAATCGAATTTGTACGTTCCGTATTATTCATAGAGACTCTTAGCAATTCAATTGATCTCCACTAATACATAACTCTTTCTCCTAAGTGTCCTACAATGAAATAGATTGATGAACACTATTGATCAATCTATTTCATTGATCTCCACTAATACATAAGTCTTTCTCCTAACTCTTTAGCTTTCCTTTTCTCTCTCCTTCGATTTCCTTCTCCATCACTGCGCCGCAAGCAACGCCATCGATGGCTAGGGTTTTCTGAAACAAGTTTCATTCAAATTATCTCCTGTTTCATTCAGTTTTTGTGAAGTTTCACAATTAATCATGCTTTTCCTTTTCATTATTTGTAACTTGATGTTTAAATTTCAATTTATACAGATTTATTGATTTTTTTTTGTGCTACTTTGTAGAGGATTGCGATTAAAGGGTGAGGTACTCCTTAAATCATCGAGGCTCAATTGAAATGACGTACTCCTTGATGTTTAATTCTTGTTTCTGTTTAACTTTTAGGATTTTATATTGAAGTGTGCGAATTTTACTTCGATTCAAATTATAAGTACTTAAATTTTAAATTTTACTTTGATTCTTTTTTAGATTCAATTTCTAGGGTTTATGTAATTGATTCTTTGTACGTTAGTATGCATTATTAAATTGTACGTTATGGAAGTGACTAAATGATATATGTTTGAATGCTTTGTTGTGCGGATTTGGTGCCCTTTTTTGTTTGTAATGGTTTTGTGAGTATAGTAGTATCTAATGTGATTTTGAAAATAAATTTGGATGTAAATTTATGTGATTATGAAAATAATTTATGTGATTTTGGTGCCCTTTTTTGTTTGTTGTTTTTGAGTTTCAGTTTGTATGTGATGTTTGATTTTAAGTTTGATTTTGTCCCTTTTGTTCGATGATTATTGTAATTTTTTGATTCTTAGAAACCTCTTTTTAATTTTTCTTGTAATTTTGATATCTTGTTCGATGATGGCAGGAGGTGGATCAACAAGCAGCAACCCACCCAAGCAGAGGAAGAGAGTTGAAGCTGAGTCTCCCGTGCTTTCTCTCGCTGGTATTTTTCTCCCTATATCTAAACCTAGGTTTTACTTTTTTATTTTTGATTCATGTTTTTCAGCTATTAGTGTTGTTTAACCCTAATTTTTTTTTCAGGTTTTTAACCTTGTGTATTCAATACATCGCTGTTTAGATTATCATAACGATAATAACATTTTTGGAATTTCCCGGTAGTGTTATCAATCCCGTGGTGCAGTTTTTCTGAAGACTAGTATCTTATAACAGTTTTTCAAATGCCTAAATGTCACTGCTGATCAGAAGAAAATCTTTAAGAAGGCATTTCATGGGTATTATGATGTTGTTGCAGAAGTTCTGCATACTGAGCATGTTGTAAGTCTCCATACCTGTCCACCCCCTCTATTTTATCTGTTTTCCATTCAGCTTCACTTTTATGTGTGTTCTTCATAGTATTTGCGTTGAGGTTTCATTGTCCGTGCAAAATTATTTCGATGTTGTATCTATTGTGTGCTCTTATCATTGGCTTATTCACATTTTTTTTTTGTACTGAAAAGCTAGAGGGCATAGTATATCACTATCATATTGTGCTTTGAAGCGCATATTGTACTCCCTCTATTCTGCATATAATGTTCTAATGACCTGTTCCAAGTCAAAGTGTGGTTAGATTCCTGTAAAATATGGCGATTTCATATGCTGTATGCCTGTATCTTATGTCAAAATTTTCTTAGAGAATTTTGAAATACTATTTTAGGATAAAAACATTTTGCATAAGTTAAGAGAATTTCTTCATTATAATTCTGTCTTGAAGGCCACAAAATGTCAAGTGGGAATGATTACAAGGGAGTAAGAAAATAGCATTTTCTCTTTTTGTATCTTTCATAATTGTCAGCCAATTTGAGTATCTAATGTACCTGAGTTTGGGCAATATGTAAGTTTTCTCGAATTAGTTCAGCCAGATCTGCTTGTGTGAACCACGATGTCAAATAGTATGTAATTTATTTTATACAAAAACTTTACGCCTTAGTGTAAACCTGAAAACACAAGTTTACCAATTAAGGTGGCTCATTAAAATATGTGCACATGGTGGATGCCATTGTGTTTCAGATCAAGGGTTAGGAACTTAATATCCAAATTTCGTGCTTATTGTTATGTAAACTGACATGTGCGGTTGTGAAATTGTGTTGATATAAGAAACACCTTTGGAGTATTTGTATCAATCATGATTGTCAGTCAATTTAAGTATCGATGTACATGACTCTATGTTAATTGTTAGTTATCCTGAAATAGTTCAAACCTGATCATCCTGCGTGTGCCAAGATGTCAAGCAATTTGTTTACTTTACACAAAAAGTTTATGCCTGGGTGTAAACCTGAAAATTTGAGGCTGCCAATTAAGGTGGCTCATTAAAATGTGTGCACATCTTATATGCTGTGAAGTGGTGGATGCTATTGCGTTTCAGATCAAGGGTTAATGAACTCAATATTTCTGTTTTTGTTGGAATAGGCTGCATGTGCCAGACAACCAGGTTTCCCTATACTGCCTCTAAGGGAACTTCTTAAGAGGCATTGAATATTGTTGATGTTGATGCTGTGTAACTTGATCCCAGCCTTTGTAGCTGTAGCCTGTAGGGTTTACTAAGTTTTTAGTGTGTAGCTTTAGTATTTGTTTTAAAAAATAACTTACCCTTTGAAGCTACATATAACAATGGTGAGACTATCAATGTCTCACACTCTCACAGTGCACTTAGTATACTTATATTAGCTACAAATGTACTCATAGCATTGTAGGACATAAGTGGTCGGGGCGAATTTGGTGGATACTGGATACCTGTCTTGCATATGCACTACTTAGTATTGTAGCATTATAGAGTGACTTGCTTTATTTAAGCTATCATTATCTCATTATATGAATAGTTTTTTTTATTTAAAGATGAAACGCTTTGATTTTTATTCTATTTTAACACTCTACTCTCTTTAACATTAGTGATTAATAGTTAAAGAGAAGCATTATGATGTGGGATTTTGTTGAGTTCTTCTCAATGTATATTTTCAAAATATCTTTTTTTTTGGTGTAAATTTTACACAATTAAATTGTAAGGATATTAGTGGTTGAAGCTATACACTAGCAAATGTGAAGACAGAAGTGTTTAATTTGTAAAAACAAATGAAGTACTCCGTACATTTTATCAATGAAAAATGTAATTCTTAGGAATTTGTTGTGCTCCTTGTTCAAGCTGACTGATAGTGAGGTGCACTATTCCCAAAGGTGCCAAGAACATAGTCTTGTTGTATTTGCCCATGCACTTATAAATCTGGTGTTAAATGAAACCCTGCACCTAGCAAGTTGACATTTTGTCCTTTCTTGTGTATTATACAGGTGCTTCTTGTAAATTCAGCAGCAAAGGACTTTTGGCATTGTTTTGATGACTGAAGCAAAGGAAGTCAAGCCATCTGGTGACTGGTGATGACATTTCTGGGTCAGTGGACAATACAAATTCATAAGCTACAAATTCACTTCGTTTACTGGGCCGGCTGTTTAGAGGAATCAGCCGCCCAGACCTCTTTTCTTTTCTCATCTTTGTTTGACGACTGTTTCTGTCGTCCTTCTCTTTTGTCGAACCTTTTTCCGTCCGACTGTTTTATCGTACACAGATCAGTCGCCTGTATATAAGCTTCTGCTTCAATCAAGGCCTCTTGAAGAGTCGCCACCCTTTTTCGAACCAAATCAAATTTGAAGGTAGACCCGTCTTTGAGACCCCTAAAAAAGTCGGTATAAGCTACCTCATCCGGTAACCCTTGAATCTGTATTCTCATCAGGTTGAACCGCCTGATGTAAGAACGAAGCCCCTCCTTCTCGCCCTGCTGAATTGTTCCCAAATCAAGGGTCGTTTTCTTCGCAGGGATGTTCATGGCGAAGTTGGAGGCAAACAAGTAAGCAAGCGTCCTGAAGCTGTTTACACAACCAGTCGGCAGGTTGCCGAACCATTGCTGTGCGATTCCCTTGAGAGTCGCTGGGAAACACTTGCACCAAGTGGGATCATCCAACCCTTGAAGGTACATCAGGTTGGTGAATGCCATCAGATGGTCTTCTGGGTTAGTAGTGCCGTCATAGGCGCCTACTAGTACATTTTTTACTTTGGCCGGCTGAGCGGCTTCAGTAATTTCCTTGGAGAAGGCCGACGGCTGTTCACCAAGTCTAAGCAACCATAGCTGCCAGTCCATAGGTTGGACGTTTTTTGCTGCAGGTCCACCAAATGGAGGTGGCTGCATAAAATACTGTTGCGGCACAAATGGTAAGTTTGGTACCGCCTGGGCACTATGAAAGCCGGACTGACGGGAGGTACCGCCTGACTGACTCTCATGGTACGACTGAGTATGCCTAATCGAGGCATTTCGCAAACTGTCTTGAAAGTTTGAAGTAGAAGCCGACTCTGACTATCGGTCACTCTTCTTCTGCTCTAGCAGTAGCCGAGCATCTGTGAATGTTTGCTTTGACCCATCCGCCTGAATATGACGAACCGGTTTCCTATTTCCTGTAGGATAACGGAATTTTGTGAAATCAAGGGCAGGTGGCTCTCGCTTCCTAGATTTAGGATGAGGAGTCGCCTCTCGCCCTTGAACTGGCTTCCTCTTCAGTGAAGTGGAAGGTTTCTTGGCCGACTGCTCCTTGACTGAAGCAGGCGGCTTCTTGTTGATCAACTCTTGAATCTCTCCCTTGAAGTCCCTCATGAAGGTCATGAGTTCGTTTCTTGTGATGGGAGCAGACCCATCAGTCGGCTGTTGCCGAGCAGGCGGTGCGCCTGCTGGCCCGCTTCCTGTTTGAAGATGCTCCCGTTCCCTCCTTTCGGTATGACGGGTACGTCGGGCCCTTAGGGTCCCGTCTGTAGCTGTATGAGTTTCAACTTCAAATTCACTTTCGGTGTCATGGTCCGACTGAACTTGAGGGTCGTTTAGAGGACGCCTCTCTTCAGGAGTCGGTACAGACTTGGATGCCATCTCTGAAGTACTCTCCCCACAGACGGCGCCAAATGTTTCAGGGTTTTCTGATGTCCTGCGAGAGAGTTACAATTCCGAGACTGGAACCGGACGCCTGTACCTGCAAAATAACGGAGACTCCTGAGAGCTCCGCCTCCAACGGTCAAGTTAGTACCTGATTAAGGAGTAATTAATACGGAAATTAAAGTAATAAGATCTCTCTAGGTGAGAGTGTTTAATGTAGGTAATCTGCTTTGTTAGCGAGATTAGCCGGTTATTAGTGTGTTCCGTAATGTTTCTGTTCTTCTCTGTTCTTCAAGTGAGATTAATTGCTTGATCCCCTTTAATGAGGATTAATTAAGTATTTATAGTCTTGAGAAGCGTGCCACTCTCTAGGTTTAGGGTAAACCTAGGGCTGACCGGGCCTCTAAACAGGATTGGGCCTTGTTGGCCGGTTTTCCCATTTGGCATGGGTGGACACGTGGCGTGTCTCAATTGGTCCGTAGAGGACGTATCTGTGATTGACACGTGGCAGGCTCCTATTGGCCTACGTGAAGGACACGTGGCGGAACCTGGTTGGTCCACTTGTCAGACGGTGATTGGTAGATAAAAATCCCCTAATCACCATCCACTGCATACAACAAAAAACAGAAGATGAAATACAATAACAACAAATAAAACTTAATTAAAAGACAACGATAAATATAATAAAAGACATACCGCTTCCGTGGCAGTAGGCGGTGGCACATAATCATCATCGTTGTGGTCGAGATCAGCGATCAACCTCGGGTGCGAATACCGGTTGAACCATTCCATGTAGTAATGGTCACACATGGGAGTAACCCCAGAGGGCGGCCGCTGCAACTCCGCTGTCCATAATCGAGCCACCATCGGAAACTGGTCCCACGTCCCGGTCATGATATCCGGCCATTCCACGACGTACTCCCTCGACGATGCAGGTCGGACCGCCTTCATCGGGCACGCCGGGGGAGGAGGGACAACTTGGACAAATCCAAGCTGGCGAAGACAACGCTGGGGCATGTACGCTTCGACGATGTCACGATACTGAATGAGTCCCGTGTACAGGGTCCTGGGTACCCTAACACTAGGGTTCGGGCCGAAAGGCATCCAGTTCACCTGTACAATTACAACATATAAAATATAATAACATGAATATAATATGTGCAAATAATAAAATGTAGACTCTATAAATAAACGTTACCTCTAAGGGGGACAACCTGTCCAGCAATAACCGTATCGATCGGAGGCGGTCAACGGACTTCTTCTCCGAGCGCGGACTCCACGCACAAGCACGCGGCATCTCCTCATCAATAGGAACTGGGTCACGATGTGGTCGCAATGCAGGAAAGTACTCGTATATCCAAGTCTGCAATAGAGTCAGACACCCAGTGATACCTGCCGCGTCAGCCCGACTCGCAAATCCTAGTTGGCGATACAAATACGCCAACGTAGCCGATCCCCAGGAAAACTGGCCTACACTGTCGGGGTCACACGCCTCTACGATGTCGCGTGGCCTGAGCTTGTTTCCGCCGCTCTTATCCGGAAACAAGGTACATCCGAGGAGTAGAAAAACATAAGCACTCAGCTGTGCGTCGGGCGTCCTACGTGCACTCGGGTACAAACACCGCTGCAACACAGATGCGATCTTCACACCTCCGTGTTCCCAAACACCTAGCGCCTCGGTGTACAGTGCAGCCCTGTCCACCGCCAACAACTCCGCCAGCGAATCTGCCTGACCCGCATCAGCCACAGCACAAAGTCGTTTACCCTCAACACGAATCCCCAGAATGGCCTCGACGTCATGTAACATGATCGTCATCTCACCGAACGGAAGGTGAAAAGAGTTTGTATCCGGCTGCCATCGCTCAATGAAAGCCGTGATCAGCGTACTGTCAATCTTATCGTGCATGGTGGCAGGAACGTGCTTCACCCCAGTGCCCTCCAGTCGCTCGAACATCTCGCTCTCCGCCGGCCAGGCCTCAGCCCATGTACGCAAAAAACTACAAGTCTTTTCCCGGGTATGACATTTCAACAACCCCGTAACTGAAGGCCTCTCCTGGTCCTCCCAAATACGGGCAGCTATGTGTCCTAGAAAGCTAGGAATCACACTCCCGTCAACAGGCCCACCGGGCACCTCACTCCTAACAACCCAAGAATCATTACCCGCCCTCGACCGTTTCCTGCTTGCCCCAGAGACAGTGGACGCAGATGATGTGCCAGATCTACTAACAAACCTACCACCCCTACCCTTACGCACCTCCACCATATGCGTCTCGTACATGTCATCAACCCTCTGACTGAATGGACCGTAATCATCATACGGTCCACTGCCATCGTCCACATCCTCATCCTCATCTGCGCCCTCCTCCTGCTCCTCCTCCTGGTCACCCTCCTCAGCATCATCATCGTCATCGTCATCCTCATCCCGACGGTGGATCCGTTCTCTACGAACTGAGGCCGAAATACCACGGGATCTGACATGTCTATGCCCCGATCTCTCCACTGAATAACTTCTACTAAGAAGCTCTATATTCTTCCCCCCACCATGACGACCCTACACAAAATTTTAAAATATATAAACATACAAAAATTTATACGATAAATAATCATCATCGCAAATCAAATACACTAAAAACAAACAAATAATAGTAAACAAAATATAAACGTAGAAAAAATACAACGAAATTGAAAAAATTTATAAAAATAAACAACAAAATATAAAAACAATTCAAAATTATATTACAAAAAAAAAAAAAAAAAAAAAAAAAAAATTTAAAAACAATTTTTTAAAAAAATTAAAAAAAAAAATTAAAAAAAAAAAAAATGGGGGGGGCGCCCTGGCTGGACGCCCAGCCGGCGGTGGTGGCGCCAGATGCAGACGCCGCCACCAGTTGGCTGGCGTTTGGGCTGGACGCCACAGCCACGGCTGCGGCGCTTAGACTAAACGCCACAACCGTGGCGGTGGCGTCCAGCCAAGGCGCCAGCCAACTGGTGGCGGCGTCTGCATCTGGCGCCACCACCGCCGGCTGGGCGTCCAGCCAGGGCGCCCCACCGCGTTCACGGCGGTTTTCCCCTTTTTTTTTTTTTAAACAAAATATACCTTTCCACCTTGGGACATCCTTCCCTCCGCCGCCGCCGCCACTTCCTTGCCTTGCCGCCTCGACATTGCCGTTATTTTGAATTTTTTTTTTTTAGAGAGGTTGAAAGAAGATGAGCAATGAGAGTGTGAGTGATGAGAGTGTGAGTGATGAGAGTGTGAGTGTTTTTTTTTTTTTAAGGTCAAGGGCAATTTTGGGAAACCAAGTGAATTTTGTGGGCTTTATGTAGTAATTTGTGGGCGATGTTTAACAAATCCCTAAAATTTTCATATCTTACTAGTTACTACACATGCAGTCTACGCATCTACACATAAGTAGAGAATGAAGAATACTTGCAACAAAATTGCTTATACTGCAATCCTTTTTCAGCTTCACGTCATAGCCATGCATGTAACGTCACATGCAAATATGCAAGGCCTTATTACGTCAATTTAATTAATACTTTCTCATGTATTGTAGGGTGTACATATTCAGAAAAAATGACGTATAATAAAATGAGATAAAGTTTAATTAGGACATTAATTAGCAGAGACAGATCTTGGCTAAAAATATTAGAGGGGCCGAGATTTAAATCTTTTACCTTTCGCTCAAAATTAATCACTATGTCCTAATATTTTATAAGTAAAATAAGGTTATTTAAGTTCATTAACTAATTAATTACAATAATTTACCGGAGGCCGGGTCCCAAATGGCCCCGGTGGAAGGTCCCCTCTGTTAATTAGCCACATTGTTTTCCACCTAATAAATAAACTTTTGGTCAATTAATTATCTTGGAGGAATTTACACAAGGGATTAATTGATTGATAAGCTTTATTTGTTATTTTTTAATAATTTAACTATTTTAGGAAAATATCTTTACCTGAAAAAATAATTGTTACAACTCACGCGATAATACATCGATAACATTTTCCGGCCCAATACATTTAAAAAAAAATAATTAATCAAAATTTCTGATTCCACAAAAAAGATGAACAATTGGTGTTATATGGGAAACTAATACGAACCATTGAATTAATCCGCTACTCCCTCTTTCTTATTTATTCTCTCGAGGCTAAGCTAGGGCTTACCAGGGTTTTTGCTTCGTGGAGTGTCTTTCTTCCTTCTGGATATAAGAGGTGAGATTTTCTGACGATTGATTTGCTGAAAAATCTTTGCATAAGTATTGGTTTTTGGTCCGCGAGACTGATTGGCTGGATTGATTTCCAAGATGGAAAATGGCTTAACCCTGACAGAAGAGGAGGAGGAAATTATATACTGCGAAGATGAAGAGACGGAAACGATATCAAAACAACTTAGGCTTTGCCTTGTTGGAATGCTTCTGACCTTGACCCTGTTCGAGGCGATGCAGAACACGTTGAGGATCGCTTGGAGGTTGATGAAAGGGGTTGTTGTTCGTGAAATTGAGAACAAATTATTTATCTTTCAATTCTTTTCTATTACTGATAAAATCAAAGTGCTATTGAAGAAGATTGAGGAAGGAGTTCAGCCATTAGAAATCTCCTTTGATACGATAAGAATGTCGGTCAAAGCTGAAGATGTGCCTCTAAATAAACGCACTAAGTCTATTTACAAAGTCTCAGTGGCCTCAAGTATTGGTAGATTTATTGAATTGATGAGTCTGATCCGATAGGGTGGAGCAAGTTTATGCGGTTCAGGGTGGATTTGAAGTTGGATAAACTGCTTAGGAGACGTATGCGAATTGCTACCTCGAATGGAAGTAAACTCATAAAATTCTCTTATGAGAAGCTGATGGATGCATTAAACCAGTATATGTCAACAACGTATGAAATATGATGACGTGACCCCTGTTTCTGAATTACTTTATGGGATGTGACTGAGAGCTTCACCTATGAGAAAGAGGAGAACTGTTGACCATAAAAAAGAAGAGGAGTTAAAGATGTGCCAAGAGTTCACAGGGAGTCTACGAGAAAGTAAGGCCAAGTTAAAACTAAACTTTGACAGGGGCGAATAAGGGGAAATTCCCTGTTTTTGTTTCTCATGGGGGCATTTTCGTAAATAAATCAACTAATTTTTTCATTATTGTGGGCTCCACAATTGAATAAAATTGAATAAAATTGTTGGTTTATTTACAAAAATGTTTTCACTATGAGAAAATGGGGCTCCCTCGCGAATAAGGCAGGCAGTGGTGGAGTTGCTTTAATCAAAGGGGCTGCTATGGTTTATGATAATCCTGTGGCAAAAGAAGGATAGGAGACTGGTGAAGTTTTTGCAGATGATGATATTGATATGTAAGAGAGCAATTCCAGATTCTTGAAAAGACGGAGATTGGAGAGAATGTCAACTAATATGGCCTCATCGGCTGGGAAAAATAATGAACCTATTTTTGATACTCATATGTAAGACAATCCTAATGACTCGAGTTTTGTAGCTATTCCTTTGTCGAGTGGTGGTAATTTGATCTCTAATATCAATGAAATAATGGCGGAGATTGGTGATGACCAATCCCGCCGATCCTAATAAGCTACAACTGTCGAGGGCTTGGCAACCCTCGAGCAGTTGGTAGGCTCCGAAAGTTGCTGAATACAGAGGGTCCGGAGATTTTTTTAATGGAGACTAAATTAGGTGTTCGAATAATTAATAGAGTTAAAGATCGTCTTTCTTATTAGTTTGGCCATTTTGTGGATTCGGAGGGTAGGTCGGGTGGTCTTGGTTTACTAAGGTCTGATAATGTTGATGTTGTGGTGCTGTCATCCTCTTCCCATCATATCGACTATACTGTTCGAGGCTTATTTAATAATGAGATTTGGAGGCTCACGGGATTTTATGGGTGGGCTTACAACACCCAAAAATTTCTTTACTAGGAGCTTTTGAGAAATTTGTATAGTATGTCTGACTTGCCATGGTTGGTTGTTGGTGACTTCAATCAAATTCTTTTTGAAGCTGAAAAGAAGGGTGGTGCCCCTCGGGCACAGCGTGAGATGGATGATTTTCGGGAGGCGCTAGATTACTATGGTTTGCAAGATCTAGGGTACAATGGAGAATTATTTACGTGGTGGAATAAGCAGGCTGATCCGGATGGTATTTGTGAGCGTCTTGACATAGCGGTTGCGTCTGTTGATTGGATTACTTCAATCTCACATGTTGCTGTTTTTAGCCTTCCAAGAGACAGGTCTGACCATGTTCCTGTTAAAATTACAAATGTTGTAGGGATCGGAAGAGGTCACTACGACACTCAAAGAATCACCAACTTAAGACAACCAACCAAATATCCAAACCAATCAATCCAAAATATCACACAACACGAATATGAAATATGGACAGCAATATTTCACTCACAAAGCATCAATAATAAGCGGAATAAAATACAAGTAACACACACGAATTATACGTGGAAAACCCCTTCGATGCGAAGGATAAAAACCACGGGACCTCTTGAGGAGTCCACCCTTAATATTCTCTTATTGATAATAAAATTGAGGGTAAAATGAACCCAATATAGTTCACAACAATTCACAACCCACCAACAACAATAAACAATAAGAGATCAAAAATTAGAGAGCAAAAGAGTAGAATTCACCCAAAAAACAGCAGTTCCGTCCAGAGACGACTGCGACCAAAATAGAGCTCAAAACAACGATCCAGCCGTCCAAAATGAAGCCCTTGATGTCTGGAACAAGCTTCCAAAATTTGAGCACGATCTAACGGTGAAAACTCTGAAAACAACCAGTTTTTGAAGGCTTCCCAGAAAAACTCCGAAGTTGAAAGCTCTTGTAAAAGAACTCTAACTCTCTCTCTATTTTTTTGTGTGTATGCTCAGCTGCTAGCTGCCTCACTTGGTCACTTGTTTACCACAAGATTTTCCATCTAAAACTTCCAAGAGAAGCCACAAAAGTCATCCCCAAAAGCTTCTAGAAGAAGCCACAACTAAAGTCCCTAAATTAGACTTAATTCAAGCTAGTAAAATGTAATAAAAATGGACCAAGTAAATGGACCAAAACAAGATACATTTTACTTCAATTGGGCTGGACCCATAACAAATGCCCCTTCTGGTGGGGGTGAAAAGAAGAAATTTAGGTTTGAAGATATGTGGCTTACATCTCCGGGGTGTGAGAGAGTTATCAGGATGCATGGTGTAAAGATAGCGAGCTGGTTAATGCAGCAGATGTCATTGTGAAGATTAAAGAATGTGTTACAGCTCTTTAGAAGTGGTACTAGGAGGAGTTTGGGCATATACAGACGAAAATTAAAAAAGGCAAGAGAAAGATTGGCCTACTTAGACAATTGTGCTCCAACTGAGAGAGTAGTGGAGGTAAGAAAAAGAGTGTCAAACAATCTTGATGATTTGCTGCATTTAGAAGAAATAATGTGGAGACAGAGGTCGAGGATATTGAGCCTAAGTGACGGAGATCAGAATACAAATTCTTTTCATATCAAGGCATCCAGAAGGAGAAAGAGGAATTTTATCAAAGGTGTTTATGATGAGAAAATGGTGTGGAAGACTAATCCGGATGAAGTGCAGAGTGTAGCGCAGGGATACTTCCAGAATTTATTCACCTCAATACGACCTGAGTTTTATGAAGAAACTATTGCTGGCGTTCAGGGAGAGTGACAGAAGAAATGAATGAATGTCTCATCCGATCTTTTGATCCGGGTGAGGTTTATACTGCACTTTTCCAGATGCATCCAAGTAAAGCTCCTGGTCCAGATGGAATGAATGCAAATATTTTTCAAAAGCACCAGCATATAGTTGGGAAGGATGTGTTAGAGTATGTCATCTCTATGCTGAATGGTACGTCTGATTTGTCGTGAGTTAATAATACCCATATTGTTTGTATTTCAAAAATTAAAAATCCCACTGCTATGAAAGAATATAGGCCTATTAGCCTTTGCAATGTGATATATAATATAGCCTCAAAAATGTTGGCAAATAGACTGAAGTTAATTTTGCCAGATGTTATATCTTTGAATCAAAGTGCCTTCACTCCGAGAAGGTTGATCACAGATAATACATTGATCGCATTTGAGATGTTCCATTATATGAACAGTTTGAATTCAGGAAATAATGGAAATATGGCTGTCAATCTTGACATGAGCAAGGCATACGATAGGGTCTAGTGGATTTTTTTGGAGAAAGTTATGTTGACTATGGGCTTTCATGCTGATTGGGTTCTTATGGTTATGAGCTGCGTTTCTACAGTCTCACACACGATTGTAGTAAATGGAGAGGCATCGAGTGCATTTGTTCTGGAGAGGGGCCTCCGCCAAGGTGACCCCATATCATCAGTGGCCGACTTGGGCTTAGACCTGGTGGGTCAAGTGACTCACCAGGCCCAAAAAAAATTTTAAGTTATTTTTTTTTTAAAAAAAAAAAAAAAAAAAAAAAAAAAAAAAAAAAAAAAAACTAAAATCAGTTTTCCCCAAATGACCAAATCACGAATTGATTTCAAGCCCTAGCCTTCTTCAGTTCTTCTCTTCGCCAATTCGCCTCTTCCTTTTAATCCTTCATCAATCATCTCCAACTCCAATTCGCCTCTTCGCTAGTTCGCTTCGTCTTCCTCTTCGCATAATTTCAGGTTAGTAGATGCATCTTTCGGCTTTTTTTTGTTTATTTATTTATTTAATTGTTGATATTACTTGTTAGTTATGAATTAGTAATACTAAATTTGAACCCTAAATCCCTAATTGTTCAATAATCAACTCAATTTCAGAGAATTTTGCATTATTTGAAATTCTGAATTGTGAATTTGTGAAATGTTTGACACTTTGACAGTGCTCTTCGCGACTTCGCTAGCTTGCTCACGCCTCCAGTGCTGGTTGTGCTGCTGGCCTGCTGGCTGCTGCTCGCCTGCTGCCCTGCTCCACTGCTCCACTACTCTGTGCTCTGTCCTCTTTGCTCACCGTTCTTCGCTTCGTCGCTTCTTCTAAAGTCTAATCTCCTATTCTCATTTTGCTAGTAAGTTGATTTCTAATTTTTAGTTTAAAATTCTAATCTTCAATTTAATTCAGTCTAATTAGTTTATTATATTAAACTTTGGTTGATTTTGTTGTTGTTTGTTTGGTAAACTTTGAACCTTTTGTTAATGTTGTTGGGTTTTTGTCTTTTTGATGAAATTTGAACCTTTTTGACCATGTGATTATGTGAATTGTGGTTTGTTTGGTAAAATGATCTTTGTAAATAATTTTTATGGGGAATTTTGCTTGATTTAGTTGATTATTTATTCAAATTTCAGAGATTGAAAAAAAACAAATGGTCTGTCAATTATAAATCAAAATTTGACTTTTGCTCACAAAAATAATGAATTATTTTTATTTTTTTTTTGGTAATTTCCACATTTTCAATACCTTGACTTTTATATGGGCCGAATATGGATCAACTCAGATCACTTCGGCCAGCTTGGATTGAGGCCCGCAATAATCATGTGTTGCGACCTTGCGTAATGCTAGGACTTTTGCAACTCATCATGCTGTCATGCAACTTATGCAAGAGTTGTACTTTTGTCATCCTTTTGTATAGACTAAATAAAAGCTCATGCGATGCACGATTTTCCATACATATATCTCAAGAAAAGATATTTTCTATACACTCTAAGTTTTTTTTTTGTTTTTTTATAATTATTTGATTTATTTTACAATTTAATAATTTCAGACAAAAAAAAAAACAAAAACAAATAATAATTTAATTAAAATGATATTGCCAATTACAAAAGTATAATTTTTTAATGTAAATTATAATGCGACTTAATTTATTGTTGTTTTGTATTTTATTCGTTGTTGTGAGTTAGGTGACAATAATATGATATCTTTAAAAAAAATGAAAATATGATATTTCATTGATTACATATTAGGATAAAATCTTTAATGTGAAAAGATAATAATTTTTTATTTTTAAAAAAATTTAAATCCTAAATCATTATTAGTTGCTTTTTACACTTGAAATTAAACTCTCAAATCTATGTATAATTTTGTATATATCTTGTGATCTCTTGATCTATAACAAATTATCTGTCTTTTCAAATTTTTAGACATAAAATGTTTAAAGAAGGTAAAGTTTTTTATTGCATTGTAAGTTTTAAATTTTATTTATGAAAAAACATCTTATTAATCGGGTATTTAGATAAAACCATTAATTTCATAAGATAATTTTTATTTTTTTAATAATATAAATCCTAATATCCCACGGTTTTTTATACATAAAATCTCATAAAAATAATTTTTGTAATTATCATACTCATAATATTTTTGAACATTAAAAATAATAGTTATTAGATGTAATATTTCGATGTAAAAAAATTTGTATTAGAAAAAAAATTTCGATAGGATCAACAACTTTGTTCACACCAATATCTCTTCCATCTAATAAAAAAGGATAAATAGAACATGTTATCAAAAATAAAATTTATATAAAATTAATCTTTATAGTTTTATAAAATAAATTAAAATATTTACCAAAAAGTGAATAATTGTTGTGAAATTAATCTAAAAATTGTAATTATACAAAATTAAATCTATGCATTGGAATTTTTTCATCATCCCCAATTGCCCAAACAATAGTATTTTGGAAAATTGAATCATTATTTTATTGTCGCTGACAATGCATGTGATATTGCTTCTTATTTGTGACGACTGAAAAGTATCTAATAGAGTAAATTTTTTCCTTCAATCAATTTTGAACAAAATTGTAGAATAAAGTTAAATTTAACTGAGGCATGAACGTAATCACCCTGTAATTAAAAATAAAAAATTAAGTTAATTTTATGACTTAACTAAGTTACATAAATCACAAAAAATTTGTTTTAATCATAAAATTAATTGATAAAAACTAAAAGGTTCATTAAAAGGTTAAAAAAATGTAAACGATTTATAATGATATAATACCTCCTCATCCAATAGGATCATCAGGCGAGAAACTCACACTTTCATATTCTATAGATTTTTGCTCGAATATAATTCTCTAATTAAATTAGATCTGCATGTAAAAACAAAATTCAGTAAACAAAACATAAACATGTAATCATTAAGTATCCCAAATAAACACAATTTAAGCAATAATCACAAATATACATTTAAACATGGGTTTTAAAAATTAGGCTAAGAATTACGTACCCAACCATTGATGACCTAATAAAACTGACACAAAATTAATGACACAAAATTTGCTTGGTTTGGTTTTGTATTGATACGAAATTTTATTTTTTATCATAAAAACTATCAAAATTTATCTTATAATAGTAGGTATATAAATCCTATATCTAAAGATGATTATTTTAAAAGATAATTTTTAGTTTTTTAAGTAAATTAAATCCTAATAAATCAATATTCGTTGTTTTTACTTACGTGGAAAAATTCTTAAATCTCATTCGTCACTTTTGTTTAGGTGGCAAACGAACTTTTTAATTCCAAAATAAAATAGAAATCTAATTTTTAATTGGTCGACAATATACCTTTGCTTATGTGGCACGCCGAATGCTCTCCAAAAATGTCTCCTTTATTTATATATATATATTAGATTAGTTTAGATTAGTAAAATAAAATACTCGTATTTTTATCTCTATTCTATTGCACGCAAATAAAGCAATCAAAGCCGAAGCTTGCATAAACTACTTACTGCACATAAGTAGCCACCCTGGTTTTCCATCCCAACATCAAAGCCTAAGTATTCAACTTACGTAAACTCTTTTGTATAAATAAATAGATATAGTAAAATGAAGTTTGGACATTAATTAATCACAAAGTTTTCCGCCGTGGAACACTTAGCTCTTAACTGATTTGCTTTTACTATCCTAAGTTATTTTTTTATTAATATACGGAAATACCTAGAAATTTCCTTTTATATAGGTTGGTTTAACGCGGATTAATGCTTTATAATTTTTCCATTCCAAAAAGAATGCATCACGCATTTGTCTTGTTGACCGTTTTAAAAGAGTTGAATCAATTACTTCAGTATATGTTAAGCATGCAACTTTCTCTTTCTTATGACAATATCCACTTAATATATTTCTTTTTCATTATCCTCCTTTTATTAAAACTAGTTATTTTTGGGGAGCTCTTTTAGTGGTTGACAACATATGTAATATTTTTAGGAGTATAAATGTCCGCACACTAATTTAGGAGTTTTTTTTTTTTTTTTTTTAAAAAAAATAACTTTAATGAGGGAGAATAAGTAAATAAATATTTTAGAGGGTATAATTGTCCAAACACTATTCATAAGAGATAAATCATTAAATCACATAAGGAAATCTTAAAGCCAATTAACATCACATTAATAGGGGCATATAGATAAATAAACATTTTTAAGGATATAATTGTCCTTACACTAATTATAAGTGTTATCTCATACTTTTTAAAATGTAGGGATCATTAATCACTCATTTTTAAGGATATAATGGTCCCTTTATATTTTCAAAGTGCCCTAATTTTACCAACACATGACATTTGATAATGCAAAACATCGACAAATAAAAATTTAATAGTAGATTTTAAAAAGTTAATATGCGAAAATAATGTATTGATACGATTCTAACAAATTATATACTAATATAACCATATATAGTCTTATGTATAAAGCACAAACATTAGCTAAAGTAATGTAAGTGAATAATGTAAAAATTATCATAGTGGGACATTAAAAAACAACTGAAAGAAAAATAATACGAGTTATCCTACAATTAAATAAATTATTCTTAAACTCTGTGTAATTTCAAGTGAGACAATTATTTTGGAACGGGAATAATAAATGTTTTCTCAATAAGAAACAATATACATTGACAATGTATTCGGCCAATAAATTAAAGATTTTTTCATTGACTTATTTTTAAAACCATATTTTTAAGTCGTAACCAAACGTGACTAAAACATCATCATTTCGGATAATTTTATTTATTTCCTCCAATGATCTCTCGTCCTTTTGATTTTCTTCATCTTCCTCTCACTTTCTCCCTCTAATATCTCTTTTTATTTGCTTACTTTACTAATAGACTATTATTTTTACTAATCACATGATAAAATGTTCTAATTATGGCTCGTTACTATATAATGTCACAAGCTATTGCAAACATTTCTCCATCATCCTCTTTTCTTTCACTCTTCATATATATTATCTAACTACGCACAATGATACTTATACCAAAAATGACTACACTACAAGCCCTTTCTAGCTTCATCACAGTCACACCAACGCATGTAATGTCACATGCAAAACCTAATTCCTTCAATTTTTGTTGTCGTCAACCAATTTTTTCTAGTAATCAACCTCTCTCCCTATCCCAATCGTCCGATTTTAGCCTCCGATGCTGCCCACCACATCGTTCCTCACTTAGCCCTCAACAATGTTTACCCAATCAGTAATTCCTTTTCTTCTAGTTAATTACTTAAATTTGTTCACCACATTCATAATTTAAGTTTTTCCTTAATCTTAGCTTGTATATAACAAGAGATAAATTGGTGAAAGTCATAGTCTATACGGAGTAATATTAGTTATTTATGTTTTTGGACACTCTTAATAACAGTCTACTAATTGAATATTTCATGTGTATTCTTATTGCCAGGATGAGTGGGTTTCTAGAGATCGAACTCAAAGTACGGGACTATGAATTGGATCAATATGGTGTTGTTAACAATGCAGTCTATTCGAGTTATTGTCAACTTGGTACGTACATACTACTACGTTACAAAAACATGCATTTATGTTAGTTATATGGTAGGGTGTAAGTTAAATTTAATATTATTTTTTAACGTAAAAATATGTGAAGTATATATTAAGGTGTATTGATGACATGCATGTTCTGCTTTTAGCCTCTTTGGGATTAAAAAAATAGGAATTTTTTCTTTTTATTTTTTTAAAGTGTACAACTTTACAATGATTTATCCTAATAAAAAGAAAAGGAAAGTGAGTCATTTATTATTAAAATGTGACTATTTATGGAAATTGACACATCCATTGATGTTTATTAAATTATACACAGCACATCATGAGATATTAGAAAGCATTGGTCTGGATGCTAAAACAGTGGAGAGCAACGGCGGTGCTTTAGCGTTGTCAAAACTTTCTCACACTTTCCTCGCACCACTTAAGGTACATATGCACATTTCGACCTTATTCATTGAATCATTATTGGCTGTTTATTTTGCATTATTGAGAGTAGAAAGTAAAGTACTTCCTTGTTTAGTTTTTAAGTGTACCTGTTTGACCGGCATAATTTTTTAGAAGTTTGGGTTGAATTTTTTGTAATGATATGCATATGAGAGGAAAGAGTTGTACTTGAAATAACGGAGGGAATGAATATCATGTCAATGTTGGGATTGGTTATCATTGACAGACAACCCAAACTTAGGGTATGCTTCAACCTAAATACTCCATTTGTACATTATTGTTTAGACCGTTTTGACGCAGTAAATCTGTGTTACTCATTGTGAGAAACATTTTTGTTTCTCACAGTGGCAGTTTCGTAAATAAAATGTACCATCATGACTAAAGTGGTACAATTTTATCATCCATTTCGTAAATAAAATGTACCACCGTGACTAAAGTGGTACATTTTATTTATGAAACTGTCACTGTGAGAAACAAAAACGTTTCTCACAGTGAGTTACGGGGGCGCCCTCGTTTTGACGGTTTTAATATAGTATTTACTAGGTACAAAATAAAAAGTATTGGTTATAATAGCTGAAATTTTTATAACAAATTATGTAAAATAATACCTGAATCTTGTAGAGAAATTTTCTAAGGTTTAAAATTCAAATGAGGTCAATTGACTCCATTATTATATTGTTATGGTGGCTCCGCCCCTTAACTCGTGTATGTAAATGATATTCAGTTATGACTTGCCCTTGGCCACCCGACGAAATTTTATAATAATACCTTACTGACGCACTTGCGTGCTTATTTCGTGTAATGCAGAGTGGAGACAAGTTTGTTCTAAAGGTGAAGGTCTCAGAATCCTCAGCTGCTCGTATATTCTTTGAGCATTATATCTACAAGTTGCCAAATAACGAGGTTTGATTTTTTCTTACTCTTTTACTAGCTGTTATTGTTGTTTTAGCTTGCTAATTAACTAACAACTTCCACAACCTTTTGTATAACAGCCGATTCTAGAAGCAAAATCAGTTGTTGTTCTTCTTGGCAAAAATTATCGCCCTGTTCGTATGCCTACAGAGGTGAAATCCAAGTTAAGGCAGCTTATGATGCATCAAGAAGCGGGCGCAACGCTTATTGATCATGCTATGTCTACTGCTCCCTCGCTGTTGAACGGGTTGATGACCATTCCAAATGTTTGTGAAGCAACAGCAGGGTAACTTAGAGCATGATTAGGAGCAATGTTAATCATGTATGTTGGACAATTTGTGTATTATAGAAGGTCTGTAGTTCCGCAATTTGGAATGTCTTTTGTTAGGATGTGCGCTTGTGAATTGTGTGTAGTCAGGGTATGTTATATAAATGAACAATTGTTACTCTGTTTCTTCTAAGATAAATTTCTTAGTTTAACAAGCACATAAATGAATCAACACGAAACTTTAATCAATAATATCATAGATTAACTAAATGGTAAAATTAGAATTTAAAATTTGAAATTCCAAAAAGGATCTCTGAGATCAAGCCATAGTTCAATTAGATAATCACTTGAAATAGTATACATAGATTGTTGGAAGTATGACTAATAAATTTTAATATAAATTTTTATTTATTTCATATTTGTGGATATGCAAATAATAAATTTAACAGAAACTTTTGTGTGTGACTGGTCACACTGTGTGGCCAGCTAACACACAAGTAACAACCCCTGACCAAGTAACCCTTGACCAGCCGAGTAACCCCTGATCGACCTAATAACCCCTGACCGACCTAGTAACCCCTAACCAAGTAACACTACTAGAAATAGGTTGTTTTCCGACGGACTCAAATTCCGTTGGAAAATTCGAATTTTCCTACGAAATATGGTTCTGTAAGAAAAGTCCGTCGGAAAAGCTGAGTTGCGACGGGAAATCCCTCGGAAATATTCCGACGGAAATTTTTTCCCTCGGAATTTACTAATTTCGACGGAATATTCCCTCGAAATTTTTCCTTCAGAAGCTGAAAATTCCGAGGGAAAAAAATCCGTCAGAACATAGTAATTTCCGAGGGATTTTAATTCCGTCGGAAAGTTCCGACGGAATTTAAAGCCTTTCCGACTGATTTTGACTTAAAAAAAAAAAAAAAAAAAACCTACAAAACCCGGAAACCCTACCCTTTTCATTTCTGTTCTCTCTCCTCTCTTCCGCCTCTTTTTTCTTTTTCTCCTCTCCTCTTCGTTCTCCTCCTTCCTTCGTTCTCCTCCTTCATCTCTCTGCCTCTTTTCTTTCTCTTTCCTGTCTTCCTCTCTCTCTCTCGCTTCTCTACTTCTGTTAGTTTCTTTTCTCTTCGCTTCATGGTCGTTGAAAACCACCGTCAAAGCACAACCACAATGCACCGTCGTCCACCATCGTTAAAACGAAGGTTTTTGGGTCAAATTCGACCATGAAAACCGTAGATCTAGAGTTTTCATAGTCGAATTTGGCCTTCTAAACCCAAATTTGAGGTTTTATGCAGTGGAATCAAGGTATGAATCTTTTTTTTTGTTGTTTTCGGATTTTCTGGATATTTGTGGGTTGTTTTTTCTATTTTTTCCGGAAAATTTTCGGCTTTTCTGATTTTCTAGATTTTCTGGAAATTTTCTGATTTTTTTGGAAATTTTCTGGAAATTTTCGGATTTTCTGGAGGTGGGGCAATGGGGTTACGGTGGTGTGGTTGGTTGGGGTGGTTGGTTACGGTGGTGGGGTGGTTGGTTACGTGGCTAATGGGGTTCCGGTGGTGGGGTGGGGTGATTGGTTACGGTGGTAGGGTGGGTTAGGGAGTGGCTAATGGGGTTACGGTGGTAGGGTGGGGTGGGGTGATTGGTTACGGTGGTGGGGTGGGTAAGGGGGTGGCTAATGGGGTTACGGTGGTGGGGTGGGGTGGTTGGTACGGTCGTGGGGTGGGTTACTGTTTTTTTTTATTAAAATTTTCGACGGTAATTTCGTCGGAAGCATAGTTTTTCCGACGGAATATTCCGTCGGAAGTTTACTCGGAACCTTGCGACGGACTTTCCATTTAAGTAAAAATTGACTCCGACAGTTAAAAATCAGTCGGAAATTCCGTCGGAATGGACTTTTCCGACGGAATATCGCGAAATTCCTACAAAGTGTAATGCGACGGTGCTTATGGATGGAATTTCAGGGTTTTCTGAGGGATTTTTTCCGTCGTTGATTGGATGTTTTCTAGTAGTGTAATAACCCCTGACCAACCAAGTAACTCCCGACCAAGTAACCCCTACTAACTGATAACCCCTTTTCATAAATTAATTTTAACTCTACTGTTTGAATATCAAATAAAGTTTAATTTCTGGAGAATAGAGGAATTGAGGAGAAGGAGAAGAACAAACCAACTCGAGAGTAGAACCAAAAACAATCATCAGGGGTTCGGTGGTGTTGTTGGCCGCTGCAGATGAACCGAAATTGGTGCAATTGGGGTCGTTGTGATGGTGCGAAGGTGCAGTGGTGGTCTGTTGCGGCGGTTCGGTGGTGTTGTTGGCGGCTGCAGCTACAACTAGGTGATTGTGTGGCTACCGATGCTGCAGCAGCAACGGTTCGGTGGTGTTGTTGGAGTGCGTGGGTGAGTTGGGCGGCGATGGTGGAGTGCGGTTGTGGCGGTGGAGGAGGGTGGTGATTGGTTGTTGTTGCTGTTGTGATGAGTCGGGCTGAATCGAAACTAGGGGCTGGTTAGGTTGTTGGCTTGATTGATTGTGGTGGCTGAAGGATGCAGGGGTGAGAGGTGGAGTTGTGGTGTAGGATTAAAAAAAACAAAATTATGGCTGGCCACACTAAAGTTTGTCTAAATTTAAATCTAAATTTCAACTTAAGATATTTAGAAGTAGCTCGATAAACAAACTTATTTTATTTATATGTGTGATAAAGCATCATTGTCCAAAAATCGAATTTGTACGTTCTGTATTATTCATAGAGACTCTTAGCAATTCAATTGATCTCCACTAATACATAAATCTTTCTTCTAAGTGTCCTACAATGAAATAGATTGATGAACACTATTGATCAATCTATGTCATTGATCTCCACTAATACATAAGTCTTTCTCCTAACTCTTTAGCTTTCCTTTTCTCTCTCCTTCGATTTCCTTCTCCATCACTGCGCCGCAAGCAACGCCATCGATGGCTAGGGTTTTCTGAAACAAGTTTCATTCAAATTATCTCCTGTTTCATTCAGTTTTTGTGAAGTTTCACAATTAATCATGCTTTTCCTTTTCATTATTTGTAACTTGATGTTTAAATTTCAATTTATACAGATTTATTGATTTTTTTTGTGCTACTTTGTAGAGGATTGCGATTAAAGGGTGAGGTACTCCTTAAATCATCGAGGCTCAATTGAAATGACGTACTCCTTGATGTTTAATTCTTGTTTCTGTTTAACTTTTAGGATTTTATATTGAAGTGTGCGAATTTTACTTCGATTCAAATTATAAGTACTTAAATTTTAAATTTTACTTTGATTCTTTTTTAGATTCAATTTCTAGGGTTTATGTAATTGATTCTTTGTACGTTAGTATGCATTATTAAATTGTACGTTATGGAAGTGACTAAATGATATATGTTTGAATGCTTTGTTGTGCGGATTTGGTGCCCTTTTTTGTTTGTAATGGTTTTGTGAGTATAGTAGTATCTAATGTGATTTTGAAAATAAATTTGGATGTAAATTTATGTGATTATGAAAATAATTTATGTGATTTTGGTGCCCTTTTTTGTTTGTTGTTTTTGAGTTTCAGTTTGTATGTGATGTTTGATTTTAAGTTTGATTTTGTCCCTTTTGTTCGATGATTATTGTAATTTTTTGATTCTTAGAAACCTCTTTTTAATTTTTCTAGTAATTTTGATATCTTGTTCGATGATGGCAGGAGGTGGATCAACAAGCAGCAACCCACCCAAGCAGAGGAAGAGAGTTGAAGCTGAGTCTCCCGTGCTTTCTCTCGCTGGTATTTTTCTCCCTATATCTAAACCTAGGTTTTACTTTTTTTATTTTTGATTCATGTTTTTCAGCTATTAGTGTTGTTTAACCCTAATTTTTTTTTCAGGTTTTTAACCTTGTGTATTCAATACATCGCTGTTTAGATTATCATAACGATAATAACATTTTTGGAATTTCCCGGTAGTGTTATCAATCCCGTGGTGCAGTTTTTCTGAACACTAGTATCTTATAACAGTTTTTCAAATGCCTAAATGTCACTGCTGATCAGAAGAAAATCTTTAAGAAGGCATTTCATGGGTATTATGATGTTGTTGCAGAAGTTCTGCATACTGAGCATGTTGTAAGTCTCCATACCTGTCCACCCCCTCTATTTTATCTGTTTTCCATTCAGCTTCACTTTTATGTGTGTTCTTCATAGTATTTGCGCTGAGGTTTCATTGTCCGTGCAAAATTATTTCGATGCTGTATCTATTGTGTGCTCTTATCATTGGCTTATTCTCATTTTTTTTTTTTTTGTACTGAGAAGCTAGAGGGCATAGTATATCACTATCATATTGTGCTTTGAAGCGCATATTGTACTCCCTTTATTCTGCATATAATGTTCTAATGACCTGTTCCAAGTCAAAGTGTGGTTAGATTCCTGTAAAATATGGCGATTTCATATGCTGTATGCCTATATCTTATGTCAAAATTTTCTTATAGAATTTTGAAATACTATTTTAGGATAAAAACTGTTTGGGTCCAATTTAGTCAAAATTGGGCCTGAGCACTAAATGATCCAATTAAAAGCCCAAGGTCAAGGTTCAACTCTCCAATTGCTCAAAAGTCAAAAGTCAGCCCACAAAGTAAGCCAATTGGGCTAAAGCCCAACCTCTCCAAGTATGATGAGGTATAAAAGCCATCATATTAACACATTCAACAGGAGATCACATACATTCATATGCCAATTCATATGCTCATTCTTGCATTCAGAAATATTCCACAAAAGCCTCAAGCTACAAACTCTCTTGCATAGTGTCTTCCTTTTACACATTGTACTGACTTTAGCATCGGAGGGCCTTCCTCGGAAACACCCCCGAGGCTAGTTTACGTGTGTTCACTGTGCAGGAAACCTTCGGCCCAACACAACTTGGACCGAATCCAGTCTTCGCCATATCAGCGGACCTTCGGCAAGGTCCCATTGTTTTCAACCGAAACAATTTGGCGCCGTCTGTGGGGAAGACTTTCAAAAATCTTTAAGCCAAATTCCTAACCAAGATCATCTTGCAATTATCTTAGCAGCCATGGCTAAGAACCGCAAGAGCAAAAGCCTCCGTCAAGGAGCGGGCGAAAAGCCTAAAA